>NC_092724.1:21016836-21351836 GCF_047496885.1 Scyliorhinus torazame | reverse complement strand
CACATACCGTGAAAGATTTGACGTAACTAATGGTTTAGCTCAGCACAGATGCCTGGATTTGGGTGGCACTCTTTCACCTTGAGCCAGTCGGCTGTGAATTTCCCCCCAACCTCCGAGCATTTAATCCAGGCCGACAGCCCTGAGTGCAGAGCTGAGGGCGTGCTGCACTGTCGGAAGTGCCATCTTTCAGACGAGATGTAAAACTGAGGTCCCGTCTCCCCTCGCGGGTTGGTGCAAAAGATCCCAAGGCGCTTATTAAAGAGGAACAGGGGAGACCTCCCTGCCATCCTGGGTCAAATGTTTATCCATCAACTTTAACAGATGATCTGATTGTGTCCTAATCTCAATGCTGTATGTGGGCGCTTCCTTACCGTAAATTGGTTGCATTATTTGCTGTATCCCTGGATTGAGTGGATGGGCAGGCACACTTTCCCAGGATAGAGGGGTCAGTTACCAGGGGGCATAGGTTAAAGGTCCGCGGGGCAGGGTTTAGAGGAGATGTGCGAGGCAGGTTGTTTACACAGAGGGTGGTGAGTGCCTGGAACGCGTTGCCAGGGGAGGCTGTGGAATCAGATACATTAACGGCGTTCAAAAGGCATCTTGACAAATACATGGATATAGAGGGATACAGCACCAGGAATCGGTACAGGCTTGGAGGGCCGAAGGGCCTGTTCCTGTGCTGCATTGTTCTTTTTTCTAACATCAGTGACAACCCTTCAAATGAAGCATTTTGTTGTCTGTGAGGTAATGCGCAACCTCCTGAAGCGGTGAAAGGGGCTGTATCAATTCACATCTTGCTCTCTCGCCTCCTCTCAGGATTAACAGGCTGCCGGAGATGTGAGCGTCCCTGGACAAATAGCAGATAGAATCAGAGAGCTCTGTGAGCTTGCTGGAGGATGAGCAGTAAGACCTTGGCCGACAGCTCGGAGTATGGACCCGACCGGCGGTGAAGAATGATCCAGGACGCTTCGGACTTCCGCCCACTGGCAGTTGGGACCCAGAGAAATGGATCAAACCTTTCCCAATCCGTTGCTTGGGAAAAAGAATTGTTACTGTTGAGATATTCCCAACGCAATCATATTTTATTGTGGAAATTCTTGATTGGGACTGTTAACAAATTAAAATATTTTTTTAATGAACAGCTAGGGAATGGACTTAGAATCATAGAATTTACGGTACAGACTTGCATTTGCAGCGGAAGCTGTGCTTTTTTTGCAGTCTAGTTACTGCTGTAGAAAACCGAGTCAGCCATTTGGTGCACTGTCCAATTCCACAAATCTGCCTCACCTGTAACTCCTGGCCCTGTGGCAACAGACTTGCTCCGAAATCAGAAGATTGTAGGCTCATGTTCCAATCCAGGTATTTGAGGCCAGAATCTACCCTGACCTCCCGGTGCAATACTGTGGAAATGGTACTGTGGTTAAAGGTGCCCCCTTCTCACTCACTGTCCAATAGTGCTGCAGATACTGTCACCCCCTTCTCGAGGGCAATTAGGGATGGGCAAGAGAGGCTGACCTTGCCAGCCATGCCCCCATCCCATGATGGAATTGAAGCAAAAGAGGTAATCACCAGGCTTTAGTGACGATGGTCGAAGAATAAATAAAATAATCTTGATTATTGTCACAAGTAGGCTTACACTAACATTGCAATGAAGTTACTGTGAAAAGCCCTTAGTCGCCACATTCCGGCGCCTGCTCGGCTACACTGAGGGAGAATTGACAATATCCAATTCACCTAACAGCACGTCTTTCAGAACTTGTGGGAGGAAACCGGAGTGCCCGGAGGAAACCCACGCAGACACGGGGAGAACGTGCAGACTCCGCACAGACAGTGACCCAAACCGGAATTGAACCAGGGACCCTGGCGCTGTGAAGCAACAGTGCTAACCACGGTGCTACCGCGCCACCCACATCATCGGGGAGAACTCTCCTTTTAATCAGGAAGGGAATCAAGCGTAATGGGGTGAGATGGGAAAGTGGAGTTGTGGATCATCAGATCAGTCACGATATCATTGAATGGTGGAGCAGGCTCGATGGGCCGAATGGCGAACTTCTGCTCCTATGTCTTGTGGTCTGTTCCTTTTCAAAATAGGGACGATGGGATTGATTTTTTTTTAAAATGTCCACCCAAGATGGCATATGGAGGGGGTCTCGGTTCATTGTCTGATCTGCCAAAGAACAGCACCTCTGACGGTGCGGCATGCCCCCAGAGCTGGGTCTGCCAATCTGGATGGTGGGGGCCCCCTCGTCTCTCCACTCCGAGCTGAGGCTCTCCACTCCACTGACCCACAGCTAGGTGGTGCTGTTGGGCTTGTCTCTCACTCTCCTGCGCCCACGTTAAAAGATGTTCGTTCGGTGATCGTCTCCGGATGGAGAGGGGCTGAACTGAAGCTGGCGGGGGTGGGGGGGGGGGGGGGGGGGGGCGCGCGCACTCACTGCAGCTCTGCCTTCAGAGCATTGTGCCCATTTCTACACATTGCACCTCTCGGGCTGTATATTGACCATGGAGGGGTGGAGAGTGGGGTTTGGAAGGCCTCAATTATGAGAAAAAGGTTGCAGACTAGCCTTATATTCCATAGTGTTTAAAAGATTAAGGGGTGGTCTGATTGGCCTGTTTAAGAGCTGTGATATTTCCTCTGGAGGGGTAATGGTGGTGGGGTAGGGTGGGGGGGGGGGGGGGGGGGGGTGTCCAGAATAAGGGGCAGAACCTTAAAATTATATCCAGGCCGTTCAAGGATGATGGCACTTTGAGGCGTATTGGAAAATCCACACGTTTAACAAAGGATGTTGAGACTGTGTGTTGATCAGTTTTACTGAAGAAAGGCCATTAACCTGAAACAATGCTTCTATTGCTATAAATCCCACCAAACATTTCCTGTCTTTACCTCAGATTCGCACTGTTTTCACCACTAACAGATTTTGGTTGGGCCTCGGCGAAGTTTCACAGCAAATCCTTCAGGGGGGAGGAACTCTTTTCCAGAACTTTTTCCCGCCTTGCATCACGCAAACTGTTCTTACTATAAAAACAAAAGCTAACGAGAAGAGGCGGAGAGCTTTTAAAAGGTCAAAACTCTCTCTCTCCCTGTCAGTACTGAGGTCAAGCTAATTACTGTGAGACACACAGGGAGGCTGTTGAGAGCTGGGAATGATTAGCTTGAAGACTTTCAGCCCGGGAGGTTTTATGGATTTGATTCTATGTCGACAGTGACATGGGGAAATCAATTTGAAGATAGCGGCAATCTAGAGCTCTCGCAAAAGCTGTTGGGATTGTGGGTTGAATTGAATGCTTCAAAACTGAGATGCAAAGACAAAAGGGTTAGAGAGTAAAGGTGCGGAGATGGGGTCAGATATAAAGCAACAGCGATCGTACTGGATGGTAGAACATGTGCAAGAGGCAGTTGGCCTCTTCCTGCCCCTTTCCCTCATCGTGGAGTTCGAGTAAATGTCAAAAATCTGAAGGCGGCTTGTGGCGCAGTGTTTAGCACTGGGACTGCGGCGGTGAGGACCCGGGTTCGATCCCGGCTCTGGGTCACTGTCCGTGTGGAGTTTGCACATTCTCTCCGTGTCTGCGTGGGTTTCACCCCTACGACCCAAAGATGTGCAGGGTAGGTGGATTGGCCGCGCTAAATTGCCCCTTAATTGGGAAAGAAAAAATAATAATTGGGGTACTCTAAAGTTGAAAAAAATGTCAAAAAGCCGAGTGTTGAGGTTAACAACAACTGACTTCGACACTCAACAGTCTCTGAAAACATGAAGGAGGGTGACTTTCAGCGATCCAACAGGGTATGTGCTTCCAGCATGAACAAGAAAAGAATGCGATGAAGTAAAGTGAGAGGAGAGTCATGTGGATCATAAACACCACAGACTAATTACCCTGAACATCCAGCTCCACACTGTACATAAACACCACAGACTAATTACCCTGAATACCCAGCTCCACACTGTACATAAACACCACAGACTAATTACCCTGAATACCCAGCTCCACACTGTACATAAATATCAACACAGACTAATTACCCTGAATACCCAGCTCCACACTGTACATAAACACCACAGACTAATTACCCTGAATACCCAGCTCTGCACTGTACATAAACATCAACACCGACTAATTACTCTGAATACCCAGCTCCACACTGTACATAAACATCAGCACAGACTAATTACCCTGAATACCCAGCTCCACACTGTACATAAATATCAACACAGACTAATTACCCTGAACACCCAGCTCCACACTGTACATAAACATCAGCACAGACTAATTACCCTGAATACCCAGCTCCACACTGTACATAAACACCACAGACTAATTACCCTGAACACCCAGCTCCACACTGTACATAAACACCACAGACTAATTACCCTGAATACCCAGCTCCACACTGTACATAAACACCACAGACTAATTACCCTGAATACCCAGCTCCACACTGTACATAAATATCAACACAGACTAATTACCCTGAATACCCAGCTCCACACTGTACATAAACACCACAGACTAATTACCCTGAATACCCAGCTCTGCACTGTACATAAACATCAACACCGACTAATTACTCTGAATACCCAGCTCCACACTGTACATAAACATCAGCACAGACTAATTACCCTGAATACCCAGCTCCACACTGTACATAAATATCAACACAGACTAATTACCCTGAACACCCAGCTCCACACTGTACATAAACACCACAGACTAATTACCCTGAATACCCAGCTCCACACTGTACATAAACACCACAGACTAATTACCCTGAATACCCAGCTCCACACTGTACATAAACACCACAGACTAATTACCCTGAATACCCAGCTCCACACTGTACATAAACACCACAGACTAATTACCCTGAATACCCAGCTCCACACTGTACATAAATATCAACACAGACTAATTACCCTGAATACCCAGCTCCACACTGTACATAAACACCACAGACTAATTACCCTGAATACCCAGCTCTGCACTGTACATAAACATCAACACCGACTAATTACCCTGAATACCCAGCTCCACACTGTACATAAACATCAGCACAGACTAATTACCCTGAATACCCAGCTCCACACTGTACATAAATATCAACACAGACTAATTACCCTGAACACCCAGCTCCACACTGTACATAAACATCAGCACAGACTAATTACCCTGAATACCCAGCTCCACACTGTACATAAACATCAGCACAGACTAATTACCCTGAATACCCAGCTCCACACTGTACATAAATATCAACACAGACTAATTACCCTGAACACCCAGCTCCACACTGTACATAAACATCAGCACAGACTACCCTGAATACCCAGCTCCACACTGTACATAAACATCAGCACAGACTAATTATCCTGAATACCCAGCTCCACACTGTACATAAACATCAACACAGACGAATTTCCCTGAATACCCAGCTCCACACTGTACATCAACATCAGCACAGACGAATTTCCCTGAATACCCAGCTCCACACTGTACATAAACACCACAGACTAATTACCCTGAATACCCAGCTCCACACTGTACATAAACATCAACACAGACTAATTACCCTGAATACCCAGCTCCACACTGTACATAAACATCAACACAGACTAATTACCCTGAACACCCAGCTCCACACTGTACATAAACATCAGCACAGACTAATTACCCTGAATACCCAGCTCCACACTGTACATAAACATCAGCACAGACAAATTTCCCTGAATACCCAGCTCCACATTACATAAACACCACAGACTAATTACCCTGAATACCCAGCTTCACACTGTACATAAACACCACAGACTAATTACCCTGAATACCCAGCTCCACACTGTACATAAACATCAACACAGACTAATTACCCTGAATACCCAGCTCCACACTGTACATAAACATCAACACAGACTAATTACCCTGAACACCCAGCTCCACACTGTACATAAACATCAGCACAGACTAATTACCCTGAATACCCAGCTCCACACTCTACATAAACATCAGCACAGACGAATTTCCCTGAATACCCAGCTCCACATTACATAAACACCACAGACTAATTACCCTGAATACCCAGCTTCACACTGTACATAAACACCACAGACTAATTACCCTGAATACCCAGCTCCACACTGTACATAAACATCAACACAGACTAATTACCCTGAATACCCAGCTCCACACTGTACATAAACATCAACACAGACGAATTACCCTGAATACCCAGCTCCACACTGTACATAAACATCAACACAGACTAATTACCCTGAATACCCAGCTCCACACTGTACATAAACACCAGCACAGACGAATTTCCCTGAATACTCAGCTCCACACTGTACATAAACATCAGCACAGACGAATTTCCCTGAATACCCAGCTCCACAGTACATAAACACCACAGACTAATTACCCTGAATACCCAGCTCCACGCTGAACATAAACATCAACACAGACTAATTACCCTGAATACCCAGCTCCACACTGTACATAAACATCAACACAGATGAATTACCCTGAATACCCAGCTCCACACTGTACATAAACACCAGCACAGACTAATTACCCTGAATACCCAGCTCCACACTGTACATAAACACCAGCACAGACTAATTACCCTGAATACCCAGCTTCACACTGTACATAAACACCACAGACTAATTACCCTGAATACCCAGCTCCACACTGTACATAAACATCAACACAGACTAATTACCCTGAATACCCAGCTCCACACTGTACATAAACATCAACACAGACGAATTACCCTGAATACCCAGCTCCACACTGTACATAAACATCAACACAGACTAATTACCCTGAATACCCAGCTCCACACTGTACATAAACACCAGCACAGACGAATTTCCCTGAATACTCAGCTCCACACTGTACATAAACATCAGCACAGACGAATTTCCCTGAATACCCAGCTCCACAGTACATAAACACCACAGACTAATTACCCTGAATACCCAGCTCCACGCTGAACATAAACATCAACACAGACTAATTACCCTGAATACCCAGCTCCACACTGTACATAAACATCAACACAGATGAATTACCCTGAATACCCAGCTCCACACTGTACATAAACACCAGCACAGACTAATTACCCTGAATACCCAGCTCCACACTGTACATAAACACCAGCACAGACTAATTACCCTGAATACCCAGCTCCACACTGTACATAAACATCAACACAGACTAATTACCCTGAATACCCAGCTCCACACTGTACATAAACACCAGCACAGACTAATTACCCTGAATACCCAGCTCCACGCTGTACATAAACACCAACACAGACTAATTACCCTGAATACCCAGCTCCACGCTGTACATAAACATCAACACAGATTAATTACCCTGAATACCCAGCTCCACGCTGTACATAAACATCAACACAGACTAATTACCCTGAATACCCAGGTCCACACTGTACATAAACATCAACACAGACTAATTACCCTGAATACCCAGCTCCACACTGTACATAAACACCAGCACAGACTAATTACCCAGAATGCCCAGCTCCACACTGTACATAAACACCACAGACTAATTACCCTGAATACCCAGCAGCACACTGTACATAAACATCAACACAGACTAATTACCCTGAATACCCAGCTCCACACTGTACATAAACATCAACACAGACGAATTTCCCTGAATACCCAGCTCCACACTGTACATAAACATCAACACAGACTAATTACCCTGAATACCCAGCTCCGCACTGTACATAAACACCACGGACAAATTACCCTGAATACCCAGCTCCACGCTGTACATAAACATCAACACAGACTAATTACCCTGAATACCCAGCTCCACACTGTACATAAACATCAACACAGACGAATTACCCTGAATACCCAGCTCCACACTGTACATAAACATCAACACAGACTAATTACCCTGAATGCCCAGCTCCACACTGTACAGAAACATCAACACAGACGAATTACCCTGAATACCCAGATCTACACTGTACATAAACATCAACACAGACTAATTATCCTGAATGCCTAGCTCCACACTGTACATAAACATCAACACAGACTAATTACCCTGAATACCCAGCTCCACACTGTACATAAACATCAACACAGACTAATTACCCTCAATACCCAGCTCCACACTGTACATAAACACCACAGACTAATTACCCTGAGTACCCAGCTCCACACTGTACATAAACACCACAGACTAATTACCCTGAATACCCAGCTCCACACTGTACATAAACATCAACACAGACAAATTTCCCTGAATACCCAGCTCCACACTGTACATAAACACCAGCACAGACTAATTACCCTGAATGCCCAGCTCCACACTGTACATAAACACCACAGACTAATTACCCTGAATACCCAGCAGCACACTGCACATAAACACCAACTCAGACTAATTACCCTGAATACCCAGCTCCGCACTGTACATAAACTCCAGCACAGACTAATTAGCCTGAATACCCAGCTCCACACTGTACATAAACACCACAGACTAATTACCCTGAATACCCAGCTCCACACTGTACATAAACATCAGCTCCGACTAATTACCCTGAATACCCAGCTCCACACTGTACATAAACATCACAGACTAATTACCCTGAATACCCAGCTCCACACTGTACATAAACATCAACACAGACTAATTACCCTGAATACCCAGCTCCACACTGTACATAAACATCAACACAGACTAAGTACCCTGAATACCCAGCTCTGCACTGTACATAAACAGCAACACAGACTAATTAGTCTGAATACCCAGCTCCACACTGTACATAAACATCAACACAGACTAATTACCCTGAATACCCAGTTCCACACTGTACATAAACATCAACACAGACCAATTACCCTGAATACCCAGCTCCACACTGTACATAAACATCAACACAGACTAATTACTCTGAATGCCCAGCTCCACACTGTACATAAACATCAACACAGACTAATTACCCTGAATACCCAGCTCCACACTGTACATAAACATCAACACAGACTAATTACCCTGAATGCCCAGCTCCACACTGTACATAAACACCACAGACTAATTACCCTGAATACCCAGCAGCACACTGCACATAAACACCAACTCAGACTAATATTACCCTGAATACCCAGCTCCGCACTGTACATAAACTCCAGCACAGACTAATTACCCTGAATACCCAGCTCCACACTGTACATAAACACCACAGACTAATTACCCTGAATACCCAGCTCCACACTGTACATAAACATCAACACAGACTAATTACCCTGAATACCCAGCTCCACACTGTACATAAACACCAACTCAGACTAATTACCCTGAATACCCAGCTCCACACTGTACATAAACACCAACTCAGACTAATTACCCTGAATACCCAGCTCCACACTGTACATAAACATCACAGACTAATTACCCTGAATACCCAGCTCCACACTGTACATAAACATCAACACAGACTAATTACCCTGAATACCCAGCTCCACACTGTACATGAACATCAACACAGACTAATTACCCTGAATACCCAGCTCTGCACTGTACATAAACATCAACACAGACTAATTAGTCTGAATACCCAGCTCCACACTGTACATAAACTCCAGCACAGACTAATTACCCTGAATACCCAGCTCCACACTGTACATAAACATCAACACAGACTAATTACCCTGAATACCCAGTTCCACACTGTACATAATCATCATCACAGACTAATTACCCTGAATACCCAGCTCCACACTGTACATAAACACCACAGACTAATTACCCTGAATACTCAGCTCCACACTGTACATAAACACCAGCACAGACTAATTACCCTGAATGCCCAGCTCCACACTGTACATAAACACCACAGACTAATTACCCTGAATACCCAGCTCCACACTGTACATAAACATCAACACAGACTAATTACCCTGAATACCCAGCTCCGCACTGTACATAAACTCCAGCACAGACTAATTACCCTGAATACCCAGCTCCACACTGCACATAAACACCAACTCAGTCTAATTACCCTGAATACCCAGCTCCGCACTGTACATAAACATCAACATAGACTAATTACCCTGAATACCCAGCTCCACACTGTACATAAACATCAACACAGACTAATTACCCTCAATACCCAGCTCCACACTGTACATTCTATCTAATTCAATTTTCCGTGATATTCCAAAGAGGAGCTGGAGAGCATTGGGGCAGAATGGAAGGCAGATTGGTGACAGCTTCAACCAAAATTTTAAGTCACTTTTTCTGCTTTTCCGAAAAGATGTTGGAACCTTTATTCGAGTTTGTAACGAGTCTCAATGAGGTTACATCAGGAGTCCTAGATGGAAGCTGATGGACCCGTTGGGCTGAGTGACCTGTTTCTCCACTCTGAATACTGTGGAGTATGAAAGGGCAGTGCAGAGGGAGCTACACCCTGCTCCATCCCCCATGCTGTCTTGTCCTGGGAGTGTTTGATGGGACAGTGTAGAGGGAGCTTTACTCTGTATCTAACCCCGTGCTGTACCTGTCCTGGGAGTGTTTGATGGGGACAATGTAGAGGGAGCTTTACCCTGTAACTAACCCCGTGCTGCACCTGTCCTGGGAGTGTTTGATGGGGACAGTGTAAAGGAAGCTTTACTCTGTATCTAACTCCGTGCTGTACCTGTCCTGGGAGTGTTTGATGGTGACAATGTGGAGGGAGCTCTACTCTGTATCTAACCCCATGCTGTACCGGCTCTGGGAATGTTTGATCGGGCTGTGTAGAGGGAGCTTTACTCTGTATGTAACCCTCTGCTGTTCCTGTCCTGGGAGTGTTTGATGGGTGCGGTGATATGCCTATGGGCTATATCGTAGGTGGATGGTGTACGACCTCCAACCATGAGGTGGTAGTACAGACACACCATGCGGTCTCTAGCCCAAGGTCATGTGACCTGTGACTCCCAGATAGGGGAGACACATCCTGCCATCTTCAGGAGAAGATTGGGAGGGTAATAAGACATACATGTGAATGATCTGTGCGAGGTGCAAGTTCCAGACTCCATGATAATGTGCTCTGTATCAGATTGCTATCTTACAACAGGAGACTCAATAAAAGATTCTGGTTTGGAAAAGCCGCAGTGTTTGGTGAATTCCTTCGTAAGGTACAAAGGACCAAACACAACAATGGGGACAGTATAGAGGGAGATTTACTGTGTGTGGTGTTGGGTGTTCTGATGTACAGATGCGCCAACACGGTTGAATTTGGTACAACGCTGTTTTATTCTAACATACTATTTACAGTTCTGTCTTGATACTCTGCACGTGGTGACTCCCTGAGTGTGATGTTAATCAGGTCCTGTCCTTGTCCTGATCTCTAGATGGACTGGCCACCAGGTGTCGTGTTTCCTCTCTTATACTGTCTCTGTCCTTGTCTGTGATTGGTTGTCGTGTTGTGTGTGCTGATTTGTCTGTTGGTCTGTCTATCATGATGTGTGTGTTTGAATAGCATGACGTCCCCCCTTTTTTTTACAAGATTATGTGCCTACGTGGTTATAAATATGAATGTGTCCTGAGTGCAGCTAAAAGTGTGTGTGCGTGATATTTACAGCATGTACATGTGGCGTAACTATACACATGGGGCGATGTCGGGTGTGTCATGCTAACGAGGTTGTACCATAACAAAAAAGAAAATCTTTGAAGTGTGGTCCGGTCAAACGAGATCTGGAATGAAAAACAGTAACATGTTACAATACAATAGTTTCTAAACTTTAACGTGTGAACAGTCTCATAAGTCCAATCTAGTAGGTGTGCGACAAATTCGGGTTGACCGCCTCAAGGGTGGGTCGAGAACCACCGGCTGAGGTGCGAGCCTGGCCACGGGTGGCGATGGAAGGGGCATGGTCTGTGGCAGCTCCACGAAGTCACTCTCAGGAACCAGTGGAGGATCCGGCGTGTGTGTACGGTTCCGTTGCGAGCGTGGAAGGCCGTGAAGGGCCCGCCGATTGCGCCTGCGCACAGATCCATCCGGCATGCGTACCAGGAACGAGCGGGGAGCTACGCGTCGGAGAACTTCGGCAGGTGCTGACCAGCCACCATCTGGTATATGAATGCGGACTTTATCCCCAGAGGCCAGGGGGGGTAGATCAGTTGCCCTTGTATCGTACAAGCTCTTCTGGCGATCACGCTGCAGTTGCATCTTGTGCAGTACCGTAGCATGGTCCGTTGTTGGTGCCAGGATGGAAAGCACAGTTGTTCTGAGGGTGCGACCCATTAGCAGCTGTGCTGGCGAGAGACCCGTGGCTAGTGGGGCCGAGCGATAGGCCAGCAGGGCGAGGTGAAAGTCCGATCCGGCAGCAGCAGCCTTGCAGAGGAGCCGCTTGGCAATGTGAACACCCTTCTCCGCCTTTCCATTGGACTGGGGATGCAGAGGGCTGGACGTCACGTGTGTGAAGCCATATGAGGCGGCAAAGGATGACCATTCATGGCTGGCAAAACAGGGCCCATTGTCCGACATGACCGTCATCGGAATGCCGTGGCGAGCAAAGGTGTCCTTGCAGGCCCTGATGATCGCAGACGACGTGAGATTGTGTAGGCGTATGACTTCTGGGTAATTGGAGAAATAGTCTATGATGATACTATAGTCCATGCCAAGCGCGTGAAATAGGTTGACACCCACCTTCGCCCAGGGGGAACGTCACCAGCTCATGGGGCAGAAGCGTCTCAGGAGGTTGCGCCGGCTGAAACCTCTGGCAGGTTGTGCAGTTGAGCACCATGTTGGCAATATCGTCATTAATGCCCGGCCAATATACCGCCTCTCGGGCCCTCCGTCTGCACTTCTCGACTCCCAAGTGGCCTTCGTGTATTTGATTGAGAACCATCTGGCGCATACTGTGCGGAATGACGATCCTGTCTAGCTTCAGAAGGATCCCATCAATGGTGGTTAGGTCGTCCCATACATTATAGAACTGCGGGCACTGCCCTTTGAGCCAACCTTCCGTCATGTGGCGCATCACTCGCTGTAGAAGGGGGTCGGCCGCTGTCTCTGTGCGTATGCGGGCCAGACTGGAGTCGTTAGCCGGCAGATTTGCCGCTGTCAAGGCCACTTGTGCCTCAACTTGACATACGAACCCCTCCGCATCTGGTGGTGTACTCACTGCTCGGGATAGGGTATCCGCCACGATGAGGTCCTTCCCTGGAGTGTAGATCAGTTGGAAATCATACCTCCTGAGTTTAAGTAGGATGCGCTGGAGGCGAGGGGTCATGTCGTTCAGGTCCTTGTTTATTATGTTGACCAGGGGGCGGTGGTCAGTTTCGACCGTGAATCGTGGAAGACCGTATACATAATCGTGGAACTTGTCCAACCCAGTTAGCAAGCCCAGGCATTCTTTTTCAATTTGCGTATAGCGCTGTTCTGTAGGGGTCATGGCCCGTGATGCATAGGCAACCGGGGCCCATGACGACGTGTCATCTCTCTGCAGGAGCCCTGCTCCAATACCGGAGTGGCTGGCATCAGTTGAGATTTTAGTGGGACGAGACGTGTCGAAGAACGCCAACACTGGTGCCGTGGCAAGTTTGTGTTTGAGCTTCTCCCATTCCAGCTGGTGTATATGTTGCCACTGGAACTCTGTGGATGATTTTACGAGATGGCGCAGAGCCGTTGTGTGGGAAGCAAGGTTGGGAATGAATTTCCCGAGGAAGTTGACCATGCCCAGGAATCGTAGTACAGCTTTCTTGTCGGCCGGCCGCGGCATGGCTGTGATGGCGCTTACCTTGTCTGCATCGGAACGGACCCCTGATTGGGAGATGTGGTCCCCCAGGAACTTCAATTCGGTCTGGCCAAAGGCACACTTGGCTCGGTTGAGGCGCAGGCCATTTTCCCGTATGCGGGCAAAAACGCGTTGGAGACGATGTATGTGCTCCTGCGGTGTGGTGGACCAGATGATGACATCGTCCATATATACGCGCACCCCTTCGATGCCTTCCATCATCTGCTCCACGATTCTGTGGAAGACCTCGGATGCCAAGATGATGCCAAATGGCATCCGGTTGTAGCAGAATCTGCCGAAAGGGGTGTTAAAGGTGCATAGCTTTCGGCTGGACGGGTCCAGTTGGATCTGCCAAAATCCTTTAGAAGCATCCAGTTTGGTGAATATTTTGGCTTGGGCCATTTCACTGGTGATTTCCTCCCGTTTAGGTATGGGATAATGTTCCCGCATAATGTTATTATTTAGGTCTTTAGGGTCTATACAGATGCGGAGCTCGCCAGACACACACCATGGAGCTGACCCATGGCGTGGGCTCCGTGACCCTGGATAGGACCCCTTGGTCCTGGAGATCCTGCAGCTGCAACTTGAGGCGGTCTTTAAGTGGCGCAGGAACCCTGCGAGGTGCGTGAACGACCGGGATGGCGTCCGGTTTCAGGCGAATTTTGTATGTGTATGGCAGTGTTCCCATGCCTTCAAATACCTCCTGGTTGTGAGCGAGGAGGGATTGGAGATTTGCGTTGAACTCAGCATCCGGGAAGTCAGATGTGTCGTCTGGAGAGAGAGACATAATTTGCTGTACCAGGTGGAGAGCCTTACATGCCTGTGCGCCCAGCAAGGAATCCTTCGATGAGCCAACTATTTCAAACGAGTGTGGCTGTGTACGTTTTGTGTGTCACCTGGAGCTGGCAAGATCCCATGGCCGGGATAACGTTCCCTTTGTAGTCGACCATCTTGCACCGGGATGGCTGGATAGGTGGTTTGACCTGCATGGCATGGAATGCTGAATATGCTATGAGGTTGGCGGATGCGCCAGTGTGCAGGCGGAAAGTGATCTGCGATCGGTTGACCGTCAGGGTGGCACTCCATTCATCGGCCGGATTGAT
This sequence comes from Scyliorhinus torazame, assembly GCF_047496885.1. Classification (NCBI taxonomy): domain Eukaryota; kingdom Metazoa; phylum Chordata; class Chondrichthyes; order Carcharhiniformes; family Scyliorhinidae; genus Scyliorhinus; species Scyliorhinus torazame. The sequence goes on along the minus strand of NC_092724.1, from coordinate 21,336,976 downwards.
GGTGTTGACCCGGTTCGCATCAATGACCGCAACCCGGAAGGCATCTTGGTCATCTGTGTCATTTGGCTGGATGTCCTGATGTGTGGGCTGGACGGTCCTCACGTGTCTGCGAGGTTGTCGGAGATGTGTAGGATCCATCGGTTGAACCGCTCGACAGTGGGCAGCATAATGGCACATCTTGCCACAGCGTAGGCATTGTCGGTATTTTGCAGGACATTGCCCTTTTAAATGTGCAGCTCTACAGTTGCCACACGTCATGATGTCACGGCGTTCGTTACGCCACTGCGCATGCGCAGTTCGGTCTTGCATCGGGCCCGCCTGCGCAGTGCATCCCTTGATGTTGCCGTTGGTTTTGGCGTGCACAAGCGCGGGAGACCTTGAAAAGCGTGCGAAATGGCCGCCCTCGTCTGGGCCGCGGGCCGGGAGATACTCGATTGCCTGGATGCGTTCGGCCTCGTGGGCGGCCTGGCTTGCCGATTCGATCGCTAGGGACCCCCTCCGTGCCGATTCGGTCGCCTGAAATTGGGCAAAGCGCCTGGTCGCATTTTCATGGAGGCACAGGCTTCCACCGCAGATGCTAAGGTCAGGCCTTTAATTTTAAGAAGCTGCTGGCGTAGGCCACTGGAGGCAACGCCAAAAATGATCTGGTCCCGGATCATGGACTCTGAGGTGTTGCCGTAGCCGCAGGACTGCGCGAGTATGCGGAGGTGCGTCAGAAAGGGTTGAAAGAGCTCATCCTTACCTTGCAGGCGTTGCTGAAAGATATACCTTTCAAAGCTTTCATTTACCTCAACGTTGAAGTGCTGGTCGAGCTTGAGGAGGACCGTGTCATACTTGGATTGGTTCTCGCCTTCCGCGAACACCAATGAGTTGTGTACATCGATGGCGTGCTGACCTGCGGTAGTGAGGAGCATCGCAATCTTTGTTTCGTCCGAGGTACTCTGTTTTTCGTTGGCTCGCATGCACAGTTCAATCGCTGCTTGAAGAGCTTTCAATTGGTGCCCAGGTTCCCAGCGACTTGCAACGGCTGCGGTTTGTTGGTGATGTCCATGGCTCAGGATGGCAGCTTTGCCGGCAGGTATCGATCCACTCACTTGGTACCATGTGGTGTTGGGTGTTCTGATGTACAGATGAGCCAACACGGTTGCATTTGGTACAACGCTGTTTTATTCTAACATGCTATTTACAGTTCTGTCTTGATACACTGCATGTGGTGACTCCCTGAGTATGATGTTAATCAGATCCTGTCCTTGTCCTGGTCTCTAGATGGACTGGCCACCAGGTGGTATATCTCTTATACTGTCTCTGTCCTTGTCTGTGATTGGTTGTCGTGTTGTGTGTGCTGATTTGTCTGTTGGTCTGTCTATCATGATGTGTGTGTTTGAATATCATGACACTGTGTACCTAAACCTGTGTTGTATCTGCCCTGGAGATATTTGATGGATCAGTTTAAGAGAGGTTTATTCTGTATCTAAACCTGTGCTGTACCTGTTCTGGGAGTGTTTGATGGGGACAGTGTAGAGGGAGCTTTACACTGTATCTAACCCCGTGCTGTATCTGCCCTTGGAGTGCTTGATGGGGGCAGTGTCGAGGGAGCTTTACTCTGCATCTAACCCCATGCTGTACCTGTCCTGGGAGTGTTTGATGGGGACAGTGTAGAGGGAGCTTTACTCTGTATCTAACCCCGAACTGCACCTGTCCTGCGAGTGTTTGATGGGGACAGTGTAGAGGGAGCTTTACTCTGTATCTAACGCCGTGCTGCACCTGTCCTGGGAGTGTTTGATGGTGACAATGTGGAGGGAGCTCTACTCTGTATCTAACCCCATGCTGTACCTGTCCTGGGAGTGTTTGACGGGGTCAGTGTAGAGGGAGCTTTACTCTGTATCTAACCCCGTGCTGTACCTGCCCTGGGAGTGTTTGATGGAGACAGTGTAGAGGGAGCTTTACTCTGTATCTAACCCCGTGCTGTTCCTGCCCTGGGAGTGTTTGATGGAGACAGTGTAGAGGGAGCGTTACTCTGTATCTAACCCCGTGCCGTACCTGTCCTGGGAGTGTTTGATGGGGACAGTGTGGAGGGAGCTTTACTCTGTATCTAACCCCGTGCTGTACCTGTCCTGGGAGTGTTTAATGGAGACAGTGTAGAGGGAGCTTTACTCTGTATCTAACCCCGTGCTGTACCTGTCCTGGGAGTGTTTGATGGGGACAGTGTAGAGGGAGCTTTACTCTGTATCTAACGCCGTGCTGTACCTGTCCTGGGAGTGTTTGATGGAGATAATGTAGAGGGAGCTTTACTCTGTATCTAACCCTGTGCTGTACCTGTCCTGGGAGTGTTTGATGGAGACAGTGTAGAGGGAGCTTTACTCTGTATCTAACCCCGTGCTGTTCCTGTCCTGGGAGTGTTTGATGGAGACAGTGTAGAGGGAGCTTTACTCTGTATCTAACCCCGAACTGCACCTGTCCTGCGAGTGTTTGATGGGGACAGTGTAGAGGGAGCTTTACTCTGTGTCTAACGCTGTGCTGCACCTGTCCCGGGAGTGTTTGATGGAGATAATGTAGAGGGAGCTTTACTCTGTATCTAACCCCGTGCTGTACCTGTCCTGGGAGTGTTTGATGGGGACAATGTGGAGGGAGCTCTATTCTGTATCTAACCCCGTGCTGTACCGGCTCTGGGAGTGTTTGATGGGGACAGTGCAGAGGGAGCTCTACTCTGTATCTAACCCCGTGCTGTACCTGTCCTGGGAGTGTTTGACGGTGTCAGTGTAGAGGGAGCTTTACTCTGTATCTAACCCCATGCTGTACCTGCCCTGGGACTGTTTGATCGGGCTGTGTAGTGGGACATTTACTCTGTATGTAACCCTCGGCTGTTCCTGTCCTGGGAGTGTTTGATGAGTGTGGTGATATGCCTATGGGCTATATCATAGGTGGATGGTGTATGACCTCCAACCAGTAGGTGGTAGTACAGACACACCATGCGGTCTCTAGCCCAAGGTTATGTGACCTGTGACTCCCAGATAGGGGAGACACATCCTGCCACCTTCAGGAGAAGATTGGGAGGGTAATAAGACATACATGTGAATGATCTGTGCGAGGTGCAAGTTCCAGACTCCATGATAATGTGCTCTGTATCAGATTGCTATCTTACAACACGAGACTCAATAAAAGATTCTGGTTTGGAAAAGCCGCAGTGTTTGGTGAATTCCTTCGTAAGGTACAAAGGACCAAACACAACAATGGGGACAGTATAGAGGGAGATTTACTGTGTACCTAAACCTGTGTTGTATCTGCCCTGGAGATATTTGATGGATCAGTTTAAGTGAGGTTTATTCTGTATCTAATCCTGTGCTGTACCTGTTCTGGGAGTGTTTGATGGGGACAATGTAGAGGGAGCTTTACTCTGTATCTAACCCCGTGCTGCACCTGTCCTGGGAATGTTTGATTGGGACAGTGTAAAGGGAGCTTTACTCTGTATCTAACCCCGTGTTATACCTGTCCTGGGAGTATTTGATGGGGGCAGTGTAGAGGGAGCTTTACTCTGTATCTAACCCCGTGCTGGACCTGTCCTGGGAGTGTTTGATGGGGACAGTGTAGAGGGAGCTTTACTCTGTATCTAACCCCGTGCTGTACCTGTCCTGGGAGTGATTGATGGGGACAATGTGGAGGGAGCTTTACTCTGTATCTAACCCCGTGCTGCACCTGTCCTAGGAATGTTTGATGGGGACAATGTAGAGGGAGCTTTACTCTGTATCTAACCCCATGCTGTACCTGTCCTGGGAGTGTTTGACGGGGTCAGTGTAGAGGGAGCTTTGCTCTGTATCTAACCCCGTGCTGTACCTGTCCTGGGAGTATTTGATGGGGACAGTGTAGAGCATTACGGTATTACACCTTTGCTACACTGTACAAAATGGGGTGCTAAATATTTAAATGGCACCCAGACAGACAGTCACTCGTTGCAGGCTAGGAGCTCCACATCACTCCCCTAGAGTCTGTGTGGCCTCAGCTCATACTGGAGAAGTTGGCAGATACGAGGTTACCACATCCCGGGACATACGAGGCGCCTCCGGCACTGACTTTCACTCATCGCTAGATAAGAGCACTGTCGATGATACACTCACGGTCGGGCCAAGCTCACTGTTGCAATGTTCCATGTTGCCAGCATCGTGATCTTATGGAACTCCCGCTGCCTCTTGCTGTTCATGCCCTTGCTCCCCCTGGCCCTGTGTCACCCAGCCACAGACACTCCTTCTCCACATCTGGGTGAGCAGCCATTATCAAAGCTGGGTCACCTTAGTGTATATGTGAACAAGTGAAGTGATATGTTCAGTAAACACGTCCTTTACAGCTTCCCCTCCATCTCAAAGCCAACAGACAAGTGCTAATCCTTTCACCTGCCATCCATCCAGACATGGCATCCCCACCCCACCCTTTCCAGGTAAAGGACATCCTGGAGGACCAGAGATGGATGCTCCTCCCATTCATACATGAGACATTTGGAGACATTGCTCTGTGACCGGGGTAATGAGAGTCATGTGCAAGAAGCCTCACATGGACACTTTTCTGCTTATCTCCACCAGTCTCGAATCTCTGTGGCTTGGCAGCATAGAAAGTCTGACCACATGATCCCTCGTCAGACACGGCCATTCAACCGGGAGGCCGGTGTTTTGGAGTCGCGAGTTGGCTGCCTCCCACCAGCTGGTGCCCCTTGGAGGCATCCACCTCCCTCCCTCCCTCCCTCCCTCCCTCCCTACCTCCCTCCCTCCCTCCCTCCCTATCTCCTTCCTTCACCTCTGTCTCGAGCTGCGGCTGAGGGTAAATGGACAGAAGGAATGGCATCTCCACACATTGCTGGGATCTCGATGTTATATGGGAGAAGGGTCTCTCCAGATGGGTGGAGTTCAAGGTCCCTTAAGATGGCCTCTTGCTGAACTTGAACTCCACACATCCGGATAGACTCTCCTCACACATCGAGTGATCTGACTGGCTGACTAACTGCGTGGTCAAGTTTGGGAAAATGGTGCAAGTCACTTTTCAAACTCACTTCACCTTCTACCCGCCGCCCCCTGTCACCCACCAACTTTTCCCATCACAATGGGCCCATGCAGTACCACCAACGCTCTGCCCTCTGCCACCCTTGAACCTCCTCCCATTACCCTGGACCCTGCCATGGTCCACCTTCACAACCTTTCCTCCCCTTAGGGCTGACACCCACTACCATCCCCATGCCCACCCTCACCCTGCCCTCTCCCAATATCCGAGCCACCTGTCTTGCCCTCTCCATGATCCACCTGGTGAAACCTTCACCTACTAGATTTTCACACGGAACCTGACGCCCTACTGCATCCCGTACCCACTGTGATTGTTCCTGTTTTCCTAGCACCGGTACCCTGAGCCCTCCCCCCAGGACCCCACCGGCCACACCATTAACCCTGCCCTCTAAGACACTCTCCTCTCCTTCCCTGAACGCTCTCCCCAGCCGTAAGGCTGCTTCCCCTGTCCGGCCTCCCTCCTCCAACTTCGGGGCAGCGTTTGAAGGAGGAATATAATTCCAGCGGGTTGGCCTTTTAATGAGCATTCGTGTGATGCAAATATGGCTCCTGACGTGGCTCAGCCAGAAACTCGATCTGTGTTTAACTCCCCATCAAAGTCAGGAGAGCAAAATTCCAAACTAATTTCCCACCTGCAAATTAACTTTTCCATCGGGCCAAATTTATTGACCCCGCCCATCACGCTTCCCGCCATTGGTGGGAGCAGACTATTCTGCCCAGGGAGACTGTTTCCCCTGACTGGGGAATCGAGAACATGGAGGCACAGTGGCAGGATAAGGGTGCCGATCACTTAGGGGTCTGAGATTAGGAGAAATGTCTTCACTCAAAGACTGTGATTCTTTGGAATTCCCTAACCTACAGGGGAGTAGTCCATCGTTGAGTATATCTGAGGCTGAGATCAACAGATTTCTGGCCTCTCAGGGAATCCATGGATATGGGGAGTGGGTGGAAAGGTAGATATAATATTGACTGACGGAGCACACTCGATGGATCAAGTGGTCTACTACTGCTGCTATTTCATATGTTCTTCTGAAGAATTGTCCTGTTCAACCCAAAGGCAATGCCACCTGAGAGGATAGAGGGTGCTATGTTCTGTGTTTGACTGTAGTACATGGGCAACATGGTAGCACAGAGGTTAGCACTGCTGCTTCACAGCGCCAGGGTCCCGGGTTCGATTCCCGGCTTGGGTCACTGTCTGTGCGGAGTCTGCAGGTTCTCCCTGTGTCTGCGTAGGTTTCTTCCGGGCGCTCCGGTTTCCTCCCACAAATCCTGAAAGACGTGCTGTTAGGTGAATTGGACATTCTGAATTCTCTCTCTGTGTACCCGAACAGGCGCCGGAATGTGGTGACTAGGGGATTTTCGCAGTAACTTCATTGCTGTGTTAATGTAAGCCTACTTGTGACAATAATAAAGATTATTATTATTACAGATGCACACAGAACATCTAGTTCTTTGACTACTAAGGTAGTTTATTAACAAGATGAACACGTGGAAAGATAACTAATGAACAATAATGCAAACGGTAACTAATAATTGAAATCAGTGAATTCTCCTGAAGCTACTTCTAGTGCGACTGTCCTCTAGTACGACGTACTACCAACTACTGCATATCTCGAGTCACACAGTAGAGCTCTATCGCCACCTTCTGGCTGGAGGTAGTAATGATTAAAAAATATATATATTTTATTTAGGCATTTATATATTTACACAACAAACATAATCACAAACTAAAACAAGCCAACAGAGCTGCAAATAACCAACTCAACAAAATTCCCAACACTCCACCATTCCGCCTCCCACTCCCCAGCTCCCCTGCTTCCCCATTATAACACCCCCCCCCCCCGCCCCTCCCCCCCCCCGCCCCCCCACCGCCCACTACCCACATCTTAACTTTTCTCGAAGAAGTCGATAAACGGCTGCCACCTCCGGACAAACCCCTCCACAGACGCGCTCAAGGCACACTTTATTTTTTCTAGCCTGAGAAACTCTGCCAGGTCGCTCACCCACCTCCCTGGTTTCGAGGGCTCGGAGTTCGTCCATTCTAACAATATCCGTCTCCGGGCTACCAGGGAGGCAGAGGCCAGGATATCGGCCTCTCTCGCCCCCAGGACTCCCGGGTCTTCTGACACCCCGAAGATAGCCACTTCTGGATTTGGGACCACGTTCACCTTCAAAATCTCCAACATAACAAACCCCTTCCAGAATCCCCCAAGCTTCGGACATGCCCTAAACATGCGGACATGAATCGCGGGCTCCCCGCACACCACCCATACCTGTCTTCCACCCCTTCAAAAAAACCTGCTCGTACTGGCCAACGTCATATGTGTCCTGTGGACCACCTTAAACTGGATAAGGCTAAGCCTAGCGCACAACGAGGATCCATTCACCCCCTCCGGGCCTCCTCCCAGGGTCCAGCCTCCAATTTCCTACCCAACTCCTCCTCCCACTTGCGCTTCACTCCCACTATCGGGGCCCCCTTCTAATCCATAAGCTCCTTGTGAATTTCTGACATGTTACCCTCCCCCACCGCTGTTCTTGACACTACCTTGTCCAGCAGCCCCTGGGGCAGCAGGAGGGGGAAAGGTCGGCACCTGCTTCCGGACAAAGTCCCTCACCTGTAAATACCGGAACCCATTCCCGGCGGGCAATCAAATGCTTCCTCCAACTCCTCCAAGCTCGGAAAACTGCCGTCAATGAACAAATCCCCAAACCGCGCAATCCCCGCCCGTTGCCACCCCCGAAACCCCCGTCCAGCATTCCCCGGAACAAACCTATGATTCCCGCAGATCGGTGCCCAAACCGAGGCCCCCTCCAGCCTCAGATGCTGCTGCCACAGTCCCCACACCCTCAGGGCCACCACCGGGCTTGTAGAGTACCTGGCTGGCGAGAACGGTAAAAGCCCCCAAACCCGTAATCCCTGCATCTGCTCCCACACCAACCCCACCCCCACTACCTACTTCCTGACCATGGCTATATTCGCGCCCAGTAATAGTCCATGAAATTCGGGAGACCAACCCCTACCCCCCCACCCCGACCCCGTCCAGCAACACCTTCTTCACCCGCGGGGCTTAACCGCCAAAACGAACCCCGTAATCAGCACACGCGCCCTCCTAAAAAAAAGATTTAGGAATAAAAATCGGGAGATTCTGGAACACACATAAGAACCTCGGGAGAACCGTCATCTTCACCGATTGCACCTGCCCCGCTAGCGACAGCGGGAGCACATTCCACCTCCTAAAGCCCCCCTTCATCTGTCCCACCAACTGACCCAGATTCAGCTTGTGCAGCTGCTCCCACCCCCGCGCCACCTGAATACTCAGATTTTGAAAGTTCCCCCCCCCCCCCGCCACTCTAAACGACAACTCCCCCAGCCTCTTCTCCGCCCCCCCTGCCTCGCTTGAATCGGAAAAACCTCGCTCTTCCCTATATTCAATTTGTACCCCGAGAACTGGCAAAATTCCTCCAAAATTCTCATAATCTTTCCAATACCTTCCAACGGGTTCGAAATATAAAGCAGCAAGTTGTCCGCGTCACAGCGAAACCCTATGCTCCACCACCGCCCCCCCCCCCCCCCCCCGTACTATCCGCTGCCCTTCCCTTGACCCTCTCAGCGCCATTGCCATTGGCTCTGTAGCCAAGGCAAAGGGAAATGGGGAGAGAGGGGATCTCTGCCTCATCCCCCGGTGCAACCTGAAATATTCCAAGCTCACCCGGTTCGTCCGCACACTTGCTACCGGTGCCCGGTACAACAGCCGGACCAATCCACAAACCCCTGCCCAACCCCAAACCGCCCCAGCACCTCCCACAAATAGTCCCACTCCACCCGGTCGAAGACCTTCTCCATACCCTCCGGGGACATTTAGTAACTTCCTGATAACCTCCTGATGTTGGCCGACAGATGCCTCCCCTTAACAAACCCTGTGTGGTCCTCCCCTATCACCCCTAGCACACTGTCCTCAATCCTGGAGGCCACGATCTTGGCCAGTAACTTGGCATCCACGTTTAACAGCAAGATTGGCCTGTAGGACCCACACTGCCCCGGATCGTTGTCTCTCTTTAAAATTAGGGAGATCGAGCCCGCGATAACGTCAGGCGTTGGGGGGAGCGCCCCCTGCGCCCTCACCTCATAAACACCCTTACCAGCAGGGGCTCCAGGTCTCTGGAAAACGTACTGAAAAATTCCACTGGAAACCCGTCTAGGCCCAGGGACCTCCCTGCCTGCATCACCCCTCTAACACCTCCACCAGCCCAATGGGGGCTCCCAGCCCCTTCACCAGGTCCTCCTTCACCCTCAGGAACCCCAACCCCTACAAAAAACGCCGCATTCCCTCCTACTCGGCCAGGAGCTCCGACTCATACAGCTTCCTATAAAAATCCCCAAACACCTCATTCACCCCCACCGGGGCCAAGATCACCTTCCCTCCCCTATCCTTCACCTTCCCGATCTCCCTCGCTTCCTCCTGCTTCCTCAATTGATGCACCGACATCCTACTCGTCTTTTCCCCATATTCATAAACCGCCCCCTTAGCTCTCCTCAACTGCCTATCACCTTACCTGTGGCTAACGACCCAAACTCCATCTGTAGTTTCTGTTGCTCCCACAGTAACCCCGCTTCCAGGGCCTGCGAATTAGAGGAACGAGAATTCCTTTGCCCTCGGCCTCCCAAACTTGCAAAGATCCCCCCATACGTTCCATAAACCCCCTCAGTTCCTTCACCACCGCCGATACTCTCCCCAACCTTGGACTCGACCGATCCAACTTTGGCTCCAAAACTGTGTTAAAATCCCCCATCCTCCCCTAGGGACCGTTCCGAGTCCAGGTCTGGGATCTTACCCAACACCCGCCTCATGAACTCTACATGGTCCCAGTTCAGGGCATACACATTCACCAATACCAACGGCATCTCTTCCAATTTCCCACTCACCATAACATACCTCCCTCCAGGGTCTGCCACTACGCTCCCAACTTCAAAAGCTACCTGTTTATTTATCAATACCGCTACGCCCCTCATCTTCAAATCCAATCCAGAATGAAATACCTGCCCCACCCATCCTTTCCTTAGCCTAGTTTGATCCCCAATCTTCAGATGCGTTTCTTGTAGAAAAGCCACGTCCGCCTTTAGGCTTGTCAGATTTACGAACACATAAGCTCTCTTGACTGGCCCATTCAACCCTCTCACATTCCATGTGATCAGCCTGGTCGGGGGGGCACCAATTCCTCCACCTTCTCCTGTAGCCGCCTTTGAATATCCCGTATCACCCCCATCTCGGCTGCCATTGAAATAAGCTGCTCCTTGTACTCCCCTACCGTCTTCTCCACCTTCTGGATCGCCTGGCTCTGAGCCTCCAGCCTCATCTCCAAGCCGCCGATCCCCGCCTTGAGCGGATCCACCGTCCTCGCCAGGTCCTCCAGAGTCTCCTTTCTCCGCTGGGCGAATTTCTCGTTCAAGATGTCCACCAGCTGCTCCATAGACCATTGAGACGTAAGGACCGGTCCCTTCCCCTCCACCATCTTCCCCTGTGTCACAGGTGCAGCTTCTCGCTCTGACAGCTCCTTTCGCTTAAAACCACTCCTGGTCCACAAATTCATACACCCTCTCCTTCCACCACTCCTGCTCCTTTTTTCCTCAACAAATCCAACCGTTAGCCAGGGAAAAGGTCCAAAAACACCGCGGGAGCCACCAAATGTGCGACCACTCATATCATGGCTGCCACCGGTAGTCATCGGAAGTCATATTGATAACTATATACATTAATAGATAGCTATATATATTAATGTGCACAGGAGGGAACATTGAACTCCTTCTGAAGGGGCGCACCCCTTCCTCAGTGCTGTCTGACATGCGATGGTCTGGGCTTTGAGCTTGAATCTCCGCAGCAGAACTTACTGTTTCAGAGGTAAGAGGGCAAACCTGTAGGCGGACACTCTAAGGGCTGGTTTGAGGGAGCTCAGAGTCCCATAGTTTAGAATATCTGGGAAACGATGTGTTGGAAATAACATTGAGAACCGACAAACGCAGGGAACATGATCGGTAGAACACTTTCGGAATGTAACCCCACCTCTTTAATAGTTTAAACGAACAGTGCTTGTTATCTGATGAACAATAGATGTTATCAGTTGTTGACTCTTGAAGATCTAGGCCAAGAGCAAGTGACGATATGATCAGGTTTTTGCACTCAGATTTTGTCTTCAAAATCTGCCAAAAAAACTAAAATAAAAAAATACAAAAGACCGGATTCAAATTTTTTTTTAAAAATTGCTCTAATTAAGGGGCAATTTAGTGTGGCTAATCCACCTACCCTGGATATCTTAGGGTTGTGGGGGGTGAAACCCATGCAGACACGGGGAGAATGTGCAAACTCCACACGGACCGTGACCCAGGGCCGGGATCGAACCCAGGTCCGCGGTGCCGTGAGGCAGCAACGCTAACCACTTTGTCACCGTGTCTCGCCCCGATAAGGCTGAATTTTATGTTCCCCATCTGGGTGTGTTTTCAGCAGGAGTGGGGGGGGCACATAAAATAGATCAGGTGACTGGCCTAATAGCTTCCCACTCATCCCCATGTTGACCCCCATAAAAGGCTAGGTGGGCAGCAAAATTAATCATTAAAGGCCAATTAGGCTTGTTAGCAAACCCATTGACGTGAATAATATGCGGCCCACACCATAATACGGCCGGTGGGAGCGGGCTAGTAGTTTGTGATGGCCTCCGTGAAAAATGGTGGGAAGAATAAATGGCACCTTATTTGGGAGTGCTCTCACTGTGTGCATCGGGGCAACCTTCCCAAACTGTCACTATCTCTACCTCCCAGGCCACCCCCCTCCAAATCCTGGCTCCCCACCCCGTTGGGGATCTTTTGTGGGCTCAGCTCCACTTTCCGGCCCGAACACCATAACCCTTAATCCCTTTATTCTTCAAAAAACTATCTATCTTTATCTTAAAAACATTTAATGAATGAGCCTCTACTGCTTCACTGGGCAAGGAATTCCATAGATTCACAACCCTTTGGGTGAAGAAGTTCCTCCTAAACTCAGTCCTAAATCTGCTTCCCCTTATTTTGAGGCTATGCCCCCTAGTTCTGCTTTCACCTGCCAGTGGAAACAACCTGCCCGCATCTATCCTATCTATTCCCTTCATAATCTTATATGTTTCTATAAGATCCCCCCTCATCCTTCTAAATTCCACCGAGTACAGTCCCAGTCTACTCAACCTCTCCTCGTAATCCAACCCCTTCAGCTCTGGGATTAACTTAGTGAATCTCCTCTGCACACCCTCCAGTGCCAGTACGTCCTTTCTCAAGTAAGGAGACCAAAACTGAACACAATACTCCAGGTGTGGCCTCACTAACACCTTATACAATTGCAGCAGAACCTCCCTAGTCTTAAATTCCATCTCTCTAGCAATGAAGGACAAAATTCCATTTGCCTTCTTAATCACCTGTTGCACTTGTAAACCAACTTTTTGCGACTCATGCACTAGCACACCCAGGTCCCCAACTCCAAATCATCTATGTAAATTGTGAACAGTTGTGGGCCCAACACTGATCCCTGAGGGACACCACTAGCTACTGATTGCCAACCAGAGAAACACCCATTAATCCCCACTCTTTGCTTTCTATTAATTAACCAATCCTCTATCCATGCTACTACTTTCCCCTTAATGCCATGCATCTTTATCTTATGCAACAACCTTTTGTGTGGCACCTTGTCAAAGGCTTTCTGGAAATCCAGATATACCACATCCATTGGCTCCCCGTTATCTACCGCACTGTTAATGTCCTCAAAAAATTCCACTAAATTAGTTAGGCATGACCTGCCCTTTATGAACCCATGCTGCGTCTGCCCAATGGGACAATTTCCATCCAGATGCCTCGCTATTTCTTCCTTGATGATAGATTCCAGCATCTTCCCTACTACCGAAGTTAAGCTCACTGGCCTATAATTACCCGCTTTCTGCCTACCTCCTTTTTTAAACAGTGGTGTCACATTTGCTAATTTCCAATCTGCCGGGACCACCCCAGAGTCTCGTGAATTTTGGTAAATTATCACTAGTGCATTTGCAATTTCCCTAGCCATCTCTTTTAGCACTCTGGGATGCATTCCATCAGGTCCAGGAGACTTGTCTACCTTTAGCCCCATTAGCTTGCCCATCACTATCTCCTTGGTGATAACAATCCTCCCAAGGTCCTCACCTGTCATAGCCTCATTTCCATCAGTCACTGGCATGTTATTTGTGTCTTCCACTGTGAAGACCGACCCAAAAAACCTGTTCAGTTCCTCAGCCATTTCCTCATCTCCCATTATTAAATCTCCCTTTTCATCCTCTAAAGGACCAATATTTACCTTAGCCACTCTTTTTTGTTTTATGTATTTGTAGAAACTTTTACTATCTGTTTTTATATTCTGAGCAAGTTTACTCTCATAATCTATCTTACTCTTCTTTATAGCTTTTTTAGTAGCTTTCTGTTGCCCCCTAAAGATTTCCCAGTCCTCTAGTCTCCCACTGATCTTTGCTACTTTGTATGTTTTTTCCTACAATTTGATACTCTCCCTTATTTCCTTAGATATCCACGGTCGATTTTCCCTCTTTTTACCGTCCTTCCTTTTTGTTGGTATAAACCTTTGCTGAGCACTGTGAAAAATCACTTGGAAGGTTCTCCACTGTTCCTCAACTGTTTCACAATAAAGTCTTTGCTCCCAGTCTACCTTAGCTAGTTCATCTCTCATCCCATTGTAATCTCCTTTGTTTAAGCACAAAACACTAGTGCTTGATTTTACCTTCTCACCCTCCATCTGTATTTTAAATTCCACCATATTGTGATCGCTCCTTCCGAGAGGATCCCTAACTAGGAAGGCAAATGGAAAGTTGGTGTTTATTGCAAGGGGAATGGAATAGAAAAACTGGGAGATTTTACTGCAGCTGTACAGGGCCCTAATGAAACCACACCTGGAGTATTCTATACAGTTTTGGTCTCCTTATTTGAAAAGAAGTATATAATTGCATGAGAAGCAGTTCAAAGAAAGTTCACTTGACCGATTCCTGGTATGAAGAGTTTAATTTAGGAAGCAAGGTTGCACATGTTGTGCCTACACCCATTGGAGCTTAGAAGAATGAGAGGCGATCTTATCAGAATGTATAAGATGGTGAGAGGAATTGATTGGGTAGATACAAGAATGTTCCCACTTGCGGTGCGCCCTATACATCACCTTCAACTGTATCAGCCCCAACAAGGTTGAGGCATTCGCCCTCCGAAGCACCTCACACCACTACCTTCCTCCATGTCCTCCCCAAACACTTTCCTCTCACTTTGCCTAAATATCATCCAGTGATACCTTATCTTCTCCCAGAGTAACCCCCTAAATCGCTGACACCACCCCTTTCTCCAATCCCACCGCCGTCAATATCTATCCAACAGTGTGGGGGCCGGTGCAATCGGAAAGCTCTGTAACTCCTTCCTGGCAAAATTTCAGAGCTGCATATGTGAGCATCTCCCCCTGCTCCAGCCGTAATCTTATCAAATGGCAGAGCAGACTCGAATGACTGAAAGGCCTACTCCAGCTCCTAAGTCCTCTGTTCGATGTAATGGAGGAGAGGTGAAGAGGTGAACAAAAGCTTGATCAAAGTTCTGGACTCTCAGGGGTGTGTCAAATGACGGGAGAGCTCCCGGGAGAAAACACGGAGCTCAAGTTTCTCCAAATCCAGCTGGAGGGTGTGTGATCCTCTGCCAGATTTCCATTTCCTCTATTAAAGCTGCAACAGATTTAATCGGCGAGTGAGTCTTGTTATTCCCCTGCCTTGCGATTTGTGTGCGGAGTTAAAACAGGGTAAATCAGGCACTGGGTATTAAACAGACTGGCACATGTCCATAACAGCACTTAACGAATGTGAATACACAGAGAGTCCATGGAGCTGCTAATCAAAGTATGGCTTTAACTGTCTTTGAATTGCTCAATGTAGACCAGAGTCTTGGTTACACTGTGTGCCACGATCGTTGATATATAAACATTTGGATGTAAATCAATCTTTTAAACCTCATTAATGTGCTCCTTTCAAAATGTATTCCTTTATGGGAACAGGCTCGGCCAGCATTTATTGCCCATTCCCTAATTGCCCCATGAGAAGATCTGCTGTGATAAAACACAACATGCGAGAAACAATCTGCAGGTCAGGCAGCATCTGTGGAGAGAGAAACCGAGTTCAAGGGCGGGATTTTACGAGAGGCACTGTCATGGGCGGGATGGGAAAATTTGGAGATCCCAGACCAGACCCCAGCAGTGGCTAGGATACTGCAGAAACCCCAATACTTTAGTTTAATTTTATAAGACTGTGAGGAAAGGATACCTCGCTCCCGGAATGATTTCACACAAAGCAGGGATATGGTATGTTAAAACAAACTTTATTACTAACACAGTATTAAATTATCTTTAACGTCAGCTTCAGCATTAGCTTACAATTACCCCATAAACGTTGCTAATCAATACAGTGAATTTAATACCCGTAACTGCTATTTTTGGGCAGCACGGTAGCATAGTGGTTAGCACAATTGCTTCACAGTTCCAGGGTCCCAGGTTTGATTCCGGCTGGGTCACTGTCTGTGCGGAGTCTGCTCGTTCTCCCCGTGTCTGCGTGGGTTTCCTCCGGGCGCTCCGGTTTCCTCCCACAGTCCAAAGATGTGCAGGTTGGGTGGATTGGCCATGATAAATTGCCCTTAGTGTCCAAAATTGCCCTTAGTGTTGGGTGGGGTTACTGGGTTATGGGGTTAGGGTGGAGGTGTTGACCTTGGGTAGGGTGCTCTTTCCAATAGCCGATGCAGACTCGATGGGCCGAATGGCCTCCTTCTGCACTGTAACGTCTATGATAATCTATGATATCTATGATAATCTTTATTCCCACTCAAACAACAAGAAAAAACATTTCACTCCTCAATCCACTTTAAAGAGTTAGCACTTAGGAATACCTGCTTTATAGGGAACACCCCCCCTCCCTTAATCCAAACAACACTGCATTAGCCCAAGCTTTTTATGATATCTTAATTGTGACCCTGGCTCCCAAAGCATACTTGCCTCTTGAATCAGGATTTCATTTTAGAAACATGACTGCAGCTGTCACGCACACTCTAACCCAAGCTTTTAACCCTTAATATCCTATAATACAATGTATTTGCAATTCCTACATCCATCACACCTGTCACGAGCCAGCAGCAGGCTGTCAATGGGGTTTCCTGTTCGATGCACACCCACCCCTTCCCCCTCACTGCCGGGAGACCTGGGGCGGGATTCGACATCGGCGGGACTGCAAGACCCTGCTGGTGAGCAGGAAAATTCCGGCCATTAACATCCACAGATGTTGTCAGTCTTGCTGAGTTTCCAGCATGGTCTGTTTTGTTTCAAATCGCCAGCATATTCAGTGTTTTGCTTCAGGCTGTTCCAGTAGTTAGGAATTACTTGAGTGAACTTGGGAAATAAGAAGGTGTAAGAAACAACTGGTATATGTAATGTACCTTTGACACGTCTCAAAGTGCCTTGCAACCACTGGAGCGTTTTATTGAAATGCCAGCACTGTTGTAATGTAGGAAACACAACAATCAATTTTTACACAGCAAGATCCCGCAAACAGCGCTGCGCTAATGACCAGATCATCTATTTTGAAGTAATGTCAGGATTAGTCCAGTATACTGGGGAGATCTCCCCTGCTCTTTAAAATAGTGACATGGAACCTTTTACATCCACCTGAAGGGGCAATCAGGCGTTTCGCTTAATGTCATGTCTGAAAGAGGGTGTGGTGTCTTTGGCAGGGCAGCACTCCCTCAGTACTGACCCTCTGACAGTGCAGCACTCCCTCAGTACTGACCCTCTGACAGTGCAGCGCTCCCTCAGTACTGACCCTCTGACAGTGCAGCACTCCCTCAGTACTGACGCTCTGACAGTGCAGCGCTCCCTCAGTACTGACCCTCTGACAGTGCAGCACTCCCTCAGTACTGACCCTCTGACAGTGTAGCACTCCCTCAGTACTGACCCTCTGACAGTGCACCACTCCCTCAGTACTGACCCTCTGACAGTGCAGCACTCCCTCAGTACTCACCCTCTGACAGTGCAGCACACCCTCAGTACTCACCCTCTGACAGTGCAGCACTCCCTCGGCACTGACCCTCTAACAGTGTGGCTCTCCCTAAATACTGACCCTCTAACAGTGCAGTGCTCCCTCAGCACTGACCCTCTCGCAGTACAGTGTTGCTTCTGTACCAATCCTTCTACAGTGTAGTGCCTCCTCAGTACTGCCCCGCCTGACAGTGCACTCCTCCTTCAGCACTGACACTCTGACAGTGCAGCACTCCCTCAGTACTGACCCTCTGACAGTGCAGCGCTCCCTCAGTACTGACCCTCTGACAGTGCAGCACTCCCTCAGTACTGACTCTCTGACAGTGCAGCACTCCCTCAGTACTGACCCTCTGACAGTGCAGCACACCCCCAGTACTCACCCTCTGACAGTGCAGCACTCCCTCAGTACTGCCCCGCCTGACAGTGCAGCATTTTCTCAGTATTGACACTCCATCAGTGTAGTTCCCTCTCAGTACTGCACTGGCCTCTCCTTTTGTCTTTTTGTACTTACTCTTTCTCTTTCTTGCTCAATCCCGTCTTCCTCCCTTCCATCTACACCACTTTGGTCCATCAGCTGTTGACCTCATGTTAATTCTGAAGATGGAGATTAATTGATTAATGCATTTCTCGCATGAGGTGGGTTCTGATTGACATTTCTAGTGTTGAAGGACTGGAGAAACCTGGTTCGTTCTCCTGAGATTAGAGGAGTTTAAGGGGAGATTTATCAGAGATGTTCAAAATCATGAAGGGTTATAATAGGTAAGGAGAGACGCTGCCTTTCCCATCAGCCTTAAAGACACTGGAAAACCAATTTATAGCATAATGGGCGCAATTGAAGGGCCACATTGTGCCTGAAAAGCCGCGCGATGCAACGTGGTCGATAAAAGCCGGTTGATCGTGCGCCTGGGATCTACCCAGCTCGCAATGCCTCGTGAAATTTAATGCAATCGGCATGGGTGGTGTTATCTTACATACAGTTCATTAATAATCCTCAACTTTATGCTGTTGACTTCATGTTCATAGAATCATAGAATCACTACAGTGCGGAAGGAGGCCATTCGGCCAATTGGGTTAGCACCAACCCTACCCTACCCAGGTGCAATCCCCCAGCCTATTCCTGAAACTCCACCCAAAGGGGCAATTTATCATGGCCAACCCACCTAACCTGCACGTCTTTGGACCGTGGGAGGAAACCGGAGCACCCGGAGGAAACCCACGCAGACACGGGGAGAATGTGCAGACTCCGCACAGACAGTGACCCAAGGTAGGAGTCGAACCCGGGTCCCTGGCGCTGTGAGGCTGTGCCATCATTGATTTATTTCCTGACAAGGGTGCACGGTATATGAGCACAGAGGGGAAGGTCGCCTCTGAGTTGGTAATGTGACACGTGGTTGGTGCAGTGTTCCCCTTCTTTACGAACTGTAATCCTTTCACTTACAAAGAGGGAGTGCTCTTCAGACCTCCCCTCACCTTGTTTAGAGAGAAGGTGAGTAGAGCCATGGCAGAGTGGTGGGTGGATGGTTGGTATGCTGGGTGGTAAGGTTAGGCACGTCCTCATTTGGATTGAGGAAAGCCCCCAGTGAGAGATATTTGTGTAGGGTTTTTATTTTTATTTTTTGGTTCCTTTGAATCTTGAAAATCCATGTTTATCTCCCGTGAAAGCCCAGACAGATCCTCGAGAGGACTCAGTTCCTTGTGATTCTTCTTAGAGGTTGGCGTCTCTGAAGCTAGGAGCTCTCCTCCCAGTGATCATGGCACGTGGGCATCGCAGACTGGGCCAGCATTTATTTAATTGCCCTTGGGTCAGTTAAGAGTCAACCACTTTGCTGTGCATCTTGAGTCACATGTGGGCCAGACCACTAAGGACAGCAAATTTCCTTCCTTAAAGGACATTAGTGGACCAGATGTTTTTCTTATGGCACTCGGCATGGTTTCATGGTCACCATTCGGCTTTAATTCCAGATTATTATTGAATTCAAATTTCACCATCTGCAGTGGGTGGGATTTGAGCCCAGGTCCCCATAGCATTGCTCTGGGTCTCTGGTTTACTGGTCCAGTGACAATACCACTACGCCACCGCCTCCCCATCTGGTGGCTTTCTAAGTGTCCTCCCCGTTATAATCAGTTCTTCCATGGGGAGGCAGTGTTGAGGCTATGCTGCTTTGTCCCCTTGTATCCTCTTTGTAAAGACGTACAGTGCTGCTCTGTGTCAGATGTTCTTTGGTTAATCTGGGCATTTCTCCCCTAGGGGGTTTCTTCTTCTTATTTGGGTAGGCAGCGTACTGTTGCTGATCCCGATATGGTCTATTGTGTTATGGGGGGGTTTCCCCTATTGTATTAGGAGGAGAGGATCGGCCTCCAATTGATAGGTGACTTGATGATTCTTCACCTTGGTGGGGGGATCTCCTCGGTTGAGGGTGACCTGACTTTCCTGGTGTTGGTGGGACTGGTGCGCTGCCTTGGGTGCGGTTAGTAAGGTGTGAGGCAGGTTGGGTGGTGAGTATCCTGGGGAGTATTGACTCCTGTGTGCAAGAGTGTGAAGGACTAGGCCAGGTCCAGTAGGGTGGCTGGTCTCCTGTTGCCTCTTTATGCTTGGGATGTTCCGTCTTGAAGGAATGTGGTGGGAACATCCTGAGAGGCTGAGTCTCGATATGTTCTGACTATCCTTCGTTTACTAACTCCTCAGTGCAGGAGGGTGCGGATCTGAGCCAGGCCCAGTACTATGGTTGTTTGTTGTTGCCGCATTGTGTTAGTGACGTGCCTTCTTAGCTGGGACGTTGTGAGAGGCTGAGCAAGGTTTGAACAAGCCGCTTTTTTCTTCTTTGTCTCGTGGTGAGGGGTGTGCCCCAGAGGATCATGGGCTTATGGCCGTGTCCTGGTCCTTTGTATCCTGAGAGCCTCTACTCCTGGTAATTTTGCTTTTTTAACCTGCCTTGGTTAGTTCGTTGGGCAGTACTGACCGCACTGACCATTATCCCAACATATTGTATGAATGTTTGCTGGTCCCCTGTAGAAATATGTGGAATGATGATTGTTCTCTGCTGTGACTGAGGTTGTTTTTTTTTTGCATTTGGTGGGTGTAGCACAATCAATCACTCACGAGGCGAGAAGAGATGAAGTCAATCGATGGCTTTATTACGCAGACTTGTTCCCCAGCAGCTCTGTTACAGAATGCTGCTGCTGGGAGAACCCGGGTTCTTATACTCCGCCTTACTGGGTGGAGCCTGCAGGCGGCAGATCCAATCAGGACACAGTGTCTGTCCACCAATAGCCTCTCGGCATCACTGGGTACCGTACTACCCCTAATACATACCACCACAGTGGGATGTGTGAACATCCTTTTAGAACTGGTGTCCTTGTGAATTTTTTTTCCTGTAATTTTGTATTTCTGTTATTGTGGGGTTTAGGAATCCATGATTGGCCTGTGCAAGGGTGCAGACAGGTCTGATATCTGGGAGGAGGACGTCACAGTGCTTTATTGAGCCTCTGGTGTGGCTGGAGTTGCGGGAGATATATCCTGGTGCGCACCCAGACATGGCACGAAGATTTTATCCTGAATTCTCATGGTCATTGCAAACTATCATCGCGTGTGAAGGTGTGCACCATTTCATTTTGTTTTCATGGCCTTATTCTCCTGTCCTTTGCTCTCTGCGTATAGAGGCACCAGGTAGAGAGTAGTGACTGTACTGGGCCAACTGTATTGCCGTTCTTCTGTTCTCTGTATCTGTGCATGTTGAGACATTGTTGTTCTGCTGTATCATTCCTGTGGTTTTGTTGCATTATTTGTTAACGTGGAAAAATTTTAATAAAAATACTAAAAAAAAAGAAGGCAGCACCTTCTCATAGGGATGTGGCTGGCTCTTCCGAATTTTATAAATTATTATTGGGTGGCGAATATCGCGATGGTCAGGAAGTGGGGAGTGGGGGATGGGTTGGTGTGGGAGCAGTTGGAGACGGCCTCATATAAAGACACGAGTTTGGGGGCACTGTTAACGGCACCTCTGCCGTTCTCGCCGTACTCCACAAGCGCGGTAGTAGTGGCAGCCCTGAGGGTGTGGGGAACGAAATGTGTGTCATGTGAGAATACCTTTAAGAAATGGGTGTTTATAAACGGGTGTGTATATAAATATCTGTAGTGAGAGTACCTTTAAGAAATGGTTGTTTACTACTGCAGTGATGTCAGAGAGTGGGTGGAGCTGGGCTGTCTGTCAGCTTTTAACTTCCGTTTTAGGCTGTTTGCTGCAGGGTGTGTTTTAGTTTCGTTTTCAGAGCTGGATAGCTGCAGTCACAGCCAGAAGGTGTATGAATCTCTCTCTGTAATCTAAAGACTGTAAATCGATCCTGGTGATTTAAAACTAATAACAGTAGTGACTTTAACCTGATGTGCTCTAGTAAAAGGTGTTTTAAGTGTATGGATGTTAAAAGGAAAGCTTAAAGGATTACTTAGTGTTGTATTCTTTGGGGGTTGTATTTGAATTAATGGTTGCTAAGATGTTCACTGTATGTTTTAAAAAGGTTAACTTGAGTTCATAGAATAAACGTTGTTTTGCTTTAAAAAATACTTTTCCATTTCTGCTGTACCACACCTGTAGAGTGCGCCGTGTGCTCCCCACACCACAATCTATTAAAAGTTGTGGGTCAGGTGAACTCCATGATACACTTTGGGGTTCTCTAAACCCTGGCCCATAACATGTGGTAATCACCAGTTCGCTCCGGGGGGGAGCTGGATGGGAGGTTCCGGAGGTGGCAGCGGGCGGGGATCGAGAGATTTGGAGATCTTTTTATTGTTGAGAGCTTCCCGAGATTGGAGGAGCTGGAGGAGGAATTTGAATTGCCAGATGGGAATGGGTTCCGGTATCTGCAAGTGAGGGATTTTGTGTGGAGGCAGGTTTCGACCTTCCCGCACCTGCCTCCCCAGGGGCTACAGGATAAGGTGGTGTTGAGAACATGATTGGAGAGGGGAAACTGATGGAGTGGGAGGGAGCCGCGATAGGGGAGGTGAGGAGAAAGTGGGAAGAAGAGTTGGGTGGGGAGTTGATGGCCGGGTTATGGGAGGAGGTCCTGAGGCGAGTCAATGTATCCTCGTCGTGTGCCAGGCTCAGCCTGATACAATTTAAGGTGGTCCACAGGACACACATGCCTGTGGCCCATATGAGCAGATTCTTCGAGGGGGTGGGGGATAGGTGAAGGTGCTTTGTGGGGGGGTCCTGTGAACCATGTGATGCGCAATCAATTACACTCAAGACGAAGTGATTCCATAACTGAAGGCTTTAATCTACTAGAACCTTTTCCCCAGCAGCTTCGATACAGGAAGTGAAGGCTGCTGGGACGGCTCCATCTCTTATACCCCACCTTCAGGGGCACCATCTCTTATACCCCACGCAATACAGCCAATGGTAGACTCCAGGGTCTAACCAATGGTCATCAGCCTCTCAGGTACCGCAATACCTGGTACTACCACACCATGCCCATATATTTTGGGCATGTCCGAGGCTGAGGGGTTTCTGGCAGGGGTTTGCTGACGTCATGTCAGAAGTTTTAACGGTGAGGGTGGTGCCAAGTGCCGATCATTGGTGTGTCGGAAGACCCGGGAGCCCAGGGGGTGAGAGAGGCCGACGTCCTGGCGTTTGCCTCCTTGGTGGCCCGGAGACGGATCTTACTAGGTTGGAGGGACTCGGAACCCCTGAAGCCGGGGGTATGGGTTGGTGACATGGTGGGGTTTCTCAGACTCGAGACTTGTGTGAGGAAACCGGAGCACCGGGAGGAAACCCCTCGAGAAAATTTAATTTGCCTTGAGGGGATCGCTGTAGGGGTTTGCCTCCCGGAGGTGGCAGCTGTTCATCGACTTCTTTGAGAAAAATTAAACTGTTAGCAGGGTGGGGAAGTTGGCACTGTCTGTGTAAGCCATGTTGGCTGGGGTTTGTTACTGGGTGTGTGTTGGTTATATTGTTTTGTTCTTGTTGAAAATTGATGTTTAAAATTGTTAAAATTATAAATGCTTTAATAAATTATTTTCCAAAAAGAGATGCTGGTTTAGCCAGTGATGCCCAAACCCTACGAAAGAATTTTAAAAAGTTTTTATGGTGGGAGCTTGCTGTGCACAAACTGGCTGCTGCATTTCCTACACTACAATAGTGGCTACACTTCTGAATGTTTTTCATTGGCTGTGAGGCAATTGAGACATCCCGAGGTGGTGAATGGTGCTTTATAAAGGCAAGCCTTTTTTTTCTTTATACAACCGTGCCACCTACATTGCCTTTTCCAAGTGGGCCTTCAGCAAGTCCCGAAACTTGTGGGCAATGCTAGCAAGGCACTCATTGTCCATCTCTAATTGCGCTTGCGGGCAATGTACTCAGGTTGCTGCCCTCAATGAATCTTAGCAAATTTCCACCTCCCAAACCCACCACCGCTACAATCTAGATGGACAAGGGCAGCAGATACATGGAAACACCACCAGCTGGAAGTTCCCTTCCAAGACACTCACCATCCTGACTTGTATCGGTCGCTAGTGTCAAAATCCTGGAACTTCCTTCCTAACAGCACAGTGGGTGTACCTACACCACACGGACTGCAGGGGTTCAAGGAGGCAGCTCACTGCCACCTTCTCAAGGGCAATTAGGGACGGGCAATAAATGCCAGCCTGGGCAACGACACCCACAACCCATGAAGGACAAGAAAAGATTTACTATCCGGCTCTTGGGACCTGTGTGTGCTGGGGTGTAGGGTCTGCTACAGCATAAGTTATTTCCAGTTTATGAACTAGTCTGAACCTTTCTCAACCATTTCCTGCCTTTCGGTTGAAGATATTTTGCCCAGTTTGTCTCAGAAAGGGTTAATCCGACGCTGCTGGCAATGTTTGATTACCAGCGCTTTCGGATTATTTACCGATCAGCATTACATTTCACACACATTAAAACCTGTCAGGTCTGGGGGAGGAGGAGTGCTGGATGTCAACCCTGCAAAATCTGGCGAACTGCAAGCTAAGACAAGGGCACAGTGGCTGTCAGCAGACAGGAACCAGCTGATCCTCATTGTAGCAAATTCAATTTCAGCGCGAGTCACAGTGAAGGCTGAAACTGGGAAAGGAAACACAGGACATTTCCCACTCAGAAGGTGTTTGGTGCCTCAGCCGTGAACTCTTCTGTCGGGCGGACTGACCAGGCTGGTAGGAAAATATCATTAACTTATCAAAAGCTTTGTAACTCGCAAGCTCTCGTGCTGCCAGCAAAGGTTAAGTGATATGCTGCTGTCTCTGATTGCGTAGCAATTTACTGAAGCTAATTTCTCGGTGAGACGACAATTAAGAGCTACCAAATCTGGTTTCCATAATACAAGAAGGGTAAAAAGTTATTGGAGATGGATGATACCAGAGAGGTTATAACTAACAGGGAATATTGAAGAGGCTGTTGCTTCTCGTGAAAGGTTAAGGAGTGACATGATAGAGACCTTTAAAGTTCTTAAAGATATCGGGCGATTTGCTGAAGATCTTTCCACTTGTTGAGGGGGAGTGTGTGTGGGGGGTGGGGGTGGGTGGGTGGGTGGGGGGGGGGGTGAAGACCTGAACTCAGGGTAATAGGTATAGGATAACTGCTAATAAATCCAATCGGGAATTCAGGAGAAACCTCTTTACCCAGAGAGTGGTGAGAATGTGGAACTCGCGTCCATAGGAAGTGGTTGAGGTGAATAATAGATACATTTAAGGGGTAGCTGGATAAACACGAGGGAGAAAGGAATAGAAGAATACGGTGAAGGGAGGGATTAGAGGGGAGGAAGGCAGCCTTTGAACCAGCTGGTCTGAATGGTCTTTACTCTTGTTGTAAACTCCAAACTATATTATGGTGGCACGGTAGCATAGTGGTTAGCACTGTTGTTTCACAGTGCCAGGGTCCCAGGTTCGATTCCTGGCTTGGGTCACTGTCTGTGCGGAGTCTGCATGTTCTCCCCGTGTCTGTGTGGGTTTCCTCCGGGTGCTCCGGTTTCATCCTACAAGCCCCGAAAGACATACTGTTAGGTGAATTGGACATTCTGAATTCTCCCTCTGTGTACTCGAACAGGTGCCGGAGTGTGGCGACTAGGGGATTTTCACAGTAACTTCATTGCAGCGTTAATGTAAGCCCACTTGTGACACTAATAAAGATATTTTTTTCCTCTACTCAACTTCAGTTAACAACAACAAATTGTATTCATTGTACTTTTAACATACTTAAGCATCCCAAGATGCTTTACAGGAGTATTATAGAGGAAAATATGACACTGAGCTTCAAATACAGACATTAGGGCAAATGATCAAAAGCTTGGTTAAAGTGGTCGGTGTCTTAAAGGAGAGCCACAGGAGGTGGAGAGGCCAAAGGGCGGAAACATGAGCTTCGGGTCTGAGCTGCTGAGGTACGGTCACCAGTGGGAAGACAATTAATCTGGGATGTTCAAGCGAATCAGTGGAGCGCGGATAACTCTGAGGGCGATGTGATTGGAAGAGATTGAAGGACAGGGAGGTGAGGCCATGGAGGGATTTGAGAACCAGGATGAGAATTTTAAGATCAGGACATTGCTTGATCGGGAGACAATGGAGGTCTGTGAGCACAGGGGGGAGGTGGGTGAATGAGCTTTTGTGCGAGTAAGGACTCAGGCAGCTGAGCTATGGATGACCTCACTTTTACAAATGGCGGAAGATAAGATGCCCAATAAGAGAACCTTGGATTGATTGAAGCTGGAATTTTCCGTAAAACCCTGCGTTTTCCAGAACCCCTGGACGCAGACGCCATTAGCTGCCGACAGGAGCATCCGATCCTGTCGAATTCAATGGCAATATGCTTCCCTCACCCGTCCCGCTGCTGGGGAACCCGTGGCGAGGGTCAACTTCGGCAGGACTGGACGATCCTGTTGTTGGGAAGGGCTGGAAAAATTCAGTCCTAAATGTCTAATAGATGCACTTCTTTAAAAAAGACATTTCCCTTGTTCTGTTTAGTTGATCTATTTTTCCCTTCATGACGTTGTTGACTTCAGTGTCTCAGGGAGGGTGGATGTACTTCCCAATGTGGTCATTCGAGACTTGGGCATCATTCCGGTCTCGTCTCCATGCTGTGTTCACTGACCCATTGGTGGGTGATACAATTAGCCCCAGTCTCCTATACTCGGTCCAGTGGTGTCCGACTGGAAAGTCATTGCAGATGTGGATATACCTCACTTTTGAGCATGGTAGCAGTGTGGTTAGCACAGCTGCTTCACAGCCCCAGGTTCGATTGACGGCTTGGGTGACTGTCTGTGCAGAGTCTGCACGTTCTCCCCGTGTCTGCTGTGGGTTTCCTCCGGGTGCTCCGGTTTCCTCCCACAGTCCAAAGATGTGCAGGTTAGGTGGATGGGCCATTCTAAATTGCCCTTCGTGTCCAAAAAGGTTAGGTGGGGTTACTGGGTTAGGGGGATATTGTGGAGGCATGGGGCTCAAGTAGGGTGCTCTTTCCAAGGGCCGGTGCAGACTCGATGGGCTGAATGGCCTCCTTCTGAACTGTAAATTCTATGGTCTACGGATATCACAGGATAGTAAAATTGGTCTTGACTGCGAAGCCTACCACAGTCGAATAGCTTGCGGGCATTCATTGTCCAGTTGGAGAATGGACACTTCGATGAGATGGGAGAGGCTGCCTGCTGGACCTGTTTGTCAGCAAGGGTCCGTGCCTCAAGGGCATGAAAGGGAGAGAGACTGCCCTCGTACAGTACGTTCCACTAATGCTTTTCCCAGATCTTGCAGATTGTAATGTAAAGTGGGCACAAAGAGAGGAAGAGACGGGTCCTGGTGTGTGTGGATTAGTCCCGCGTTGGTAAGTTCCTTTATTACCTTGAGCCACTGGGCACAACTCAGCTGCCTAATGACCAGTGACCTGTTTCTTTTTGGCATGTTCACTTTGCGGTTTCCTGTTGTGCATCAGAGTCGGGAGAGTGTGGGAGGAGCCAGATGCTGAGTCAGCTTTTCTACAGCAGATAATGGCTAAGGGGAAGGAAATCAGATCGCATCAACAAAAGCAATAAATAGTCGAGAAATGCTGCCTCCTCTTCCTGGGGAGATCAAATCCCTCCATCGTCTCTCCCATAACGATCTTGTACCTCGGGTGGCACAGCATCGAGCACTGTTGCCTCACAGCGTCAGGGTCCCGGGTTCGATTCCGGCCTTGGGTGACTGTCTGGAGTTTGCACGTTCTCCCCGTGTCTGCGTGGGTTTCCTCCGGGTGCTCCGGTTTCCTCCCACAAGTCCAAAGATGTGCAGGTTAGGTGGGTTGGCCTTGCTAAAGTGCCCCCTTAGTATCTAAAGGTTAGGTGGGTTTACATGGTTAAGGAGTTAGGGCGGGGGAGTGGGCCTGGGTAGTGTGCTCTT
The DNA here is from genome assembly GCF_047496885.1 of Scyliorhinus torazame. Classification (NCBI taxonomy): domain Eukaryota; kingdom Metazoa; phylum Chordata; class Chondrichthyes; order Carcharhiniformes; family Scyliorhinidae; genus Scyliorhinus; species Scyliorhinus torazame. The sequence continues at coordinate 21,309,470 of NC_092724.1, read as the reverse complement.
TCAGAGTGTCGGTCGGACTCGATGGGCCGAATGGCCTCCTTCTGCACTTCAGGGATTCTATGATTCCTCCAACCATATGGAGGACCATGCCCTTTGCACTCCTTCAATTCTTTTTTTTTCTTTTTAAAAATAGATTTAGAGTACCAAATTCATTTTTTTCCAATAAAGAGGCAATTTAGTGTGGCCAATCCACCTACCCTGCACATCTTTGGGTTGTGGGGGTGAAACCCACGCAGACACGAGGAGAATGTGCAAACTCCACACGGACAGTGACCCAGGGTCGGGATAGAACCTGGGACCTCGGTGCCGTGAGACAGCAGTGCTAACCACTGCACCACCGTGCTGCTCCCTGCACTCCTTGAATTCTGGCTTCTCGCAGATCCCCGATTCCCTTCGCTCCACCGTTGGCGGCCGTGCCTTCAGCTCTCTCGGCCCTAAACTCGGGAATCCCCTCCTTAAACCTCTTCTCCTCCCAACTTGTCTTTCCTTCTTTCACGCACTCCTTTAAACCTACCTCTTTGACCGAGCTATTGGTCATCTGTTCAAGCATCTCCTTCTGTGACTCAGTCTCAGGTTTAGTTTAATAACTATCTTTGTGGAGGAGCACCTTGGGATGTTATCCTGTGATAAAGGCACTGTACAAATCCGAGGTGTGGGTTTTGTGATGCTGACTTAATGGAGCCAGTGATAACAGCAGAATGATTGGCGGGGAGATTGGTTAATTGAGTTAATTCTTCTTCAGGATCCTTCCCCTTGTTGAGGATTTGATGCAATGTTGCACCAGTTACTTTTACTGTCAGGAACACTATCCCTACAACTAGATTTTATTGCTAAACATGGAATGATAACCGGTAAGATCCCAATCTTTTCTAAGGTGATCGAGCAGGAGTCCACTACGGCAGGAGGATTCCCTGGATGTGTCCCACATTTGGCTAGTGTCCACCTTTGGAGCCATTGTCCTCTTGCTAGAATCATCTACTCGTCCAACATTCCAGACTTTGTGTGCTTAGAAGGGTGACATCTATTGACAGCAGATGAAGGTGGTTAGTTTTTCAGAACAGGGTACAGTTTTACTTGCTGGTGTACGTGGCCACCACCTTTGTTCCCTCCGACACGGTGAGTTTGGCCAGTTCCCTGGGCAGCAGCAGGCACATGGCGGGCTGGATCTCCCGGGATGATGGTGTGCCGCTTGTTGCGATGGGTCTGGGCGGGAAGCCTACCCCGCGATGTGCTCGAAGGTGTCATTGACGAATGAGCTCATGGCCAGCGTCATTGCTTTGTAGATGTCGATGGGGTAACTCTCCTTCCTGGATCGCCGCCTCCTTCTTGCTGCCCTTGGCTGGCACCTTTTTCAGAATTTTCTTCTCGCCCTTCTTGGGAACCGCCGGCTTCTCTTCATCGCCCCTCCTCGGGTTCAATTTCACAAACCGAATAACAAAGAATTAATTGAGTTGATAGAGAGAAACGGTTTCCTCTGGAGATGGAGGGGCGGCGGGAGGGATTGTGTGGGCGAGAAGTTGCGGGGGGGAGGAGGGGGTAGAAAATTTCAAAGGATGATATATTTTTCTTATGTAAAGATATTAAGGATGAGGGAAGCTGGGGAGCCAGAGTTCAGGTGCAGATCAGATATTATCTAAGTTTCGCAGAACAGGCCAGAGGGGCTGTCATGTGAGAGGACCTTTAAGAAATGGGTGTTTATAAATGGGTATGTATATAAGTATCTGTAGTGAGAGTACCTTTAAGAAATGGGTGTTTATTACCGCAGTGATGTCAGAGAGTGGGTGGAGCTGGGCTCTCTGTCAGCTTTTTACTTTTGTTTTAGGCTGTTTGCTGCAGGGTGTGTTTTAGTTTCACTTTCCGTGTTGGAGCTGAAGCCAGACAAAGCAGCTGTACTGTTGATCTCTCTGCCATGAAATGACTATCTCTTGATCATTTGGTGAATTCAGAATTATAAATGTTCTCCGTAGTGAATGTAAACCTGATGTGTTTCTGGTAAAAGGTGTTTTTTTGTCTTCTGGATGATGTTTGGGAAGTTTATGAAAGGATTACTTAGTGTTGTATTCTTTGGAGGTTGTATTTGAATTGATGGTTGCTACGATGTTCACTATGTTTTAAAAAGGTTAACTTGAGTTCATAGAATAAACACTGTTTTGCTTTAAAAAATACTTTTCTATTTCTGCTGTACCACACCTGTAGAGTGGGCCGTGTGCTCCCCGTTCCACAGGCTATTAAAAGTTGTGGGTCAGGTGAACGCCATGATACACTTTGGGGTTCTCTAAACCCTGGCCCATAACAGGGCCGAATGGCCTCTTACTATTCTTCTTCCTCTTTCCAGAGGGGAAATTGAATGACAAACCCGAAAGGAGAAAGGAACAGTTTTCCAGAATTTTCTTCCAACATGAGTCACGCAGACTGTTATGACTAAATCTAACTGGGAAGGGTGGGGAGTTTATGAAAGGTCAGAACTCACTCTGTCGCCACTCGAGGCAAGGCTGAGTAATTATTGCACAGTAAAAGTGAGAAGGCTGCTCACAGGTAGGAATGATTAACTTGGATGAATTTTAAACAGATGCCTTTATCGATATGATCATTTAGGACAGAAAGTGGCACATGAATGAAAACCAGCTCCTAATCCTTAAACTTGCAGTTTGACATAAGACTTGTTCCGAGGGATCCCTGTCCCTGAGTTTGTTGCATTCCATAAATTCCAATTTCCTCCTCATCCGGCAACTATGCTGACGGGGCAACAGGTTCTGCCGTGGTAGGGTTTCGGTTATATAATGTGTCAAACTCAGTTTTGGAATACGAGGACCCCCTCCAAACTTTAACACTCTCGTTAGGATCTCCTGTGAGCAGTAAGTGTGGTTTCAGGATTGAGTAAGGCAATTAGTGTGGGTGCTGGGGAGTGCCAGGATATCGGATAAGGTATACAGCCAGAGGCTCCTTTTGACTTCTCAGAAGGATAATAAAGATCTGAGGGCTGCAAATGGAAGCAGGGGAGTTTTCCCAGATGTGCTGGCCAACATTCGTCCTTGAAATACATCTGAAAGCAGATCAGTCAGTTATTCAGCTCACTGCTGCTTGAGGTGTCTTGCTGTTGATCAAGTGTTGACCAAGCATTGAAACACTTCAAATTTTACAGCTAGCACCTTGCGACATTTCCAAACCGCGTCTCTTTCTCAAAAGAGAAACTGCTGTCGAACATTTGTAAAACTTACTGTCCAGGCGACTAGCTGACCAGTCTGCTGGGCAGATAAAGCACCTTGCTGACGGTGACCAGCACAGAAGTGGCCTTGCGTCATCAGAGGTGCTGAATTGATTCACAAACATTGTAACTTGAAGCCTGGCCTCTGTTATCTTAGTCTCTCTGACACAGAAATCGAGTGCCAGCTAGTCTCTGGCAGGGTGCAGTGGAATCTGGAGGAGTAAACTAACGCAGAGGCTCCGAGTCAGAACAAGAGCAGCAGCCAAGATTTGAAATTTATCTCTGTTATTTTGCTACAGGAGTGAGTGTCAGGCGGTGCATGGCTTGAAGTAGCTCTAAACATTCCCACTTTAAATGTAATCCATTACTCCGATACAGCCAACGGGAAAAGTGTGAGGAATGTGCAACAAGCGTTCCAAAGCACGTATCAAATTTTAAAATAACCTTCTCCACTTAATTACCACTCTAGCGACTTCAACCCACAATTCAGGATGCCAATCCGTTGCCCGCGCTATCGGAAGTGCCATCTTTCAGATGAGATGTTAAACCGATGCACCCCTCCCACCCACCACAACGCCACCCACCCCCCTCCACCCTCACCCCGTCTGCTCACTTAGGTGGATCTAAAAGATTCCAAGGTCGCTATTTTTGAAGAAGGGGTGGGGAGCAGTTCTCCCTGGTTTCCAAGGGCCAATATTTATCCCTCAACCAGCATCACTAAAACACTGGGAGAGCGTGCAAACTCCACACGGTCACCCAAGATCGGAATCGAACCCGGGTCCCTGGCGCCATGAGGCAGCAGTGCTAACCACTGTGTCGCCATGCTGCCCAATGTTGGCCTTCATAGCGAGAGGATTCAGATGCAGGAGAAAGAGTACCTTGCTGCAATCAAACAGGGCCTTGGTGAGGCCACACCTGGAATACTGTGAGCAGTTTTGATTTGCTCATCTGAGGAAGGATGTTCTTGCTACAGAGGGAGTGCAGCGAAGGTTGACCGGACTGACTGCTGGGATAGCGAGACTGACTAATGAGAAGAGATTGAGTTGGTTAGGATTGTATTTGCTGGAGTTCAGAACAATGAGGAGGGATCTCATAGAAACCTATTGTGGTGAATGGAACTACTGTTAATTCACCAGTGCACTGTGATATCGTGTTACTGCTGTATCGTGTTACGTTATGTGTTTAACCCTGTGGGCTCCACCTATGGGCCATTGTACGGCTTCACCCACAGGAGGATATGTCGGGGCCACCCACAGGAGGATATGTCGGGGCATATACAGGCTCGCCCATGGCTCCACCCCTTACAGGAAGTATAAAGGCAGCTGACCTGCGGGGCCGCATTCATTGTTGTACCAGTCACAGGCAGGCTCAGTTGTAAGCTGATTAAAACCACGGTTTACTTCTCAACGTGTCTCTCGGTGAATTGATGGTCGCATCACCTATAAAATTCTGAGAGGACTAGACCGAGTAGGTGCAGGAAAAATGTTCCAGATGCAGGGGGTGTCCAGAACCAGGAGTCACTGTCTGAGGATATGGGGTCGCCCGTTTAGGAAAGAGACGAGGAGAAATGTCCTCACCGAGAGAGTGGTGAGCCTGTGGCATTTGTTACCAGGAAGTAATTGAGGACTATGTTTTCAAGAAGCAGTTGGATACCGGGCTCTGGGTGGAAGGGATCAACGAATATGGGGGGGGGGGCGGAATGGCGGGGCAGGTTTGAGGGGCTGAATGGCCTCCTATTTTCTACATTTCTACGTTTATCTAACTATTATCACAGGAGAGAGGAGATTTAAGGTGCCAAAAGGTATTTACAAAGTAGATGTAGAACGGACCTTCATCTTGTGGGGCAATCCAGAATGAGAGGCCGCAGTTTTAGGATAAGGGGCAGCAGATTTAAAATGGAGTTGAGGAGAAATTACTTCTCTCAAAGAATCGTGAATCTGTGGAATTCACTGCCCCAGAGAGTGGTAGGTGCCGGGACATTGGGTGAAGTTAAGGAGGAGATAGGCAGATTTTTAATTGGTAATGGGTGTAGTGATCTCTATATGTGCATGTACACAAGGGGTTAATGTGTAATCAGTAGCACCACACGATCACAAGAGGGCCGAACCAACAGGGGTATAAAAGGCAACCACATTGGGTCTCTCTCTCTCTCTCTCTCTCTCTCTCTCTCTCTCTCTCTTGGGTGCACTGTGACCAGGGCAATAGCAGACTAGTTCAGATGGCTAGTGGAGTTACGTATAGTTACTGTAGTTAGATCTTGTTAACCTTATCACTAGTATCAAAGTTAAAGCAAAGAACTCACGCAATTGTTATTATAGTTACACCATAAACCTTTTGTTACTACTGGATGAGTTTGAATCTTCTTCATCGAGATTCAGAAGACCTCCTCACTAACCAAGGATTGAGTAGCACATGTTACCTACCACACAGGTAACCAAACAATGGGTTGAAGGGTTATGGAGAACGGGCGGGAAAGTGGAGTTGAGGCCGAGATGCCTACGACCGCTCCTATTTTAGTTTATATTCTTATAATGTTACCTGTGGGATCTTACTGTGCTGACCTTGGCTGCTGCCTTTCCTACATTACAGCGGTGACTACACTTCAGGAGTGCTTTATTCGCTGTAAGTGCTTTGGGATGTCCTGATATTGTGAAGAACGATAAACAATTGTGAGTCTTTTTCCTCTGAATATCTGAAGCCAATCCCACAAGGAGCTCTGCTCTCTCGTTACATCCACCACCCTTACTGGCTCTCATTCTACTTGGCAGCTTATTCCAAACACGTAACACTGTGTCCAATGGAGGATATAAATCTCCATTTCACATTTTCCTCACTAATTTACATTTGAATATTAAGGGCTGGATTACTTTGCTAAATTTCAATTAAACTCTGGGTTGAGTGTGGCAAAATAATTAAATATTTTATATATATATATATATATATATTTATATTTATAATTATATTATACATACATTAACACAGGGGGACACCTAGCCATAGCAGACACGATGATATCCCTGGTAACCTATGGGCAACAGTCCGTTAGGCTGTCGTTATGAAAAGGGAAGGGCCCTGGACTACTGCTGCTGGGCCAGCACTGGCTGCTACAATGCCTCCTGGTTGGACTGGCAACAGATTTTCTGGATGGGCACCGGAGGACTTTACGAAGTATTGGGGAAGTCCTCCAGGAAGGTTTGGGCAAAATTAAGGGAGCTGTGGCTAAAATAGATGTGGACCCTGCGGCCCAGCCAAAGTACTCCCGGGCCCACCTGGTCCCCAATGCACTGCTGGCTAAAGTCAAGGATGAATTCAGCCGACTGGGAGGCCTCTGGATCATCCGGCTGGTACGGTTTGCTGATTGGGCAGCGCCAGTAGTCCCAGTAGTAAAACCTGCCAAAACCATACACCTGTGCGGAGATTATAGTTGGCCATCAACAAGGTCTCCTGTCTGGACAGGTACCCAATGGTACGGATAGAAGACCCATACACAAAGTTATTTGAGGGTCATTCTTTTTCCAGGCTTGACAGGAGCCACGGCTATCTCCTGCTGGAGCTGGACGCTGATTCCAGGCGTTACGTAATGATTAATACCCACAGGGGCCTCTATGAAGACACGAGGCTGCTGTTTCGAGTGTAATCGGCTTGCGCAATTTTTCAGTGCATTATGGGAACATCCTGAGAGGGCTACAGTGTGTGGACATCATCCTGGTCACCGGAGCCATGGAAAAGGAGCACCTGAGCAACCTGGAGGAAGTCCTTCTCCGGTTTTCCAAGACAGGCGATCGCCTCGATGGGTAAGTGTTTTCTAACGTGTGGATCGAGATGGACTACACTCGGTAGAGGAGAAGGTACGGGCGATTAGGCAAGCCCCCACCCCGGAAAACACAACAGAGTTACATCCATTCTTAGGACTTGTAAATTATTACGGGAAATGTATTCCTGGCGTAGCAACCATCTGCACGCATTGCTGAAGAAGCACCAAGAATGGGCGTAGAGGGAGTCTCCGGAGGAAGCTTTTGCCAGGGTGAAGCAGCAGCTAACGGCATCCGGATTATTGACTCACTACGACCCACCCAAGCCTCTTTGGGTGATGTTTGACACCTCACCTTACATAATCAAAGTTGCATTGTCCCACCACATGGCCAATGGAAGAGAGCAGCTGGTAGCATTTGTCAAGGACATTGGCCGCTGTGTAGTGTAATTACACACCGATAGAAAAAGAAGGGCTGGCCTTCAAATTAGCGGTGAAGAAATTGAATCCGTGTAGGTACGGGCGCCGATTCACCATTGTGACCGACCACAAACCATTGCTAGGGCTTTTGAAACGGGACAAGGCGACCCCGCCAATAGTGTCCACCCGGATTCAGCGCTGGACCTTGGTGCTAGCAGCGGATGAGTACACCTTCAAGCATCGCCCAGGCATGCAAATTGCTGAACCGGAAGCGTTGAACAGCCTCCCACTGCTGACCCCCCCCCCACCCCTACAACCCCATCTACACCAAGAGCCGATAAAGTAATTTCTACACTTAACGTTATGGACATCTTCCACTGCTCAGATACAGGACTGGGCTCAGCAAGGGAAGTTACCCAAAGAACTACAGGCCTATGAAACCAAAATGCAGGAGCTCAGCATGGAAGATGTCATCCTTCTGGGGGGGGGGGGGGGGTGCAGCGGCACATCCACACTGCTCCATATCACCCTTCCTAGAACAGGCTGGCAGAGCGAGCGGTACAGACCTTTCAGACAGGAATGAAGAAAAACAGACTATGGAGTCCGTAGAGACACGATTGGCAAGGTTTTTGTTCAGCTGCATGTTGCAGCTGGCGTAGCGCCGGCAGACGTGGACCCACCTCTGCCTCACTAACCCCGATATTGGCAGGAAAGTACGACAGGGTCAGGACCTGCAGAGGTGAAGCCAAAGCAGGCGGGCATGGACCAGGAGTTGCAAACCAGGGGACGCGGTATACAACCAAAACCTCAGGAGGTTCCCAATGGATCACAGGGACAGTGGCACACCAATTTTGTACCAGGTACAGATGGGAGAATGGGTGTTGCGGAAGCACTTTGACCACATCAGGAGCAGGGGACCACGTTGGGTCATGCACCAGCAGAGGAACCGTCTTCCAGCCGTGTCACCCTGGGGGTGTTACGCACAGGGGCCCCTGACACCGAGTAGCGAGAGGTGGTACGCCAACTCGGAAGTGGTGGCCCAGGCATCTGAGACATCCGACAGCGACCTGGCCAGGAATCCGTGGTGGTAGCCCCCCAGACGGTCATTGAGAAAACGGCGTTCCCCGACATACTAGACGCCCCGACCCAGCCATGGGTGAAGAGGAGCAGAGGTCCTCCAGTTCTTCGGAAGGTCTTCTGGAGTTTGGGGGGAGGGATGGTCTAACCCCCACAAAATCCACCGGGGATGACCCGATTCATCTCCCCATGAGCCTCACTGAGTACGAACCTCCCCTCTGAGGGGCGGAGGCCCATCAGCGGGATAGTTAATTCCGGTTAGAATCCAGCCCAGAGAGGAGCTAAGCTGCAGAGTGGTCCCGACTGAGACTGGGACAGTTACTTGCAAATACTTTACTTTTGGCAACAAACCATTTGTTTGCCTCTCCTTTCCAGACACCTCTGACTACCAAACTATTACACACTTCCTGCCACAGATCAGGACTGTAACAGTCCTGCTCCATTGGGGGACAGAAACATAAAGATTGTAACCATGTGGTTGGTTTGTCTCATAGCTTGTGATTAATCATCATCAAATATTAGCTTCATAAACATTCACTATGGCTATGCAAAAGTACATTTGTAATATATTCCCATTTCATCAATAAAATTAATTTTTGAGACACAAACTTGGGAAAGTAAGTTTTGAAGCGGCATAAGGGGGCTACAAAAGTGGGCAAGGATGTAGCAAATAGAGTATAATGTAGGAAACTGTGGAATTGACCAATTTGGCAGGAAGAATAAAAGAAGCATATGAGAGGTTGCAGAGCTCTGGGAAGCAGAGGTCTCTGCTTCGTGCATGAACTGCATGGGCAGCATGATAGCACAAGTGGTTAGCACTGTGGCTTCACAGCGGCAGGGTTGCAGGTTCGATTCCCCGCTGGGTCGCTGATTGTGGGGAGGCTACGCATTCTCCCCGTGTCTGCGTGGATTTCCTCCGGGTGCTCCGGTTTCCTCCCACGGTCCAAGGATGTGCAGGTTAGTTGGATTGGCCGTGCTAAATTGCCCTTAGTGTCCAAAAAGATTAGGTGGGGTTACTGGGTCACGGGGATAGGGTGGAAGTGAGGGCTTAAGTGGGTCGGCGCAGACTCGATGGGCCGAATGGCCTCCTCCTACTGTATGTTCTAAGAACCTACTGGGCCAATTTGTTATAGGAAGGATGTGTAAGCATTGGAAAGGGTGCAAAGGAGATTTACCAGTATGCTGCCTGGTTTGCTGGATAGGTCTTGTGAGGAAAGGCTGAGGGAGCTAGGGCTTTTCTCTTTGGATGAGAGGTGACTTAATAGAGGTTTATAAGATGATGAGGGGGAGAGATAGAGTGGACACTCAGACTATTTCCTTAGGTGGATGTAGCTGTTACAAGGGGGCATAACTATAAGGTTTGGGGTGGGAGATCTAGGAGGGATGTCCGAGGTAAGTTCTTTACTCCGAGAGTGGTGAGAGTGTGGAATGGACTGCCTGTTGTGATAGTGGAGTCGGACACTTTAGGAACTTCCAAGTGGTTATTGGATAGGCACATGGAGCACACCAGAATGACCGGGAGTGGGATTGGTTTTGGACCATGCTCGGCACAACATCGAGGGCCGAAGGGCCTGTTCTATCAGCTGTTACTGCTTCCAGAAACAAAGTCACATCTGGGCGATTTCTTGATCATTGCAGCCTTGCTACAGGCCCTGATTCTGTCGCTTTCCTCCTCCCTGGGTTTACAGCAGCGGGAATGGGGGCCATCAACCTCCGGAGACACACCCTGACAATGACTTGAATTAATTATTGATTTCAGTCCAGGTTAGAGTCCAGGCCAGTCCTGGTAAAGAGCCTGTTGCAACCAGCAAAATCACCTGCAAAGTCAAACAGAGTACCTGGATTCCAGAAAAAACTCTAATTCCATGCCAAAAGTTTTGAACTTCCACAATTGGAATAATAATTTGCGTTGGTGTCACATAATTAATGGAGTAAAATATCCCACAATGCTTGGTTGGAGCATAATTAGATATAAAAATTGAGGCCTAAACAGGGGAGAGTGGTCAAGGTCAGGGGAGAAAGGTGGAGAGAACTGGGAGGGAACTCCAGACCTGAGGCAGCCGAAGGTGGAGCGAGGAAAATTGAGAATCTCAAGGGGCCAGAATTTGCGGAGCGCGGAAATCCTGGGGGGTTGTAGGGCTGGAGGTTGGGAATGAACCGTGTGGTATTGCTGGTAATTAGAAATCTTCACGTTCCTCAGTGACTTTTTTTTTTTCTTTTTATATAAATTTAGTGTACCCACTTCATTTTTTTTTTCCAATTAAGGGGCAATTTAGCGTGGTCAATCCAGCTAGCCTGCACATTTTTATCAATGACTTGGAGGAGGGGGCTGAAGAGTGGGTCAGTAAATTTGCTGCTGACCAAGATTGGTGGAGTAGTGGATGAGGTGGAGGGCTGTTGTAGGCTGCAAAGAGACATTGATAGGATGCAGAGCTGGGCCGAAAAATGGCAGATGGAGTTTAACCCTGATGGCAGATGGAGTTTAACCCTGATAAGTGCGAGGTGATTCATTTTGGTAGAAAAAATGTGAATGCGGATTACAGGGTCAACGGCAGGGTTCTGAGGAATGTGGAGGAACAGAGAGATCTTGGGGTTCATGTCCACAGATCTCTGAAGGTTGTCACTCAAGTGGATAGAGCCGTGAAGAAGGCTTATAGTGTGTTAGCGTTTATTAATAGGGGGCTTGAGTTGAAGAGCCGTGGGGTTATGCTGCAACTGTACATGACCCTGGTGAGACCACATTTGGAGTATTGTGTGCAGTTCTGGTCACCTCATTGTAGGAAGGAAGTGGAAGCATTGGAAAGGGTGCAAAGGAGATTTACCAGGATGCTGCCTGGTTTGCAGGATAGGTCTTATGAGGAAAGGCTGAGGGAGCTAGGGCTTTTCTCTTTGGAGTGGAGGAGGATGAGAGGCGACTTAATAGAAGCTTATAAAATGATGAGGGGGATAGATAGAGTGGACGTTCAGAGACTATTTCCTCGGGAGGATGTAGTTGTTACAAGGGGGCATAACTATAAGATTCAGGGTGGAAGATATAGGAGGGATGTCCGAGGTAGGTTCTTTTACTCGAGAGTGGCGAGAGTGTGGAATGGACTGCCTGCTGTGATAGTGGAGTCAGACACTTTAGGAACTTTCAAGGGGTTATTGGATAGGCATATGGAGCACACCAGAATGACGGGGAGTGGGATAGCTTGATCTTGGTTTCGGACAATGCTCGGCACAACATCGAGGGCCGAAGGGCCTGTTCTGTGCTGTACGGTTCTATGTTCTATCTTTTTGGTTGTGGGGGCGAAACCCACACAAACACTGGGAGAATGTGCAAACTCCACACGGACAGTAACGCAGAGCCGGGATCGAACCCGGGACCTCGGCGCAGTGCGAATCCGTGTTCCGCCGTGCTGGCCCTTTTTCTGGACCATAACATCAGCCTTGAATATACTCAACACTGGAGCATCCACAGTCCTCTGGGATAGTTAACTCCAAACATTCGCAACCCTTTGAGTGAAAAGATGATCAGCTCCTTGTCCTAAGACTGTGCCCCTGTGGTTTACACCCAGAAGCCAGAGAGGTGGTCGGTCAGCATCATTTCACCCTCCCCTCAGCAGCAGAGAAAAAGCAGGCGAGAACATGAATAAACATACAATCTAGGAGATGACCGAGCATTTTAGAGCTCCATTTTATAAGAAGCTAACAGATGAATACCCTCTGTAATCTAATGACGATGTTTGTTTATGGGTTGGATTTTCCTCCACCTCCAAGGGGTGGTCTGCAGTGGTCGAGGGCGGCTTGCCAGTGGTGGGATCTACTGGTCCCGTCGTTATCAATGGGGTTTCCCATTGAACGCACACCTTGTCACCAGGCAACCTGCAGCGATGGTGCGCCATCAATGGGACCGTAAGATCCCAACAAAGTAGATGGGCAGAAATCCCGCCCTACACCTTGGTTGCAAAAAAGATACTCGTGACCATTGCCCAGTTGGCAGCAACTCTCGTCTCTGAATGTTGTGTGTTTGAGTTTCAATTATGGACCTGGGAACACAACGTAGACTGAAACCCCCGGGCCAGTACTGAGGGAGTGCTGCACTGTCCGAGGGTCAGTACTGAGGGAGTGCTGCCCTGTCAGAGGTTTACGTACTGAGGGAGTGCTGCGCTGTTAGCGGGTCAGTACTGAGGGAGTGCTGCGCTGTTAGCGGGTCAGTACTGAGGGAGTGCTGCCCTGTCAAGAGGGACAGTACTGAGGGAGCGCTGCACTGTCAGTGGGTCAATACTGAGGGAGCACTACATTGTTGGAGGGTCAGTACAATGGGAGTGCTGCATTGTCGAAGTATCAGTACTGAGCAGGTGCTGCATTGTCGGAGGGTTAATACTGCATGAATGCTACATTGTCGGAGGGTCAATACTAAAGGAGTGCTGCATTGTTGGAGGGTCAGTACTGAGGAAGAGTTGCACTGTTGTAGGTTTAGTGCTGAGGGAATGCTGCACTGTCGGAGGGTCAGTTCACTCATGAGTGAGTGCTGCATTGTCGGAGGGTCAATCATGAGGGAGCACTGCATTGTCGGAGCGTCAGTCCTGAGGGTGTGCTGCGCTGTCCGAGTTAATCCTGAGAGAGTGTTGCACTGTTGGCTGCTCATTGATGAGGAAGCACCATCCTATCGGAGGTTCAGTTCGGTCATGAATACTCCACTGTTGGAGGTTTTGTCTTTTAGATGGAACTTTTAAACTCTTGCCTACTCTTGAACTATGTACATTTCGATATTGGTATCCAGCATTCAGATGATTAATATTTTGCAAAATTGGATGCCTCACTGTTATATCCTTTTGCCCCATTTTATATTAATTTTTGATCTTAGAGAATGGATCTAACAATGCATTGAGAAACGTGAGGGGAAACGGTTCAATGAATTTCGAGGTGAGAAGAGGAAGGTTGTGCAGAGCAAAATGTAACTATTTCCAACAGGATTCTTTGTTAGCAAGTTTAAAAAAAAAAAAAAAAAAGTGTTTCAGAGAAAACACAGAAATCTCACTTCTATATAGAGAAGTGCGGTTAACATTAACATGTACAGACGCTTCTTCAGAATTGTCTGCTTTGCAAGTTTGATTAGTCTGGTCAACGACTGCCAACATCTGAGCTCATTGGAACCTTTTGTATTCCGTTGCCTTTAAGAGTCAACAGGGTAAATACACTAGGGACATCAGCACAATCGGAGATAATGATGTTAAGGCTAGGCCCCCTCCGAAGGATGCACCAGGTACAAACAGCCATTATTTCAATGTGTGTGGGGGCGGGAATGGGGTTGGTTTCCCAAGGCTGATTTATTCCTCAGCCAACATTTCCTGAAAAGCAGATTTGTCTGGGGTCATTTTGTCATTGCTGTATGTGGGATCTTGCTGTGTAAATTGGCTGCTGCGTTTCCTACTTTGAAAAAGCTTTGTGGCATCCTGAAGTCAGAATAGCCGACAGTCTTTCTGGGAGTGGCTCGGTGGCACAGGGGTTTGCACTGCTGCCTATGGCGATCTTGGCCACGGGTCATTGTCTGTGTGGAGTTTGAACATATCTCCAGGATAGTTGGTGTAGATAGTGTAAAATTATCATTACACATTAAGTGATTAGATCAATGGATTAACTGTGGTAGATAGATTACAACACATCTATTTATAAATTCATCCATATTAGACAAAAAAAGGGCAGATCTGAATAATATTTCCGTGGCGGAAAGCTAGCAACAATGGAGGAGTAAGACTTTTTAAATTCCTTTGCACAGATCACAAACATGTAGCGAATGGTCAGGCACAAGTAATATTAAAAAGATTAATAGAAATTCAGCCTTTTTTCACCGAGTGCCAGAATATAAAGGGAGGCTTTGCTTCAGATAGAAGAAAACTCGTAAGATGACACCTGGAGTAACTGTACAGAGTTCTTGACACATCAGCTCAGAAAGAATGTGTTGGCCGTAAAGGACTCCGTAGTATAAAATTCACCAGAATGTTACCAGGGCTCCCAAGCGTTCGATTGAGGGGGGGATTATATACAGTTCAGGTTTTATTCCCTGGACTATAGAAGATTAAAGGTTTGCTGTTTGGATTTTGAAAGGCATTATTAGGGTAGATAAATGGGGGCTCTCCACTCGTGCAAGAGTCTAGCACAAGGGGGCATAACCTTTTAGAATCAGTCCATTCAGGAGAGAAAATGTGAATCACTTCTTCACACTGAGGGTGGTAGATATGTAGAACGCTTTCCCACAAAAAGCAGTAAATGGAAGCTCCATGAGGCATCATAAATCGACAATCGAGAGATAATTTTCAAGACACGGGTATTAAGGAGTGTGGAGCCAGGACAGATAGATGGAGCTCAGACTTAGATAAGCTATGCTCTCTCTGAAAGTTAGCTTGAGTGGCTGAATTATCTCCTAATTGGGCTGATGTCCCTCGTGTACTTATCCTGTTGACTCTTAAATGCAACGGAATACAAAAGGTTCCAATGAGCTCTGATGTTGGCAATCGTTGACCAGACTAATCAAACTTGCAAATGAGCATCATAACCCCACTCATAGAACATTGGATTTACAGTGCAGAAGGAGGCCATTTGGCCCATCGAGTCTGCACCAGCCCCTGGAAAGAGCACCCCACTTAAGCCCCAGATCTCCTATCCCCATAACCCAGTAACCCCACCTAACCTTTTTGGACACTAAAGGCAATTTATCATGGCCAATCCACCTAACCTGCACCTCTTTGGCCTGTGGGAGGAAACCGGAGCACCCGGAGGAAACCCACGCAGACACTGGGAGAACGTGCAGACTCCGCACAGTGACCCAAGCCGGGAGTCGAACCTTGGACCCTGGCGCTGTGAAGCAACCATGCTATCTACTGTGCTACCCTGCCGCCCACTAACTGAGGGAATGTTCACAGAAAATCTCTAACCACTGCCCATTCTGTGGAGGATTTCTCCATCTCCCCACACTCCCTCAGTAACTGCAGAAACCTCCACATCATATTTATTCTTTTTGGCGCAGCACGGTGGCGCAGTGAGTAGCACTGCTGCCTCACAGCACCGAGGTCCCAGGTTCGATCCCGGCTCTGGGTCACTGGCCGTGTGGAGTTTGCGCATTCTCCTCGTGTTTGCGTGGGTTTCGCCCCCACAACCCAAAAGATGTGCAGGGTAGGTGGATTGGCCACGCTAAATTGCCCCTTAACTGGAAAAGATTAATTGGGTACACTTTTTTTTTAAAAATTATTCTTTTTGCCCTCTAATACAGATCATCCTATTGTTTCCAATTCATAAACTTTTTTGACTAAAGTTTGAATGGGGAGTATTTTTTAAGCCTATACGGATGAGTAAAATAATTATATTTCATTTTCAAAATGCCAACTTGTTTTTCTAGAATGTTGTCCCATTTCTGAGAGATAGGATTCAGTATTCTTCACAATAGTGGCCCAGGCTAATGCTCTGGAGACAGGGGTTCAAATTCCACCAGGGCAGCTGTGTAATTTAAATTCAAATGAATAACATCTGGAATTGAAAGCGAGTCTCCGTAACGGTGACCATGAATCTATTGTAGTTCAAAACCCATCTGGTTCACGAATGTCCTTTGGGGCCAGGAAATCTGCTGTCCTTACCTGGTCTGGCCTACATGTGACTCCAGACAATGCCCTCTGAGGTGGTCTAGCAAGACACTCAGTTCAAGGGAAATTAGGGGGAGCAACAAATGTTTCCCTTGTCAGCAACGCCCGTGAAAGAATAATTGGGTTTCTTGATATCCAATGCCCCTTTACGCTCAACAGGTTTCTTCAACTAGTGAAGAGATTGATAATGGAGTGAACCTGTTCACCCCGTGTGCATCTCAGTTTAAGAATTTGTACCCTTCTGGGATGGCCACTTACAAAGGGAAACATGGCCACTTGCAAAGAATCACGGGAAATATGGCCAATGCAGGATCCAGACGAACTCGGAGCTTAAAGTGTATATTTGCCACTAGAGAACCAGACACTGCCGAAACCCCCCAGTCGATTTGCCTTCTAATGGCTCATTTCCCCAGGACAAAAGACTTGTACTCGGGTATCAGATACAGATACAGACTCATCGGCGCCACTCCCTTCACCCAGGAAGCCCAAACAGCCAAGGTCAATGACCGCTCAGGACACGCCCGCCATTCAAGGCACCCGCCCCTTTATTGGCTAAAATCGAAGGCAGTAATCGGAGCCTGCCGAATTAGTGGGTCCAAAGCTAAGGACCGCCCAAAAGAGCGTGAAACCCCCGAAGGATAAAAAGAGACACTGCCATGTGTTCAGTCTCTTTTGGCCCCAGCACACCGCCACTCTCTTGGCCCGGCCTACGCCTGATGCCAATTGCAGCACCACGACCAGAAGCAAATTCAAGACCAACGATCGCTATTAGACGGATGATCCCAGCAGAAACAAAGTCACTTCTCCAGACCCAGCCACGCAAGATCCGAACAAAGGATTTGTTCCTTTGCATAAAGCTGGGTGCCTGAAGTTAAGTACAGGTTGTTGTAGTGTTAGGTGTAATTTAGGTTGTAGTATTTTATGTTGCATGTCGAAGTAATTCTTGTGTGTAAATAAACTATCATTGAACTTGAACTAACTGAACTGGTTGTTTGGTCTTTGATCCATAGCCGGTAAAACCTTGTGGTGGTATCATTTGATACCTGGCGACATGGGCAGCACGGTAGCATAGTGGTTAGCACAATTGCTTCACAGCTCCAGGGTCCCAGGTTCGATTCCCAGCTTGGGTCACTGCCTGTGCGGAGTCTGCATGTTCTCCCAGTGTGTGCGTGGGTTTCCTCCGGGTGCTCCGGTTTCCTCCCACAGTCCAAAGACGTGCAGGTTAGGTGGATTGGCCATGCCAAATTGCCCTTAGTGACCAAAATTGCCCTTCGTGTTGGGTGGGGGTTACTGGGTTATGGGGATAGAGTGGAGGTGTAGGCTTGGGTGGGGTGCTCTTTCCAAGAGCCGGTGCAGACTCGATGGACCGAATGGCCTCCTTCTGCACTGTAAATTCTAAGACTCTGAAAAGCAATATCATAATTAATATCAGTATCCAGTTAAAAAGGGCAACATTATTGGTGACTCCGGTGCGAATTGGCAACAAATTCTAATACTTTCTGTGAAATCCTCCCTGGTGTCATCCCATACCGATCTCTGTAACCCTCTCCTGCTACAACTCCCCAGGATCTCCGCACCCTTCCATTCCTGACTCCCTGTGCATATCCCGTGTCCATCATCCTCACCATTGGTAGCCCTAAGCTCTGGAATTCCTTCCACACATCTTTCCTCCTTTAAAGATGCTGCTTAAAACCTGCCTCATTGAAGCATATGGTCACCTTTTTATTTGTTCATGGGATGTGGGTGTCGCTGGCTAGGCCAGCATTTATTGCCCATCCATAGAATTCCTACAGTGCAGAGGGAGTCCATTTGGCCCATCGAGTCTGCACCGACCCTTTTGAAAGAACATCCTACCCAGATCCACTGCCCTGCCTATCTCTATAACCCCACCTAGCCTGCGCATCCCTGGACCCTAAGGGGCAATTTAGCATGGCCAATCCACCTAACCCACACCTTTGGACTGTGGGAGGAAACTGGAGCAGCTGGAGGTAACCCATGCCCACACGGGGAGAAAGTACAAACCCCACACAGTCACCCGAGGCCGGAATTGAACCCAGGTTCCTGGCGCCGTGTGGCAGCAGTGTTAACCACTGTGCCACCCTTGAGAGGGTGGTGGTGAGCCACTTTCTTGAGCCAATGAAGTTTATATCATGTAGGCACATCCACAGTGCTGTTGGGGAGGGAGTTCCAGGATTTTGCCCCGAAGGCCGTGAAGGAACGGCAATATATTTCCAAGTCAGGGTGGTGAGTGACTTGGAGGGGAACCTCCAGGTGGTGGTGTTCCCAGGTATTTGCTGCCCTTGTCCTTCTAGTTGGTGAAGGTTGCAGGTTTGGAAGGGGCTGTTGAAGGAGCCTTGGTGAGTTAATACTTGGTAAGTTAATACTTGAGACAAAAATACATCTCCATGCGGAAAAGGACAGGGCACTGGGACTAATTGGATAGCTCTCAAAGAACCAATGCAGGAAATGATGGGCCGAATGGCAACCTTCAGTATGACCTTACAATGTGCAGATTGTGATCTCCTAGTCAATGGGGAGGCAGAAAGTTGTGCAATGGCACTGAGGTGCAGTACAACGTGTGACTACAGGCACCACAAGGCAAGCACACGACCCTGTGAAACATCCACAGCTCCGGCTCAGTGACACTTTGCGAGATCCAGTGACCTTATCTCACCTGACTCTGGGCGCGGCAAGGCCTCCGCGAGATTTACGACGCTCATTACGCCTCCTGAGATCTAACGAGATCTCGTGAGGCATCATGATCTGGATTCCACCCACAATGATCCAGATTTGCATACTTAAGTGTGCGGGTATGCTCACTTAAATATGTTTGTGCCGGAGTTACCCAAGGCGTGGGACCTAACGTCCTTGTCTTGGAGAACCCAAGCGGGCGCCATTGGTTTCCGCAAATGTGACCAGGCGTGCTGGCACTTGGAAGGGTCTCCCACGTGACCGGTGGCTCCTGAGTGGTGGGGCTCTGGGCAGGGTGGAACCCTGGCACTCCTGATGCCACCCAGGCACCATGGCACTGGCACCCTGGCAGTGATACCTGGGCACGTCATCAGTTACCAACTATTTAGGTCCATGAAATAGGGCTGTCTATTAACCCCCCCTTTTGTTCACATTAGCAATCGAACCTCTGGCTATTGCTCTCCAAGTGTCCCAGGAATGGCCAGGCATTGTTAAAGGGCAGAGAGAATAATAGTTGTTATATGCGGATGATTTATTGTTAAATATATCTAACCCATTGAAATGTATGGATAAGGTTATGAATATATTGATAGAATTTGGAACTCCCTCCCTAACAGCATGGTGGGTGTACCTACACCACATGGAATGCAGCAGTTCAAGATGGCAGCTCAACACCATCTTCTGAAGGGATGGGCAATAAATGCTGGGCGAGCCAACAACACGATATCCCATGAATGAATAATAAAAAAAGTGAGGTTTAATACATCGACAGAGGTGCTTGCCATCTGCAAGTGCATAACAATACCCGTGTCCACGCTGTGCAACTGCACTTTCTCAATCTTTCTAACCAATATCCACAGCCTGCTATGGGTAATGGCCTTGGGGCGTTCTCTGGAGGGCCAAGACCTGGAGGGCCCCGGCCTGCTTTCAGGGTGTGGGTGTGTGACGGTGCCACTCTCCGCAGCCTGTGGGGCTGGAGCTGTTTCGGTCACAGGAAGAGTCAGATGGACAGGACACTCCCAGAATCTCCTGAGTTGCAGATACCGGGTTGTGCACCAAATGATCCATGTCCCTATGGGTGCTCAAGAGCCCCAGGCTTCGTCCTTGGGACAGAGGGGCAGCTGGAGTGAGGTTGAGCGGCCTCTCTGCCCTCTGGGATGTCCACAAGTGCCCGCACCATGGAGTTCATACCCTGAACCACAAAATGCACGCCCTCCACCGTGGAGCTCTTGCCCTCCACCGGTGCAGGGCAGAAGTCCTGCACCAGGTTCTCCACTGAGGCTGCCCCCCTCAGTGTTGACCTGGCTGCCTCGGAGTGTCAGCACAATCTTCTTGGTTAGAGGGGGGATAGGACTCCTCCAGGTGGCCTTGCATTCCGAGAAGTGAAGCTAATATTCCTTCCTGATGTTCTTGACTTGGCCTTTAGTCATTCCAATCTCTTGAGGGTTGACTGAGTTCAGAGGCATGTCATCTGACTGGGGCTCAGCACTCCTCCCAAGAGCCAACTCTCTGGGACATCCCTGCTTCTGCTTTGCTGTGGATCAGACAGAGTGAGGTGCTCACCAGATTGTGGCTCCGGAGACTCTCTAAAACTGAGTCTCGCTGAGATGTTTGCCTCTGCGCTGGTGGGCGGTGTGGGTGAAACCTCTTCTGTCTTGATGTACAAGAACAGATCGGAGCTGCTGGTGTCTGGAGCCTGGCTGCTGGAGGCACTGGGATGTTCCCCCAGTGTGCCTGCAAGAGAGAGGTAGGTGAGAAGAATGACTTTTTTTTGCGGGGGCGGGGGGCGCCTCGCCCTTGGTGGAGGAACAGTCCCTTTGTCCCCGGCCAGTTTGCAGGCACTCTCCTCGAATAGCAAGAGGATCTTTAACCCAGCTCTTCCTCCGCCTCCCATTTATTGTGAGCCAGCTTGCCCTGCAAGAGGACAGATGGGGCGAGTGTGAGCAGGATGGGTGCCAGGTCAGATGGCAAGGATGCCTGGCATGTGTGGTTGGTGAGTGGGAGTTGGCAGGGGATGAGATGAGCCACAGGGAAGGTGAGGAAGTGTTTGGGAGAGCGAGTGGTGGTGCCCCTTGAGTTGGCCGTGAGTGAGCTCCCTGTGGATGTGTGATGGGTGTGTGAGTGCTGACAAATGAGAAGAGTGACTTATCCTGGATCAACGGGAGAGATCATTCATCTTCATCTTGTACTGGATAGCTGCCCTCTTCTGCAGGTAGCTAGCACTTAGCAGCACGCCCATGGGGAGTTGGTGAGGGTTACCTCCCTGCCCGCAGGTACAGAATATGACGCCTCTCCTCCGCAGCATTCAGAAACCCTCGGGCAGACGTCATTGCAGCCATTCGGTTGCACGTGGAACAAGTGCTGGCAATGAAACGCTCCGCAAAGTGAAGCACTCGGCTGATGGCAGGACGGGTGAATCCGAATCCGCCTTTTGTCAAAGTGGCAGATAGTATGGTGGGAAACCCCCCAATGCCGCCGGCACATTACACCATGGTTTTTCCCGACGGAGTTGACACTTTGCCAAATATTTGGAAAATTCCGACCAGCATCACTGTCTGAGAACTTTCCTGTTCCCTCGGCTCTGAGGCTGACTAATCATCCCGAATGCTTCCCCTGACTGAAAACATAAGAAATAGGAACAGGGGGCAGCACGGTGGCGCAGTGGGTTAGCACTGTGGACTCACGGCGCCGAGGTCCCTGGTTCAATCCCGGCTCTGGGTCACTGTCCGTGCGGAGTTTGCACATTCTCCCCGTGTTTGTGTGGGATTCACCCCCCACAACCCAAAGATGTGCAGGGTAGGTGGATTGGCCACGCTAAATTGCCCCTTCATTGGAAAAAATGAATTGGGTACTCTAAAATTTTAAATAAATAAAAGAAATAGGAACAGGGCTGAGCCATTCAACCTCTCAAGCCTATTCTGCTAGTCAATATTTATATTTATTCAATGGTTTACTGAGCAATCTCTGGTATGGGCAGTTCCTGGAATGATATGCAGTAAGAGTGTATATAACAAAGTGTATATGACCTCCGACCACTAGGTGTCATGCAAGAGGAACAGGACACTGGAACCGGACAAAAGCCGGCTTGGTCAGAGTTACACGAGCTGCTAGTAGAATGGCTAGAAGCTCTACAGTTTGCTGAGCCTTGTTCTGCTGAAAACGTGTTCAAGTGTTCAGTACCACGAATGAGGAGTATGCATGCAGTGGATGGCTGTTCCCATTGGGATTTTGCAGCTTCAGAGATCTGGTGCAGACGTGATGGGCCAAATGGCCTCCTTCGCACTGTATCAATTCCATCACAAAGTCAGAGCTGATCTTCTACCCTCATTATCCCCAAATCCTTTAATTCCCTTAAACACTCCAAAATCTGTTGATCAGTGTCTGACCGAGCATCCAGAGTTCATTGGAGGAGAAAATTCCAAGTGTTTCAGGGAGAAATCTCTCCTCATTTCAGTCCGAAACAGTTGACCCTTTAGCCTGAGGATGTTCCGGAGACTCCCCAGCCAAGTGGAACACCCTCTCCACATATACCCCGTCCAGCCCCTTGGGAAATGTAAATGTGTCAATTAGATGAACTCTCATTCTTCTACATTCTCGAAAATATAATCCTCGTCTTCGCAATCTCTCCTCATGGACATCTTTCTCAGCATTTACCTGATCTGGACTCCGTTACCTCAACACAAGCTGTGTTTCTGTGCTGTAAAATGCTATGAAAACTGTCATAACCATCACAAGACCCACCAGGACACCTCAATTGCTGTCCCCTTGGGGACTCGTGATTCAAGCTCCCCGCTGGTGGGTAGAGGCCTATCAACCAGGGCTTGTTAAATCGCCTTATAAAAGAGGGCCCGGACTGGGACCGGCATGATGGGAAGTTTCGGTTGGGATCTTTGGACTGTAAGCCGTGTTGGGACCTTTGCTTTTGTTGTCGAGTTAAACTTCATTTGAACTTACTTTCTCAGCCCTCCTGAGCTGTTGTAAAAACGCTCCGCATTCACCCTCAGCGGGTTGCAATCCAGTCTCTGGAAGTGTGATAGGCCGGGGAGCTTTCAATAATAATAATCTTTATTGTCACAAGTAGGCTTACATTAACACTAATGCAGTTACTGTGAAAATCCCCTAGTCGCCACACTCCGGCGCCTGTCCGGGTACATGGAGGGAGAATTCAGAATGTCCAATTCACCTAACAGCATGTCTTTCAGGACTTGTGGGAGGGAACTGAAGCACCCGGAGGAAACCCACGCACACACGGGGAGGATGTGCAGACTCCGCACAGACAGTGACCCAAGCCGGAATCGAACCTGGGACCCTGGCCCTGTGAAGCAACAGTGTTAACCACTGTGCTACCGTACCGCCCATATGCCCCATGTTTGGGCTTTTGGTGACCGTCACTTCAAAAAGGGCCATGGACATCTCGTTATTAATGGTCCACCCTGGACTTCTATACAGACGGTGACCAGGAATGTCATAGCAGGACCTATCTCCACTGCAGTACAAGCCCTGGCTCAGTGACTTCACATTCTCATGCCTCTGGGGAGTCAGAAGGTCGTGGCTTAAGTCACCTGCATCCTCCATGCACCTCTGTGCATGGCCTGTGGAGCAGGGACAGGAGCTGGAAAGTTGTCTGCAACGTTCTGGCTGATCAGCTCCCCCTCCTTATCTCTGTGGTTTGCAGCTGTTGTGAGAAAAGCCAGGTGACATTTAGAGGGAAGCCTGCGGGAAGTGGAAAAAAAACAACAGCAGCTCACTCTGTCGGGCTGTCCTTGACCTTGCTTCGCACACCGGGGATTTGCTGCTGCCAAACTGCCACACTGTGTACACAGTTAGAACTCCGAGAAGGTCAAGTTTCTCCACAATGCGCTGAGACCGGGGCAGCTGATAGTCAGTGGAAAACAGGGACCGTGCTTTTAACTCAAACGGGGAAGCATTAATCCAACTGTCGACGCGAGCAAATCCAAATAAACAACCGCAAAAGGAATTCGTAGAATGGACTTGCTCCGTAAAATCGTACAGCATGGAACGAGGCCATTCAGTCCACCTTGTCTGTGTTGGCCTGAAACAACTGTCCTGGCCAACTTTCCCGGTCCTCCCGCAGAGCCCTGAACATTTCTCCTCTTCAATCATTTATCAAACTCCCTTTTGAGAGTCACTAATGAATCTGCGTCCGCTGCCCTTCTCAGGTAGCACCTTCCCGATCACAACTCGCGGGGTAAAAATAAATCTCTGTTGTCCTTTTCTCAAATCCGTGGCCTCTGGTTACTGACCACCCTGCCAGTGGGAACAGTTCCTCCCCGTTTACCCGATATTTAAAAGAAAAATCCTCATGATGTTTAACATCTCTGTTAAATCCTAATTTTAATGTAGTTAGTAGCCCCAAGTGTTAAAGGTATTTACAGTGCAGAAGGAGGCCATTCGGCCCATCGAGTCTGCACCGGCTCTTTGAAAGAGCACCCCACACTCTCACCCCATTCCCATAACCCAGTAACCCCACCCAACACTAAGGGCAATTTTGGATACTAAGGGCAATTTTAGCATGGCCAAGCCACCTAACCTGCACATCTTTGGACTGTGGGAGGAAACCGGAGCACCCGGAGGAAACCCACGCACACACTGGGAGAACGTGCAGACTCCGCACAGACAGTGACCCAGTGGGGAATCGAACCTGGGACCCTGGAGTTGTGAAGCAATTGTGCTAACCACTATGCTACCGTGCTGCCCTATATACTGCTCAAGGGTTATAGAGTCACCTTGGGATGGTTAACGACACGAAAGGTGCTGCAGAAATGCACATTGTTGTCGTAAAGCAGGACAATGCGAACAAGGTTCCGCAAATCCAAACGTAGCTGTTGGGTGATGCCATGTTTTGGAATTGAAAGATTGCGGGTGCTGAGAAGTACTTCCAATGGGAGGTTCTCGGACAACTAGGAGCAGGACACGTAGGAACACAAGAAGGCCATTCAGCCCCTCAAACCTGTTCTGCCATTCATTTAGACCATGGCTGATTTGCATCCTAACTCTGTAACCTTAAATACCCTTCTCCAACAAAAAATCGACCTGGGTTTTTAAATTTTCGTTTGACCCTCGCCTCAACAGCTTTTTGGAGGGAGAGAGTTCCAGATTTCAACTCCTCTGTGAAAATGTGCTTCCTGACCGCTAGACGCCACCCCCTCCACCCCCTTTCACTCCCTTTGTCGGTTTTGTTTGTAAATCTTTTTATTGGCTTTTCTCATTTATGCACAGTTGTTACTTATATACATTACATTTTTCTTGCCCGCGATAATTTGCTTTATTTTACAGAGAGGTTTGTTTGGTCCTTCATTTGACTAACTGTACGTACATTTTGCTGCCCTCTGGATCGGTCTATGATATCCCCCCTTCCTTTCCCCCCCCCCCCCCTAAACATGTGGGCGTGGTTGGCCAGGCCCCTCTGGCACCATTCACATTTGTCCTCCACCTCCGGGAAGAACCTGCTCATTCGGGTTCTGGTCAAGTGCGCTCTGTGCACCACTTTGAGCTGCAATAGGCTTAGCCTTGCGCAGGAGGAGGTGGAGCTCGCCCTGCTCAGGGCTTCGCTCCAGAGTCCCCATCTTACCTCTGTCCCCAGTTCATCATCCCATTTTTGTCTGGTTCAGTCCAGTGGTGATCGGGCTCTGACCAGTAGCTGTCCGTATATTTTCCCACATAGGCACAAGCAGCGAGAAGGAGGGCTATCCGGTCCTCTGGCAGTGTGGTTTCTGGGGCCCCAGGGTACTCTACTGTCTCTTTGCAGAGGAAGTACTTTATTTGGAGGTGTCTCAATTCCTGTCTTCTTGCTAGTTTCCACTTCCTCGTCAGTTGGTCGAGTGTCGCCAGTCGATGTGAACGCCCTTTTCCGCCTTCCCATTTGACTGGGGATGCAGAGGGCTGGACGTCACGTATGTGAAGCCATATGAAGCAGCAAAAGAAGACCATTCTTGGCTTGCAAAACAGGGCCCAATGTCCGACATGACAGTAAGCGGAATGCCATGGCGAGCGAAGGTGTCTTTGCATGCCCTGATGACAGCGGACGATGTCAAATCGTGCAGGCGTATGACCTCTGGATAATTCGAAAAGTAATCTATGATGATGACGTAGTCCCTGCCAAGCGCATGAAAAAGGTCCACACCGTCCTTCGCTCATGGGGCTGAAGCGTCTCAGGGGGTTGCGCCGGCTGAAACCTTTGGCAGGTGGGGCAGTTGAGCACCATGTTGGCGATGTCATCGCTGATGCCCGGCCAGTATACAGCTTTTCGGGCCCTCCATCTGCATTTCTCAATCCCGAGATGGCCTTTGTGCAGTTGGTCAAGGACCAACCTGTGCATGCTGTGTGGAATCACAATCCGGTCCAGCTTTAGGAGGACACCGTCAATGACGGCCAGGTCGTCCTGGACATTGTAGAATTGTGGGCACTGTCCTTTGAGCCACCCTCCCGTCATGTGGCGCATCAATCGTTGTAGAAGGGGGTCAGCCGCAGTCTCCCGGCGAATACGGGCCAGACTTGAATCATCAGCTGGCAGATTTGCCAATGTGAAGGCCACCTGCGCTTCGACCTGACAGACGAAGCCCTCCGAATCGGGTGGTGTGCTCACTGCTCTGGATAGGACATCCGCAATGATGAGGTCCTTACCCGGGGTGTAGACCAGTTGGAAGTCGTACCTCCGGAGCTTGAGCAGGATGTGCTGGAGGCGAGGGGTCATCTCGTTCAGGTCCTTGTGTATGATGCTGACCAGGGGGCGATGGTCGGTTTCCACGATGAACTGGGAGAGACCATACACGTAGTCGTGGATCTTGTCTATGCCGGTTAACAAACCCAGGCACTCCTCCTCGATCTGCGCATAGTGCTGTTCTGTGGGGGTCATGGCCCGCGAGGCATAGGCGACCGGGGCCCATGATGCAGTGTCATCCCGTTGCAGGAGTATCGCCCCAATGCCGGACTGGCTGGCATCAGTCGAGATCTTCGTATCATGAGAGGTGTCGAAGAACGCCAATACCGGGGCTGTGGTGAGCTTAATTTTGAGCTCCTCCCATTCCCTCTGGTGTGCGGGCAGCTACTGGAACTCTGTGGACTTCTTTACGAGGTGGCGAAGAGCCGTTGTGTGGGAGGCAAGGTTGGGAATGAATTTCCCCAGGAAGTTGACCATGCCTAGAAAGCGTAGCACTGCTTTCTTGTCTGCCGACTGCAGCATGGCTGTAATGGCGCTCCCCTTGTCTGCATCCGGACGCACTCCTGACCGGGATATGTGGTCCCCCAGAAACTTTAGCTCAGTTTGGCCAAAAGAACACTTGGCTCGGTTGAGGCGCAGGCCGTGTTCTCGTATCCGCGCAAAGACATGGTGGAGGCGACTGATGTGCTCCTGTGGTGTGGTGGACCAGATGATGACATCGTCAGCATAGATGCGCACCCCTTCGATGCCCTCCATCTGTTCCATGATTCTGTGAAATACCTTGGATGCCGAGATGATGCCAAACGGCATTCTGTTATAGCAGAACCTGCCGAAAGGAGTGTTGAAGGTGCACAGCTTCCTGCTGGACTGATCCAGTTGGATCTGCCAAAAACCCTTCGAGGCATCAAGCTTTGTGAAAATTTTAGCCCGGGCCATTTAGCTTGTGATCTCTTCCCGTTTGTGTATGGGGTAGTGTTCCCTCATGTTGTTGTTCAGGTCTTTCGGGTCGATGCAGATCCAGAGTTCGCCAGAGGGCTTCTTAACGCACACCACGGAGCTGACCCATGGCATGGGCTCCGTGACCCGGGATAGCACCCCTTGGTCCTGGAGACCCTGCGAGGTGCGTGAATGACCGGGGTGGCATCCTGTTTGAGCCGTATTCTGTAGGTATAGGGCTTCTTAACGCACACCATTGAGCTGACCCATGGCGTGGGCTCCGTGGCCCGGGATAGCACCCCTTGGTCCTGGAGATCCTGCAGCTGCTGCTTGAGGCGGTCTTTGTGTGATGCTGGGACTCTGCGAGGTGAGTGAATGACTGGGGTGGCATCCGGTTTGAGCCGTATTCTGTAGGTATAGGGCAGTGTGCCCATACCCTCGAATGCCTCCTGGTTGTGGGCGAGGAGCGAGTGGAGCTGTGCCCTAAATTCTGCATCCGGGAAGTCTGATGTGCCTTCTGGAGACAGAGCGTGTACCCGCTGAATGAGGTGGAGAACCTTGCATGCCTGTGTGCCGAGCAGGGAGTCCTTCGATGAACCAACTATCTCGAAGGACAGTGATGCTGTGTATGCATTGTGTGTCACCTGGAGCTGGCAGGATCCCATGGCCGGGATAACGTTTCCGTTGTAGTCGACCATCTTACAACGGGATGGCCGAATTGGTGGTCTGACCTCCAAGGCGTAGAAGGCTGTCCATGCTATTAGGTTGGCGGAGGCACCAGTGTCCAAACGGAATGGTATTGGTGATCGGTTGACCGTTAGGGTGGCACACCATTCATCACCCGGATTGACACTGTTCACTGGCATCGGCTGGTGGGTCCTGCTTGGAAACATCCGGGTTCTGTCAATGACCGCAATGCGGAAGGCTTCCTGGTCGTCTGTATCACCGGTTTGTATATCGTCCGGGTATGACTCGGAGTACGGAGGCTGTCGGAATTGGGGAGCGTTGGCAGGTTAAGCTGTTCGACAGCAGGCAGCGTAGTGGCCCATCTTGCCACAGCGGAGGCATTGTCGGTTCTTTGCCGGACATTGCCGCTTTAAATGTGCAGATCCACAGTTGCCGCAAGTCGTGACATCATGGCGTTCGTTGCGCCATTGCGCATGCGCAGTTCGGTCCTGCGTAGAGCGCGCCTGCGCGTCACGTCTCTTTTGGCACGTACAAGCGTGGGAGGCCGCGGAACGCGCGCGAAATGGCCACCCTCGTCCGGGCCGTGGGCTGGGAGGAACTCTTATCGCCTGGACCCACTCGGCCTCGTAGGACCCCTGCCGTGCCGATTCGGCCGCCTGGAATTGGGAGTAGCGGCTGGTCGCGTTTTCATGGAGGACGCAGGCTTTGATGGCAGTGGCTAGGGTGAGGCTTTTAATTTTGAGCTGCTGGCGTAGGGTGCCCGAGGTGACCCCATAAACAATCTGGTCCCGAATCATGGAATCTGAGGTGGCCTCGTAACCGCAGGACTGCGCGAGGATACGGAGGTGACTGCGCGAGGATACGGAGGTGTGTAAGGAAAGATTGAAAGGACTCATCCTTACCCTGCAGGTGCTGCTGGAAGAGGTACCTCTCTCAACTCTCATTTAGCTTGACGCTGAAGTGTTGCTCGAGTGTGAGAAGGACCATCTTGTACTTCGTCTTGTCCTCGCCTTCCGCGAACACCAGGGAGTTATAGATGTGGATGGCATGTTGCCCTGCCGTGGAGAGGAGAAGGGTGATTTTCCTGGTGTCCGAAGCATTCTCCCTTTCTGTGGCTTCTAGGAAGAACTGGAAGCGCTGTTTAAACAGCTTTCAGTTGACGCCGAGGTTTCCAGCAATTTGGAGCGGCTGCGGCGGGCTGATGGTGTCCATGGCGCAGGATGGCGGATTCCTTAAGATGCGTAGGTAGGTCTCAGTTACTGGGTTCCAATCCTGGTACTAAATGTCGTGTTGGGTGCTCTGCTACATAGACGAACCAACACGGTTGCGGATGGTACAACTCAGTTTTATTACTAACAATAACAACCTCTTTAAACTGGTTTCTGTGGTTCATTCATTACCCTGTAACCTGTGGACCTAACCCTAACACTATCTTGGAGAAGCACTCAGCACATGGTGAATGTCTGAGTCGCTTGCTGTGAGCTCTGTGCCCTGAGCTGTCTCCTGCTGGAATCCACGGGAAGTGTCGTGTTCCCCGTTTTATAGTGTGTATGCTCTTGCCTGTGATTGGCTGTGATGTTGTGTGTGTATTGATTGGTCCGTTGATCTGTCCATCAGTGTATGTATGTTTGCGTGACGGGCAACTAATGTTGGCCTTCTCAGTGACGCCACCACACATGAAAGAATCAAAACATTGTTTTTATTATCCTCGGGTTTCCGACTCCCAATTAGATTACTCCTTCCTTTCCACAGTACAATGAGTCTTGATTCAACACAGTAAAACCATGTAGCCATACTGAATATGCGTGATATAACAGGCCATTCAGCCAACTAATGTATACCTGCCATTGGTACATACTTCATATGAATCTCCATCCATTCCACCAATTCCATTACAGCTTTTTGGGATATCTCTCCATTCCTATTTTCTTATGTATTCATATACTTTCCTTTTTAAAGCATCTACGTTAATTTGCCTCAGCCACTTCCTGTGGTAGCGAGTTCCACATTCTAATTATTCCCTGGGTCACGAAGCGACTCTATATTTTCTGACTGGATTTATTAGTAACTATCTTGTATTTGTAACCCCTTCATTTGAATGTTCCCATAAATGGGGGAAATAAATCTCTCCAATGAGGGGTTGTCATAAAACACAACAGGTTTACTCAATGTTTAATTGTTACATTTTGAAACTTTGCCTTCACAGAATGGGTGGCACAGTGGTTAGCACTGCAGCCTCACAGCGCCAGGGACCCTGGTTCGATTCCAACCTTGGGTGACACTCTTGTGGAATTTGCAAATTCTCCTCGCGTCTGTGGAATTTGCAAATTCTCCTCGCGTCTGTGTGGGTTTCCTCCGGGTGCTCCGGTTTCCTCCCTCAGTCCAAAGATGTGCAGGTTAGGTGGATTGGCCATGCCAAACTCCAAAGATTAGGTTGGATCGCAGGGTTACGGGGATAGGGTGGGGGATGTGGGCCCAGGTGGAGGTGCTCTTTCAGGCCGAATGGCCTCTTTCTAAGGGATTCTATGATTTTTTTTTTTGATTTTTTTTTTTTTTTTTTTGGAAGGAAATTTTGCTGTCCTTCCCCACTCTGGGCCTTTGCGTGATTCCAGTCCTGCACCTAGGTGATTAACCCTTTCCTGAAGTGGCCACTCATTGTATCAAACACCCAGCAGTGATTGAAGGCAGCCCCGCAGTGGCTCAGGGCACGTGGGAGATGCACTTTAAATATCCGCCTTGCCGGCAAAGTCCCCATCCCATGAATTAATGTCAGCAAAATCCACTCCTATGGAAGTTAATAAATAGAGTGGGAATGTTGTTGACTGGGGAAGGATGGATGTATCGGAATAACTGGGGTAAATGTTCAAGCAGGTTTACAGGGCAGGCACAATATTCCAGTTTTCAGTAAAATGCAATTCTATCTACTTATCAGAAAGTCTGCAGCTCTGTTGGACGAAGATGGCGGAGCAAGAGGTCTACCTCATGAAGAAGAGTCTGAGCTCGCTGTCTGTGGGTGGCCAGGAGGTAAGGTGGACTTCAAACCAAGGCTGCAGAGCCATTTGCACGTTTGTTAAGTAGGAGACCCACATTCCGAGGGGCCATTATCGAGTTCATTCATTCTGTTGTCTTGACCCATGCTGGGTTCCACCATGTCCATGTTATGTATTTTCTTTTATTCCCTTTTCTTCTCATGCACTTAATGATCTGTTGAGCTGCTCGCAGAAAAATACTTTTCACTGTACCTCGGTACATGTGACAATAAACTAATCCAGTCCAATCCACTGTTCCTCAGCCAGTGCGGTGTGACGCCTCTACATCCGTTGGCTTTCCCCGACACTTTAACAGCCCGCTGTAGATAAACAAGAAATGTATTCTTCATGGTCCCCAACTTTCCCAACCACAAAGTCCTTGGTAATCCTGCACATGGATCTAAATGAGGGCAAATGGCCTGTTTGCTGCCATTATCCACATTTCTGCTAAAATATAACTATGGAGAGTGAAAGTGAGTCTGGGTAGAGTTTGACGAGTCCTACGGACAGCAGGTGGCAGGAGCATCCCTTCTTTACTTTGTCATGTTTATTTAAATTCCGAAATCCCATTGTCAGTATTGTTCCGTCATTCGAAATGAATGAGACCATTGTGAGACAGAGGCCCACAGGACAGTAGGGTCATGAGTTTGGTTCCCCGTGAGCGAATTCATCTTGTAGCAACAGGCTGGTGACCTTTCGCTATTCAGTCAGATCCACCTTTCTGATCAGATGTTGAACGAAAGCTTTCCCCTCGTGTGGCACTGGTTTTGGAGAAGAGTGTGTGGGGGTGGGGGGGGGAGCTCTCCTGCGTGTCCTGGCTAATATTTATTCTTCCATCAACATCACTAAAACAGAATATCTGATCATTACCGCATTGCTGCTTGTGGGATCTTGCTGTGCACAGATTGGCCGCGACTTTTCCTACGTAAGGACGGTGACTGCACTCGGAAAGCACTGCGTTGGTCGCGGAGCGTGTTTGGCTGTTCAGATTACTCTTCAACCTCAAACTCAAAAGTGAAACATATAAATTTCAGACCGGGCTGGACAGACCATAAGACTGAGATATAGGAGCAGAATCAGTCCATTCGGCCCATCGGGTTTGCCCCGCCAATCGCTCGTGGCTGAGACGTTCCCCATCCCCAGTCTCCTGCCTTCTCTGTATAACCCCCTGATCACCTTATTAATCAAGAAATCTCCTTATTTATTAAAAAAAAAATATTGTCATTAAGGCATTTATAAATAAACATCAAATAAAACCACAACCAAGATAAAAAAGATAACTAACAAACAGGAGAACACAGCATAACTCAATAAATAGCCACCAACCGCAACCCGCCTTTGCTGACCACGACCGTACCTCCCACCCTCTCTGCCTCCACTTTTTCTAGTTAACCCTAACCATTACCGCCCACACCTATCCTCCACCCCCTCCAAGAACCTGCTCGTTCTGGCCACTGTCATATGAGCCCGATGGACTACCTTAAATTGAATGAGACTCAGCCTGGCGCACGAGGACCCATTCACCCTCCTCAGAGTTTCCTCCCATAGCCCAGCCTCTAGCTCACCCCCAGCTCCTCCTCCCACTTTCGATTAACTACATTGGGGCGTCCTCCCAGTCCATCAATTCCTTGTATATTCTCTGACACCCGGCCCGCTCCAACTCCTGCTCCGACAGCACCTTGTCCTGCAAGCCCAGGAAAGGACGGCACCTGCTTTCTCACGCGGTTCCGCACCTGTAAGTATCGGCACCCATTTCCACTGGGCAACTCTCACTCCTCCACCAGTCCTTCCAAACTCGGGAAGCTGCCCTCCACGAACAAATCTCCGAACCTCACAATCCCTGCCCGCCGCCAACACCTGAAAACTCTGTCCAGTTCCTCCGGAGCGAACCTGTGATTCTCACAGATCGGGGACCAAACTGAGTACCCCTCCAGTCTCAGGTGCCGTCGCCACTCTCCCCACAACCTCAGGGCCGCCACTAAAGAAATCCCCTTATTCATCAAGAACACCAGATTTGTGGTTGAGGTGCCGTTACCCGCAGGGCAACAGAGCAATTGCTGGAAGGTGGAATTAGACCGAATAGTTCTTTCTTAGAACACACCTCTTAACTAGGAGGAGGAGGCAGTTTAGCCTCTCGAGCCTGCTCCACCATTCAATACAATCGTGGCTTCAGCTCCACCGTCCTGCTTGTTCTC
Source organism: Scyliorhinus torazame (assembly GCF_047496885.1). Classification (NCBI taxonomy): domain Eukaryota; kingdom Metazoa; phylum Chordata; class Chondrichthyes; order Carcharhiniformes; family Scyliorhinidae; genus Scyliorhinus; species Scyliorhinus torazame. The sequence goes on along the minus strand of NC_092724.1, from coordinate 21,276,179 downwards.
CGTAACCCTTCAACCCATAACAAATTAAAAATTTGTCTACCTCCTCCTTAGAACTCACTTAGACAGTACTCACTGTCCCAGCATCCACAGCATTCTGGGGTAGCGAATTCCACAGATTCACCACCTGTTTCTTCTCGCCTGTTTTAAATTTGCTACCCCTTTATTCTGACACCATGACATCTCGTTCTAGACTGAATGCAGGGATGTTGCTTCCTCTGGCTGGGGGGTTGAAAACAAAGGGTCACCGTCTCAGGGTATAGGATAGGGCGTTTAGGACTGAGATGAGGAGAAATGTCTTCACTCGGAGGGTGGTGAACCTGTGGAATTATCTACCACAGAAGACTGAATGTGTATAAGAAGAAAATAGATAGATTTCTAGACTCTAAAGGTGTCATGGGGTGTGGGGAGAGTGCGGGGGTCTGAAGTTGATAGAGGAGCAGCCATGATCATACTGAATGGCAGTATGAGGGGCCGAATGGCCGCCTCCTGCTTCTATTTTCGATGTGTATGTTTCCATGACTACAAGTCTAGTCTGTGCAGCCGACCCTCGGAATTTAACCTTTTGGCCTTGATAACATTCTGGTGAATCTGCACCTCACCCACTCAGAGGTCAACACAACAGCAACACTTGCATTTTCATAGCATCTTTAGCATTGCCAAAATATCCCGAGGTGCCTTGTGGGAGTGACACAGAGCCAGATAAGAGATTTGGCGCTAGATGACCAAAAGCCCAGACGAAGACGTTTGTTTTGAGGAGCATTTTAACGGCGAGACGGAGAGGTTTAGGATAAGAGTGCCAAAGCCTGGGGCCTAGGGAGCGGAAAGCAATCAAAATTGGGAATGTGCAAGGGGGACCGAATTGAAGGCGGGTGGTGTGCTCAGAGGGTTGTTGGAATGGAGACGGCTAGTGACCGGAAGGAGGGAGGCCAAGCCAGGGATTTGAAGACTAGGATTATATTCCTCCTGTGGGACGGTGCCCAGAACCCAACACAGTTACTCCAGGTAAGGGTTTCACCAGCGCACAACTGAAGCACCACTTGCTTCTTCCACCTCCGAAGGAGGTTAGCTGTGGAGGAATCTCTGCTCCTGTTTCACATGCAACAGAAATCCGATGCGTTTAGACAAAATGTTTTTCTTTGGTTGTGCGCTTTGAGTGCTTTCAGCCTTTGCTTCAGGGGTTATGTAGGTTTATATGTGGTGGGCTATAATCCAGAACATTTTAGCCCATATTTGTTGAAATCTACATCCAACCAATATCTGCCAGCAAATCAGTAATTCATGGGTTTGAGCAGAGATCTGTGTTGTATTTTAATTGCCTCCTCAGAACCCATTCTTGTGCCGGTTCAACATTCCGATTTATTTATTCATATTTGTTTCTTACTGATCAAGTTCAGTCCCATTTCAGGCAGCATCTCCGCATCAAACATTCCCAGGACAGGTACAGCACAGGGTTAGACACAGAACAAAGAACAAAAATGTACAGCACAGGAACAGGCACTTCGGCCCTCCAAGCCCGTGCCGACCATGCTGCCTGACTAAACTACAATCTTCTACACTTCCTGGGTCTGTATCCCTCTATTCCCATCATATTCATATATTTGTCAAGATGCCCCTTAAATGTCACATCGTCCCTGCTTCCACCAACTCCTCCGGTAGCGGGTTCCAGGCACCCACTACCCTCTGCGTAAAAAACTTGCCTCGTACATCTACTCTAAACCTTGCCCCTCTCACCTTAAACCTATGCCCCCTAGTAATTGACCCCTCTAACCTGGGGAAAAGCCTCTGACTATCCACTCTGACTATGCCCCTCATAATTTTGTAGACCTCTATCAGGTCGCCCCTCAACCTCTGTTGTTCCAGTGAGAACAAACCAAGTTTATTCAACCGCTCCTCATAGCTAATGCCCTCCATACCAGGCAACAATCTGGTAAATCTCTTCTGCACCCTCTCTAAAGCCGCCACATCCTTCTGGTAGTGTGGCGACCAGAATTGAACACTATACTCCAAGTGTGGCCTAACTAAGGTTCTATACAGCTGCAACATGACTTGCCAATTCTTATACTCAATGCCCCGGCCAATGAAGGCAAGCATGCCGTATGCCTTCTTGACTACCTTCTCCACCTGTGTTGCCTCTTTCAGTGACCTGTGGACCTGTACTCCTAGATCTCTTTGACTTTCAATACTCTTGAGGGTTCTACCATTCACTGTATATTCCCTACCTGCATTAGACCTTCCAAAATACATTACCTCACATTTGTCCGGATTAAACTCCATCCGCCATCTCTCCGCCCAAGTCTCCAAACAATCTAAATCCTGCTGTATCCTCTGACAGTCCTCATCGCTATCCGCAATTCCACCAACCTTTGTGTCGTCTGCAAACTTACTAATCAGACCAGTTACATTTTCCTCCAAATCATTTATATATACTACAAACAGCAAAGGTCCCAGCACTGATCCCTGCGGAACACCACTGGTCACAGCCCTCCAATTAGAAAAGCATCCTTCCATTGCTACTCTCTGCCTTCTATGACCTAGCCAGTTCTGTATCCACCTTGCTAGCTCACCCCTGATCCCGTGTGACTTCACCTTTTGTACTAGTCTACCATGAGGGACCTTGTCAAAGGCCTTCCTAAAGTCCATATAGACCACATCCACTGCCCTACCTGCATCAATCATCTTTGTGACCTCCTCCTCGAAAAACTCTTATCAAGTTAGTGAGACACGACCTCCCCTTCACAAAACCATGCTGCCTCTCACTAATACGCCCATTTGCTTCCAAATGGGAGTAGACCCTGTCTCGAAGAATTCTCTCCAGTAATTTCCCTACCATTGAAGTAAGGCTCACTGGCCTGTAGTTCCCTGGATTATCCTTGCTACCCTTCTTAAACAGAGGAACAACATTTGGCTATTCTCCAGTCCTCCGGGACATCACCTGAAGACAGTGAGGATCCAAAGATTTCTGTCAAGGCCTCAGCAATTTCCTCTCCAGCCTCCTTCAGTATTCTGGGGTAGATCCCATCAGGCCCTGGGGACTTATCTACCTTAATATTTTTAAAGACACCCAATACCTCGTCTTTTTGGATCTCAATGCGACCCAGGCTATCTACACACCCTTCTCCAGACTCAACATCTACCAATTCCTTCTCTTTGGTGAATACTGATGCAAAGTATTCATTTAGTACCTCGCCCATTTCCTCTGGCTCCACACATAGATTCCCTTGCCTATCCTTCAGTGGGCCAACCCTTTCCCTGGCTACCCTCTTGCTTTTTATGTACGTGTAAAAAATGTTGGAATTTTCCTTAACCCTATTTGCCAATGACTTTTCGTGACCCCTTCTAGCCCTCCTGACTCCTTGCTTAAGTTCCTTCCTACTTTCCTTACATTCCACACAGGCTTCGTCTGTTCCCAGCCTTTTAGCCCTGACAAATGCCTCCTTTTTCTTTTTGACTAGGCCTACAATATCTCTCGTTATCCAAGGTTCCCGAAAATTGCCGTATTTTTCCTTCTTCCTCACAGGAACATGCCGGTCCTGAATTCCTTTCAACTGACACTTGAAAGCCTCCCACATGTCAGATGTTGATTTGCCCTCAAACACCCGCCCCCAATCTATGTTCTTCAGTTCCCGCCTAATATTGTTATAATTAGCCGTCCCCCAATTTAGCACATTTATCCTAGGACCACACTTATCCTTGTCCACCAGCACTTTAAAACTTACTGAATTGTGGTCATTGTTCCCGAAATGCTCCCCTACTGAAACTTCTACCACCTGGCCGGGCTCATTCCCCAATACCAGGTCCAGTACCGCCCCTCTACACTGTCCCCATCAAACACTCCCAGGACAGGTACAGCATGGGGTTAGATACAGAGTAAAGCTCCCTCTACACTGTCCCCATCAAACACTCCCAGGACAGGTACAACACTGGTTTAGATACTGAGTAAAGCTCCCTCTACACTGTCTCATCAAAAACTCCCAGGCAGGTCGGCATGGGGTTAGATTCTGTGACGAATATTAAAATTGTTTTTTTAATTAATATTTAATATTTGTTGCAGTAATATTATTTAAAATCCCTAATTTGTCTGCTAAAGCTGTAACGAAGGAGTGTAAAGGGTTATGCGACTTCTCAGTGAGATACAGTTGATGTAATTAATGGGAGGAGCCAGGTCTGTCTCTAGTTTTGCAGTTTGAGAGAATTTAATGGAAAATGTTCTGTCATTTCAGGAGCATTTGGCTGGGAGTTTCTCCCAGGCTCTGTTGGTACGTTCTAAACTGCTATCTAACCTCACTTAATCACTTTATCTGGGCCCTGGGGAATTTCCTCCAGGCTAGTCCACAAGTAGGATTCTTTTCATCATCGGCTCCTCCGAGATCAGGCCACCATTTTGATTGGGTACCCCAATCTCTAAATGAACTTGAGGGTCTACCACACCTGCCACCACCCAGGGACAATGTCACCCCCCCCACCCCCTCACACATGGGCGTTACCCCGCACCCCCTTTCTAGGTGGTCACTGAGGGTCCCCTGTTCCAGGCCTGCCCACATTCCCGTTCGGGCATACCCCCCCTTCCAGGGCCCAACCCTTAAGCCCTCCAATCTTCTGGAAGCTCCTTCAAACCTGCCCTTCACCCCCACCCTTCATACCCCCTCCCCCAAATTTTCCTTTCATGGGCATGGCCGCCTTCAGGCCCTGTCCCTTTGCAATGACCCTGGGATCCCTGGCACTGCCACTCTGGCACCTTGCCAGCCAGGATGGCAGTGCCAAGGTGCCAGGCAGCAGCAAGATCAAGTTGCCCAGGTGCCGGGGGAGAGCCAGGATGCCACCATGCTCTGTCTCTAACCATCCAGGTGCCTCTAATGGTCTTGGAAACCCCCCAGATGCTGTTCCACCTGGTCCATATTTGCGTGGGGAGGCCGATAGATGCCAGGAGCTGGTTAGATCCAGCATTCTAAAGCCCAGTTAACTGTGCGAGACTGGGTCCCGCCCATACAGAACGACAGGCTCGCGAATAAAGGTTAGATCTCGCAAGGTGTAACGGCCATCGGGAAGCCCGGGTGGTGGCCTCTCCCGGCAGTTACCAACCCCGTCCTGCTCCGATTCCGGCCAATAGACCGTGCCCATAGTACTTTAAGTTGAACAGCAGTTTTGTCAAATGCTGTTCGGTTGAGCAGAAAGGGACTGAATCTGCTCTTCAAAGGGTCTTTATCTCCAAAATTCTCTACGCAGCTAAGCAAATAATATGTTTGTTAACTTTACTTATAAGTGTCGTTTGAACTGGAACTGTATTGTGTTGCTTAATTGAAGATAGTAGCAGGTACAGAGAGCAAGTTTAAAGTTTTTCCTTTTGTTTAACTGAAGCTATTTTTTTTAATGTTAATGTGGTTAATTCTGGGCCCGATCCACCTGAATCAGGGCAGAGTCTTGTATTGCGAGATTAGTCGGGTGTTTCCTGGTGCTCAGAGAAACATCCCGCTATCTAACGCCCATCTGAGTAGATCGGGGGCCTCAGCGGGGAACTTCCCAATGAGGCTGCACTTAGCCCCGTTTTCAGCAATGTGGAGCTCCGCTCATTGGAACTCCTCAGTGCAGCGAGAGACGTCTCGAGCGCCCAACGTGACCCCAAAACCCCCTCCGAGCTCCAACTCACTAAGGTAGAATCATAGAATCATAGAATTTACAGTGCAGAAGGAGGCCATTCGGCCCCTCGAGTCTGCACCGGCTCTTTGAAAGAGCACCCTACCCAAGACCACACCTCCACCCTATCCCCAATACGCTGTAACTACACCCAACACTAAGGGCAATTTTAGACACTAAGGGCAATTTAGCATGGCCAATCCATCTAACCTGCACATCTTTGGACTGTGGGAGGAAACCGGAGCACCCGGAGGAAGCCCACGCACACACTGGGAGAACGTGCAGACTCTGCACAGACAATGACCTAAGCCGGGAATCGAACCTGGGACCCTGGAGCTGTGAAGCAATTGTGCTAACCACCATGCTACCGTGGTGGCCCCCACCAGCCGCGCAGGCACATTCCATGCAACAAATGCCAGCCTGGGCACCATGGCAGTGCCAGGGTGCCCAGGTGGCAGCAGCAGTGCCAGGGTATCACCCTTCCCAGAGGGCATGCACCTGTGGGCCTCCAATCCCCTGGGAGACTCCCTCTTGAAACCATTTACTGATTCAGACTCCACCGCACTATGGGGCAGCAAGTTCCACTAATTCACCACCCTCAGCGAGAAGTAGTGCCTCCTCGTCTCAGTTTTAAATCTTCCGTCTCTCAACCTATATCTGTGACCTCTTGTTCTAGGTTACCCCACAAGGGGGAACATTTGGTCTACATTTACGTTCTCAATCTCGTTTAGTATTTTATCTACCTCGATCCGATCCCCTCTCATCCTTTTTAAACTCCAGCGAGTATAAGCCCAAACTGTTTAATCTCTCCTCCTTCATCCCCGGAATCAATCTGGTGAGTCTCCTCTGAACTGCCTTCAATGTCACCACATCCTTCCTCAAATAAGGAGACCAAAACTGGACACAATACTCCAGATGTGGTCTCACCAACACCCTATACGATTGCAACAATACCATCTACCCCCTCTACTCTATTGCATTAATGTGATGGTCAACCTGGTTCCCTGCGGTCAACTAATTGATGTGGAAGTAGGATCACAGCTAGTCTCTTAGAGACAGATTTCATTCCCTCAAAGACCTTAATGAATGAGCTGGGTTTCATCACAATTCACCAACTTCCAGGGCCACAATTCAACAACTTCATGTTTTCTTCTCTAACCCACATATTAGCACAGTAAGTGCTGAGATTTGAACACGGTAGCTGAAACTCCCAGTAGTGATTCAGTCTCTCTGATGTGTGACTGGGCCAGCTTCTAGCATGAAAGAGTTCTGAAACTATAATTGCATTGTAAATATTTCAATTTTCTCAATTCGATTATTTGAAGTCACAGCAAAAGGGCTGTGGGATCATCCACTGGAGAGAGTCAGAGGGCCCTCGGTTTAACACCTCAACCAACTGGATCCCATGTACGATTTTGATGAAGAGCAGGGGAGATTTTGCTTCTATCCTTGGCCAATATCTACCTCTCAGCCAATATAGCAACGTATGAATTCGGCCCCTCGAGCCTGCTTCGCCGTTTGGTACGATTGTGGCTGGTTGGAGCGGCACGGTGGCACAGTGGTTAGCACTGCTGCCTCACAGCGCCAGGGTCCCCTGTTCAATTCCAGCCTTGGGTGACTGGCTGTGTGAAGTTTGCACGTTCTCCCTGTGTCTGCGTGGGGAGTGCTCTGGTTTCCTCCCACAGTCCAAAGGTGTGCAGGCTAGGTGGATTGACCATGATAAATTACCCCTTAGTGTCCAAAAAAAAGTTAGGTAGCGTTTACAGGGATAGGGTGGGGGAGTCGTCCTGAGTAGGGGTGCTCTTTCGAAGGGTCATTGCAGACTCGATGGGCCGAATGGCCTTCTTCGGCATTGTAGGGAATCTGTGATCTGATTTGTGGCCTCAACTGTACTTTCCTGTCCCCGGTACCCTTTGATTCCCTTGTCAATCAAGAATCTAACTCAGACTTTAAAATATTTAATGACCCAACCTCCGCTGATCTCTGGGAAAGAGAATTTCAGATATTAATAGCTCTCCAAGAGAAAACAATTCTCCTCATCTCTGCCTTAAATAGGAGACAACTTATTTTTAAACCGTGTCCACTAGTTCTAGTTCTCCCAGAAGGAAAACATCCTCTCGGCATCCACCCTGTTACGTCCCCTTAGGATCTTTTATGTCTCAATAATATTACCTCTCGTTCTTTTAAACTCCAATAGATACAAGTCCATCCTGTTCAACCTCTCCTCATAGGATAACCCCTTCAACCCAGTCCAGTGAGCCTTCTCTGAACTGCATCTAATGCAATTATATCCTTAAGTACAGAGATCAAAACTGTACACAGTACTCCAAATGTGGTCTCCCCAACACCCCGTACAACTTGAATAAAACACTGCCACTTTTATATTCCGTTCCCCTTGCACTAAATGCCAACATTCTATATGCCCTCCTATCACTTGCTGTACCTACATACTATCCTTTTTGTGATTTATGTACTAGGTCACCCCAGATCCCGTTGTACCTCAGAATTCTGCAATCTCTCTATTTAAATAACATACTGCTTTTCTATTCTTCCTGCCAAAGTGGACAAGTTCACATTTTCCACATTTGTATACTTCATCTGCCCACTCACCTGCCCTATCCATACGACTTTTCAGATTCCTTCTGTCATCTTCACAACCTACTGTCCTACCTATCTTTGTAGCTTCAGCAAATTTAGCAACTATCCATTCTGTCCCTTCGTCCAGATCATTTATATAGATTGTAAATAATTGAGGCCCCAGCACTGATCCCTGTGGTATTTTGATCGTCAAATCTTGCCAAGCCAAAAGTGACACATTTATGCCTACTCTCTGTTTCCTGTTTGCTCACTTATGCTCCATTCATACTAATATAATATGTTACCCCCTACATCATGTGCTCTGATTTTATGTAGTAACCATTGATGTGGCACCTTATCAAAAGCCTTTTGGAAATCCACATCTACAGGTTCCCCTCTAGCCATGTTACTTCCTCAAAGAACTCTAATAAATTAGTCAAACACTATTTCCATTTCACAAAACCAGATTAATTCTGCCTAATTGCATTAAGAATATCGCTATAACATACTTAATAACAGATTCTAGCATTTTCCCGATGACCGATGTTAGACTAACGGGCCTGTAGTTTCCTGCTTTCTGTCGCCCTCCTTTCTTGAACAGAGGAGTCGCTTTCAAGGGGCTGGATTCTCCATTCTGGAGACTAAGTCCCCATGCCGACGTGAAAACGGTGGTGTTTTACACCAGGGTCTGTGACCGCACACGCCGGCGGCCTGCAGAGGCTGCGCCGTGTTTCATGGCGGATGCTGCTCGCGGACCCAGCCCACAAAATAGTCCCCCCCCCCCACTTTGGTCGGCTCATGCACCCCGCACCACCCCACCACAGTTCCCCGAATATGTCCCTCCCTGCCCGCTGATCGGCCCTCCCCAGACTGTGGCGGCGCTGGGCTGAGTCCGCAGCCGCCACGCTGAGTTCCCGACGGGTGAGACCATGAGACACCCACGCCGTTAGGAACTCGGCCGGTCGGGGATGGAGAATCGCGGGGCGGGTTTCAGCCATCGTTCGGAGGCCGTGGATTTGGCATGCGGCGTACTCTGCTTGTACGCCGCTTTTCAGGTGGCAGCGCATCGCGAAAGCGGCGCCGTCCCCGATTTCGGCGTCATCGGGGATTCTCCGCCACATCGCAGAACGCGATTTCGGTGACGGGGATCGGAGAATCCATCCCAATGTCTCAATCTGATGGGACTGTTCCAGAATTGAGGGAATGTTAATGGATCTATTAACTCTGCAGCCACTTCTTTCAAGATTCTAGAATTGATCTTCATCAGCTGATGGTGACATCATTTTCTCAGCACCCTTTCCCTATTGATTCTAATAAGTTTAAGTTCCTCCCTGTCTTTCACCTCTTGGTTTGCAAACATTTCTGGAATCTTCAGCAGTGAAGACAGATGCAAAATATCTGTTCAACACTGTTGCCATTTTCTCATGTCCCACCATTATTATTATTATAAATAACATCACTTAATCAATCAGGCCATTTATTTCATTGTTACTTGTGGGAGCTTGCTGTGTGTAAATTAGCTCCCACTTTTCCCGTATTACAAAATGATGACACTTCAAAAAGCACTTGAGTGATTGGGTATAGATGACAAATAGTTGAGGCTCTTCCCCGTGGCGCTCCACTCGTTACAAGCCCAGAACGATACATTTATCATCCTGATCAATTTCGGGGTGTCTAATTCCATGAAAGGTTCTTTTGAAATGCAAGTTCTTTTCTCTCTTTATTTCACTCCTAGAATCATCGCTAGAATGTTTTTGCTCTTTACTGAATCCTGGCCAACTCTGTTTCTGAGTGAACATCCTCATTCTGCCGTCTACCTCTTTGCTCGCGCACTCTGATCGTCTGCGATCCCCTCCCCTCCCATTTAGCGTTGCAGCCCCAGTCCAGGCCTGTTTCCATGTCTATTGATTGACTTTGCTGCCTAATTTGAAACTTGGGGATTCTTCTGAGAAAGACTGGTGCTGTTGTCTTCGATAATTAATTGCAAAGGACCCCCACCGCCCCAAGGACTGAAGGCGATTATAGAGCAGCTGTAAAAATGCAGGAGCTCCAATCTTGGTCCAGAGTACTGATGAAGACAGCTACAAAACTGTCACGCGCCTGACATCTGCAGGGAGACCGCGGTTGAGTTCCACGAGGCTAATTGCACCGAGTTGCTGTCAGCAATCTTGCCATTTTCACTTGACAGCAATCACTGTATTAAACATCATCTGGTTACCAAGCACCAGGGAGTTAATCTGCTCTGCAGTCAGCTTTGAGAGGATCAATTCCTCGCAGTGCTTCCTGAATTTTGTTTTCGACTTGATTTATGCTATTCTCCTCTCTCCTTCACACCTTAATTAAATGGCATTTAATCTCTCAACAGTCACTGTGATTGTTCTGCCAGAAAATCTGTTCCAGCCACATCTCCAATCTAAATGATCACAATTGCTTGTTGAGTTTGCTGTGGGGGTTTGGACGATACGTCACTCACTTTCCTCTACTCCTCCTGAGGACCCTTACTCGAAAGGGGGTGTTCCATGGGGTGGGGGGGTGGGTAAAGAGGTGGTGGGGCAGGAGACTGGGTAACTCTCCCGGGTTAGGTGGTGTTACGGGGATGGAGCAGGGGAGTGGGTCTAAGTAGGCTGCTCATTCAGAGGATCAGGGCAGATTCGATGGGCTGAATGGCCTCCTTCTGCACTGTAGAAATTCTATGGCTCTACCTCGATCATTGATGTTTCCTCCGTGACCTTTGGCAGATTTTTGGACAATTCACATAGAATTTACAGTGCAGAAGGAGGCCATTCAGCTATTGGATCTACACTAGCCCTTGAAAGAGAATCCTACATAAGCCCACACCTCCACCCTATTCCCTGAACCCAGTAACCTCACCTAACCTTTGGACATGAAGGGGCAATTTAGCAAGGCCAATCCACCTAACCTGCACATGTTTTGCACTGTGGGAGGAAACCGGAGCACCCGGAGGAAACCCACGCACACACTGGGAGGCAGTGCTAACTCCACACAGACAGTCACTCAAGGCTGGAATTGAACCCGGGGCTCTGGAGCTGTGAGCAGAAGTGCTAACCACTGTGACACCGAGCCGCCCAACATTGAGGCTCCCTACCCTCCCTTCGCCCAGTGCCTATACAAACAGCTGCGCTTGGTGCCTACTGAGGCTCTGCAGGTGGGGCTTCCACCTCTTCATTGGGTTGTGGGTTTAAGCCCCGTTCCAGACACCTGAGCACAAAATCCAGGCTGACTCTCTGAATGCCGTGCTGAGGGAGTGCTGCACTGCCGGTGGTGCCATCTTTACGAACCTGCATTGGCTCCTGGCCCAATAAAGCTTGGATTTTAATATTTTGCAAGGGACAACAGGGGATCAGTTCAAACAGCTCTGTTTTCCTCTTACCACTTGTCGGTACACAGGAGTATTTTTTGAATTAGTTTTTTTTTCAAGAATAAGCAGTGGAGTGTTTTCCCAACCCCTCAATGTGTGATGCGATTTTACTAATAATCCAACAGTAAACTCGAGTTCGGATTAACTCAGCAGGTTAGTTTATTTTTACACATTCGAAACGTGAAAAGGAGTCTGAGCAAAATCCCATTCCACATTCACAGAATCTAGGGAGGGATAGAGAGAACAAAATTTTATAGTCCAAGATCACAGAAAAAGAGGAATGTTGGTTCACTGGAGTTCCAGAGTCCCAAAGTCAGAGTCCAATGAGGAAGTCTTTCACGCCACCATTCGATGGTCGGCTGGCTGGAGACTGGTGCTGTAAGATTCACTTTTCGGCCGACGTGCAGGCCGCAAGTTGAAGTGGGCACATTGAGATTGAGTCGATTCTGTGGACAATGGTACAAAATCTTCCACGTCTGGTAAAGAACCTTGATCTTTCGATGCCTTTACTGCGTGTTTGAGCAATTTCACAAACCGTTCGGCCAACCCTTTGGTTGTTGGGTGATGCACAGCAGATTTAATATGACGGATACCAATCCCCATCAAGTAATCTTCAAACTCTGAAGATTTAAAGTGAGTCCCATTATCACTCTCAAATTGCTCCTGCCTTCCGTACCATCTGAATGCCTCATCGAGTCTCTCGATTGTCTCTTCGGCTGCTGTGGACTTCATGATTGCGACCTCTGGCCATTTTGAATGTACGTCAACCATCACTATGAAAATATGCCCCTCAGTTGAGCCAGCATAGTCAATATGAATTCTCTGCCCTGACTGTGTAGGCCATTCCCACGGATGGAAAAGTTTCAGGGATGGAGTATTCCTTAGTGTAGCATAGCATTGGCACAGTCCCGCCTTCTCTTCAATTTGGGCATCTAATCCCAGCCACCAGAAATAGCTGCCTGCCAACTCCTTCATCCTAACCACACAAGGATGTCCACACCAGGATGTCCTTCATGTAGCTGTTCAAGGATTCTGTTTCATAGACCCAGCGGAATAATCACTCGCATGCCCCACAACAGAACTCCACTCTGAACTGTCAACTCGAGATGCATGATGGTGAACAGGGTCCGAGTGGCCTAGCCGGGGTGGAAAGTTGGGGGGGAAGGAACAGAGGTTGGGGTGGGGAGGAGTTTTACAAGAGGCAGTGGACGGGAGAGGGGGGTGGTGGTTACAACTCTTGGGTATCATGTACGGTACTCTTTCAGAGGTTGGAAAGGAGGGGGGAGTGGACTCTTTAGGTTAATGGTGACCATGGGTGGTCCCGGACTCCTTTTTCTTTTTATCTTTTGTTTCTTGTTTCCACCGTGGGAGGGTTTGTTTTATTGGATGCATATCTTGACAGGTGGGCCGTTGTTTGGGGTGGTGGGAGGATGGGATCGTTGGTATTGTTAAGGGGATTGTATTTGTATTTGTTACCGTTTACAGTTTGTGGGCGGGGTGTAAACTTTGAAGGAAAATGTGAAAATGGAGAATAAAAACATTTATAAAAAAAAAAAAAAAAAAACATGATATGGGGCTTGAGGTGTGGATTCTCTCGATGCATATTTGTTAAAGTGCCTTTTTGGATAATATCCATAACTTTCCTTATCACTGGATCAGTTCTTCTATACCTTTGTAACTGAGATGAGGTTGCCCGTATGTTTTCAACACGAGTGAGATATAAGCTGTTTACAAAACCCCCTGATCCTGGGCTGCTGCTGCTGCCTTCTTTTTTCCATTCCATCCATCTTTCTGCGAGGTATTCGACGAACGGTTGCCACCGCCTGGTGAACCCTTGAGCCGACCCCTTAGAACGAACTTAATCCGCTCTAGCTTTATAAACCCTGCCATGTAATTTATCCAGGTCTCCACCCCCGGGAACTTGGCTTCTTTCCACATTAGCAATATCCTGCGCCGGGCTACTAGGGACGCAAAGGCCAAAACATCGGCCTCTCTCGCCTCCTGCACTCCCGGCTCTTGTGCAACCCCAAATATAGCCAACCCCCATTCTCTCTGACACCTTACCATCCCCCACCCATGTCTTTGAGATCACTCTGTCCTGCACCTCTTGTGTCGGGAGCTGCGGGAATTCCCTCACTTGTTGCCTCGCAAAAGCCCTCAGCTGCATGTACCTGAATGCATTCCCTTGGGGCAACCCATATTTCTCGGTCAGCGCTCCCAGACTCGCGAACTTCCCTTCCACAAACAGATCTTTCAGTTGCGTTATTCCTGCTCTTTGCCACATTCCATATCCCCCATCCATTCCCCCCGGGGCAAACCTATGGTTGTTTCTTATCGGGGACCCCCCCAAGGCTCCAGTCTTTCCCCTATGCTGTCTCCACTGTCCCCAAATCTTCAGTGTAGCCACCACCACCGGGCTTGTGGTGTAGTTCCTCGGTGAGAACGGCAATGGGGCTGTCACCATAGCCTGTAGGCTAGTCCCCCTACAGGACGCCCTCGCTAATCTCTTCCACGCCGCTCCCTCCTCCTCTCCCATCCACTTACTCACCATTGAAATATTAGCGGCCCAATAATACTCACTGAGGCTCGGTAGAGCCAGCCCCCCCCCCTATCCCTGCTACGCTTTAAGAATCCCTTCCTCACTCTCGGGGTCTTCCCGGCCCACACAAAACCCATGATGCTCTTTTCAATCCTTTAAAAAAAAGCCTTCGTGATCACCACCGGGAGGCACTGAAACACAAAGAGGAATCTCGGGAGGACCACCATCTTAACCGCCTGCACCCTCCCTGCCAGTGACAGGGATACCATATCCCATCTCTTGAAATCCTCCTCCATTTGTTCCACCAACCGCGTTAAATTTAACCTATGCAATGCGCCCAATTCTTGGCTATCTGGATCCCCAGGTAACGAAAGTCCCTTGTTACCTTCCTCAACGGTAGGTCCTCTATTTCTCTACTCTGCTCCCCTGGATACACCACAAACAACTCACTTTTCCCCATGTTCAATTTATACCCTGAAAAATCCCCAAACTCCCCAAGTATCCGCATTATTTCTGGCATCCCCTCCGCCGGGTCTGCCACATATAGTAACAAATCGTCCGCATACAAAGATACCCGGTGTTCTTCTCCTCCTCTAAGTACTCCCCACCACTTCTTGGAACCCCTCAACGCTATCGCCAGGGGCTCAATCGCCAGTGCACACAATAATGGGGACAGAGGGCATCCCTGCCTTGTCCCTCCATGGAGCCGAAAATATGCAGATCCCCGTCCATTCGTGACCACGCTCGCCATCGGGGCCCTATACAACAGCTGCACCCATCTAACATACCCCTCTCCAAAACCAAATCTCCTCAACACCTCCCACAAATAATCCCACTCCACTCTATCAAATGCTTTCTCGGCATCCATCGCCACTACTATCTCCGTTTCCCCCTCTGGTGGGGGCATCATAATTACCCCTAACAGCCTCCGTATATTCGTGTTCAGCTGTCTCCCCTTCACAAACCCAGTTTGGTCCTCGTGGACCACCCCCGGGACACATTCCTCTATTCTCATTGCCATTACCTCGGCCAGGATCTTGGCATCTACATTTAGGAGGGAAATAGGTCTATAGGACCCGCATTGTAGCGGGTCCTTTTCCTTCTTTAAGAGAAGCGATATCGTTGCTTCAGACATAGTCGGGGGCAGTTGTCCCCTTTCCTTTGCCTCATTAAAGGTCCTCGTCAATACCGGGGCGAGCAAGTCCACATATTTTCTGTAGAATTCGACTGGGAATCCATCCGGTCCCGGGGCCTTTCCCGCCTGCATGCTCCTAATTCCTTTCACCACTTCTTCTACCTCGATCTGTGCTCCCAGTCCCACCCTTCCTGCTCTTCCACCTTGGGAAATTCCAGCCGATCCAAAAAGCCCATCATTCTCTCCCTCCCATCCGGGGGTTGAGCTTCATATAATTTTTTATAAAATGTCTTGAACACTCCATTCACTCTCTCCGCTCCCCGCTCCATCTCTCCTTCCTCATCCCTCACTCCCCCTATTTCCCTCGCTGCTCCCCTTTTCCTCAATTGGTGTGCCAGCAACCTGCTCGCCTTCTCCCCATATTCGTACTGTACACCCTGTGCCTTCCTCCATTGTGCCTCTGCAGTGCCTGTAGTCAGCAAGTCAAATTCTACATGTAGCCTTTGCCTTTCCCTGTACAGTCCCTCCTCCGGTGCTTCCGCATATTGTCTGTCCACCCTCAAAAGTTCTTGCAGCAACTGCTCCCGTTCCTTACTCTCCTGCTTCCCTTTATGTGCCCTTATTGATATCAGCTCCCCTCTAACCACTGCCTTCAGCGCCTCCCAGACCACTCCCACTTGGACCTCCCCATTATCATTGAGTTCCAAGTACTTTTCAATGCACCCCCTCACCCTTAGACACACCCCCTCATCTGCCATTAGTCCCATGTCCATTCTCCAGGGTGGGCGCCCTCCTGTTTCCTCCCCTATCTCCAAGTCTACCCAGTGTGGAGCGTGATCCGAAATGGCTATAGCCGTATACTCCGTTCCCCTCACCTTCGGGATCAACGCCCTTCCCAGCACAAAAGTCTATTCGCGAGTAGACTTTATGGACATAGGAGAAAAACGAGAACTCCTTACTCCTAGGTCTGCTAAATCTCCACTGGTCTACACCTCCCATCTGCTCCATAAAATCTTTAAGTACCTTGGCTGCTGCCGGCCTCCTTCCAGTCCTGGACTTCGACCTATCCAGCCCTGGTTCCAACACCGTATTAAAATCTCCCCCCATTATCAGCTTTCCCATCTCGAGGTCCGGAATGCGTCCTAGCATCCGCCTCATAAAATTGGCATCATCCCAGTTCGGGGCATATACGTTTACCAAAACCACCGTCTCCCCCTGTAGTTTGCCACTCACCATCACGTATCTGCCCCCGTTATCCGCCACTATAGTCTTTGCCTCGAACATTACCCGCTTCCCCACTAATATAGCCACCCCCCTGTTTTTCGCATCTAGCCCCGAATGGAACACCTGCCCCACCCATCCTTTGCGTAGCCTAACCTGGTCTATCAGTTTCAGGTGCGTTTCCTGTAACATAACCACATCTGTCTTAAGGTGTGCGAGTACCCGTGCCCTCTTTATCGGCCCGTTCAGCCCTCTCACGTTCCACGTGATCAGCCGGGTTGGGGGGCTTCCTACCTTCCCCCCCCCCCCCTTGTCGATTTAGCCATCCCCTTTTTCCAGCTCCTCACCCGGTTCCCACGCAGCTGTATCTCCCCCAGGCGGTGCCCATCCCCTCCCCCCTCCCCAGCAGCACCAACCCAGTAATTCCTTCCCCCCCCCCCCCCCCCCGGCTAGTGTAATTACTCCCCCATGTTGCTCCCAGAAGTCAGCAAACTCTGGCCGACCTCGCCCCCCCCCCCCCCCGGTGACCTCGGCTCGCACCGTGCGACGCCCCCTCCTTCCTGCTTCTCTATTCCCGCCATGATTATCATAGCGCGGGAACCAAGCCCGCGCTTCTCCCTTGGCCCCGCCCCAAATGGCCAATGCCCCATCTCCTCCACCTCCCCTCCTCCCCCCATCACCACCTGTGGAAGAGAGAAAAGTTACCACATCGCAGGATTAGTACATAACTCCTCTTTCCCCCCTTTTTAACCCCCCTCTTCGCCCCCCACATTCGCCCCACCACTTTGTTCAAACGTACTTTTTAATAACCCGCTCATTCCAGTTTTTCTTCCACAATAAAAGTCCACGCTTCATCCGCCGTCTCAAAGTAGTGGTGCCTCCCTCGATATGTGACCCACAGTCTTGCCGGTTGCAGCATTCCAAATTTTATCTTCTTTTTGTGAAGCACCGCCTTGGCCCGATTAAAGCTCGTCCTCCTTCTCGCCACCTCCGCACTCCAGTCTTGATAAACGCGGATCACCGCGTTCTCCCATTTACTGCTCCGAGTTTTCTTCGCCCATCTAAGGACCATTTCTCTGTCCTTAAAACGGAGGAATCTCACCACTATGGCTCTTGGAATTTCTCCTGCTCTCGGTCCTCGCGCCATCACTCGGTATGCTCCCTTCACCTCCAACGGACCCGCCGGGGCCTCCGCTCCCATTAACGAGTGCAGCATCGTGCTCACATATGCCCCGACGTCCGCTCCCTCCGCACCTTCAGGAAGACCAAGAATCCTCAGGTTGTTCCTCCTTGCCTTGTTCTCCAGTGCCTCCAACCTTTCCACACATCGTTTCTGATGTGCCTCATGCATCTCCGTCTTCACCACCAGGCCCTGTATGTTGTCCTCATTCTCGGCTGCCTTTGCCTTCACGACCCGAAGCTCCCGCTCCTGGGTCTTTTGTTCCTCCTTTAGCCCTTCGATCGCCTGTAGTATCGGGGCCAACAGCTCTTTCTTCATTTCCTTTTTGAGCTCTTCCACACAGCATTTCAAGAACTCTTGTTGTTCAGGGCCCCATGTTAAACTGCCACCTTCCGACACCATCTTGGTTTTTGCTTGCCTTCCTTTCCGCTGCTCTAAAGGATCCACTGCAATCCGGCCACTTTCTCCTCCTTTTTCCATCCGTATCCAGGGGGGATTCCCTTCTGGTTTACCGCACAGTGTTTTTACCCGTCAAAATTGGCGTTGGGGCTCCTATCAAGAGCCCAAAAGTCCGTTTCACCGGGAGCTGCCGAAACGTGCGACTCAGCTGGTCATCGCCGCACCCGGAAGTCGACGTCCTAATCTTGTTTGACTTGAAGCTGCAGTCTAGATAAAGCGTCCACACTTGCGTGCAGCTTTGACTTACGATACTGGATGTCATAAACGTGTGCTGACAAGATTTCGGACCATATTTGCTGAAGAAGGCATACCCTTACACGGCCCAAAGATTGTAGTTAAGGATCGATGGTCGGTCAAACGTGTAAGATTACGCTCATAAAGATAATGGTGGAACCTTCTTCCCCCAAAATGATGCTCCAAGCTCGTTTTTCCGGCACTGCTTAATGTTCCAGAGGCAAATGCCAATGGTCGTTCCTGTCCTGAGGCCATGATGTACGAGACAAAAGTGGCAACCCTATAAGGTGAGGCACCGCAAGCAAACTGTAACTTGAGCTTTAGATTGCAATAGACCGATAACACTGACTTCTTTAAAACTTCTTTGACATTTTGATAAGCATTTTCACATTCTTTGGTGCAATGCCAAGCTTGTTTGACACAAAGCTAAGTGTGCAGTGCCTTCAGCCTCGTTGCTAAGTTAGGAACAAGTTTTCCATAATAAATAAACAATCCTAAAAATGACCTCAACTGCATCACGTTTTGTGGATGTGAAGCTTCCAGAATCTTAGCCACTTTCTTTGGTTCTTTATGTAAACTCTTTGCTTTTTTTTGAAAAACATTTTATTGAGGTATTTCTATACATACATCAAACACAACCATAAAAAGAACAAAAGGCAAGCAAACAGGAATACAAATAATCGAAACAAATAAATGCCTAACATCTCGCCTCCTGCTCCTTTGTTTAAATTTAAATTTAGAGTACCCAACTCATTTTTTTCCAATTAAGGGGCAATTTGGCGTGGCCAATCCACCTACCCTGCACATCTTTGGGTTGTGGGGCGAAACCCACGCAAACACGGAGAGAACGTGCAAACTCCACACGGACAGTGACCCAGAGCCGGGATCGAACCTGGGACCTCGGCGCCGTGAGGCAGCAAGGCTAACCCACTGCACCACCGTGCTGCCCCACCACTTCCTTTGTTAACCCCCCCCACTCTTCCCCGACATCTTAACTGTTTTCGGAAAAGTTGATGAACGTCTGCATCTCCAGGCAAACGCCTGCACAGTCCCACCATTCTAATAAGATCCGTCACTGGGCTACCAGGGAGGCAAAGGCCAGGTCATCGGCCTCTCTCGCCCTCTGAATTCCCGGGTCTTCTGACACTCCAAAATCGCCACTTCTGGACTTGGGACCACCTTCACCCGCAAGATCTCTAATATAATATCGGCGAACCCCCGCCAGAACCCCTGAAGCCTCAGACAGGTCCAATACACGTGCACATGATTCACGGGCCCCCCGCGCACCATCCATACCTATCCTCCACCCCTTCCAAAAACCTGCTCATCCTGGCCACGGTCATGTGGACCACCTTAAACTCGATAAGGCTAAACCCAGCACACGAAGAGGATGCATTCACTCTCCTCAAAGTCTCACCCCACAGCCCAGCCTCCATCTCCGTCCCTAACTCTTCCTCTCACTTACTCTTCACTACCCCAATCCGGGCTCCCTCCCAGTCCATCAACTCCTTATACATATCCGATACCCTACCCTCACCTACCCCTGTTGTTGACACCACCTTGTCCTGCAGCCCCTGGGGTGACAGGTGGGGAAAGGTCGGCACCTGCTTCCTAACAAAATCCCTCACCTGTAAATACCGGAACCCATTCCCGGCGGGCAGCTCAAATTCCCCCTCCAAGCTCGAAACTCTGCCTCGCACGAATGGATCCCCAAATCTCTCAACCCCCACCCGTTGCCACCCATGAAACCCCCTGTCCAGCCCCCATGGAGCAAACCTATGATTCCCGCAGACCAGTGCCCAAACCGAGGCCCCCTCCAGCCTCAGGTGCTGCCGCCACTGTCCCCACACCCTCAGGGCCGCCTCCACTGCCGGGCTTGTGGGGTACCTGGCCGGCGAGAATGGCAGAGGCGCCCCAAACAGTGCCCCTAAACACAGTCCTTAAAAGAGGTTGCCTCCATCCGCTCCCATACCAGCCCCTCCCCTACTACCCACTTCCTGACCATGGCTACATTCGCCGCCTAATAATAACCCATCAAGTTTGGGAAAGCCAGCCCGCCCGCCCCCCCCCCCCCCCCCTGTACCGCGGGGTTTGCCCGCCCAAACAAACCCGTCATCTTCACCGATTGCACCCACCCCGACAGCGGGAGCACATCCCACCTCCTAAAGTCCCCCTTTGTCTGTCCCACCAACCGAGCCAGATTCCGCTTGTGCAGCTGCTCCCACCCCCGCACCACCTGAATGCCCAAATATTGAAAGCTCGCCCCCACTACTCTAAATGGCAAATCCCCCAACCTCCTCTCCTCCCCCCTTGCTTGGATCGGAAATATCTCACACTTCCCCAGATTAAATTTGTACTCTGAGAACCAACCAAATTCTTCCAATTTGCCCATAACACCCCCAATACTTCCAAAAGACTTGACATACAGAGCAGTAAATCATCCGCTCACAACGAGGCTCTCCGCAGCCATGGCGATCACCACCTCCACGTTCCGTCCTTCGGGTGCATCATTCTAACATTTAACAACCACCTGATGTTAGCCGACAGCTACCTTCCCTTTACAAACCCCATCTGATCCTCCCCTATCACCCCCGGCACACAGCCCTCAATCCTTGAGCCCAGGATCTTGGCCAACAACTTAGTCCATATTTAATAATGAAATTAGCCAGTAAGACCCACACTGCTCCTTATCCCTCTTTAAAATTAAGGAGATCGAGGTCTTCGATAACGTGGGGTGGGAGCACCCCCTGCTGCCCCGCCTCATTGAACGTCCTTACCAGCAGGGGCCCCAAGTCCCCCGAAAACGTTTTATATAATTCCACCGGGAACCCATCCGGCTCTGGGACCTTCCTGCCTGCATCGTCCCCATACCCTCCACCACCTCCACCAGCCCAATGGGGGCCCCCAGTCCCTCCACCAGGTCCTCCTCCAACTTGGGGAACTCCAACCCATCCAAAAAACACCTCATTCCCTCCACCCCAGCTGGGGGTTCCGACTCCTGCAGTCTCTTTTAAAAGTCCCTGAACACCCCATTTACCCCCAGCGGGTCCAATACCACATTTCCCCTCCTGTCCTTCACCTTTCCGATCTCCCTGGCCGCCGCCTGCTTCCTCAATTGATGATGTCCTGTCCATCACAAAATAGTCAATCTGGGAGTATACCCCATGTACATGGGAGAAGAACACAAATTCCTTCGCCCTCTACCTACCAAACCTCTGCCCTCCCTTACGCTCCATAAATCCTTTCAATTCCCTCGCCACCAAAATAAAGTCAGCTAGTGAACGGGGGTGAGGTGAGAGGAGGGCTGCGGACGTTGGAGCCTGGATAGCAGGCTTCAATGGGCCTACGAGGCGAGCGAGAGGGGGGGAAGGGATGGATGTTGGGGGATGTTTTTGTAGGGGGGGTTCTTGGAGGGGGGGGGGAAGGGGTTCGATGTTAACAATGGACAGGGACGGGCCAGGCTTATGGGGCAGGGCCCGGTTGTATGGTGATGGTGGATAAGAAAGGTGGGGGGAGGTGAGAGACCCCCAGTAAGGATAGTCACGTGGAACGTGAGAGGGCTAGGAGGTCCGGTCAAGAGGTCAAGGGTGCTTGCGCATCTTAAAAGTTTGAAAGCCGATGTAGCAATGCTGCAGGAGACTCACTTGAGGGACCACGTGAGACTTCAGGGCTGGGTTAGCCAAGTGTTTCACTCCGGATTTGATGGAAGGGCTCGAGGGGTAGCGGTGTTGGTCAGCAAAAGGGTACGCTTCCAGATGGAGAAGGTGGTGGCAGATCAGGGGGGTAGATATGTGATTGTGGCAGGGGCGCTGGAGGGGAGATTAGTGGCGCTGTTAAGTGTATACGGTCCCAATTGGGACGATGTGGGATTCGCGAGGTAGGTGTTTGGGGCCATTCCCGACTTGGACACGCATGAACTGATTGTGGGGGGGGACTGGAACTTGGTGCAGAGCCAGGGGTGGGGGGGGGGGGCGAAGGCGCTGGCTGGGCTAATGGTGGAAATGGGAGGGGTGGACCCTTGGAGGTTCCTGCACCCAAGGGAACAGGAGTACTCGTTTTTCTCAGCGGTCCATAAGGTATACTCGTGGATCGACTTTTTTGTGGTGGGAAAGGCTTTGCTGGCTGGAGTCAAGGGGTCGGAATACTCTGCAATTGCAGTGTCAGATCATGCTCCACATTGGGTGGAAATGGTGCTGGAGAAGGGGGTAGTGCAGAGACCGGGGTGGAAACTGGATGTGGGGCTTTTGGGGAACCAAGTGTTCTGTGAGAAAATTGAAAAGGTAATTGAGGAATATGTAGGTTTCAACTGTACGGGTGAGGTGTCGAAGGCAATTGTCTGGGAGGCTCTAAAGGCAGTGGTGAGGAGTGAGGTGATCTCGTTTAAGGCCAGGGTGGTCAAAGAGGAGAGGTTGGAGCGGCAGAGTGTAATAGATGAGATGTTGGAGGTAGATAGGAGGTATGCAGAAGATGGGGACCCAGCGAAGCTGGAAAAGAGGAAGCAACTACAGGCAAGCTTCGACTGACTGACACCAGGAAGGCGGTGCGCCAACTGAGACGAGCAAGGGGTGCAGTTTATGAACATTGAGATCAGGCGGGCATATGTTAGCAGGTCAGCTGTGGAGGGAGGCAGTGGCAAGGGAAGTTCTTCAGGTGAGGGATAGGGCAGGGAAGTTGGTGGTGGCTCCAGTGCTGATTAACAAGGTTTTTGAGGAGTTTTATGAGAGGTTGTACAAGTCAGAGCCACCCGGGGGAGACCGTGAGATGCAGGAATTTCTAGATGGGTTGGAGTACCCAAGGTTAGGGGAGGGGGACAGGGCTACATTCGAAGAAGTGATAGTGGAGCAGGAGATAAAGGATGTGATTGGGAGGATGCAGTCGGGGAAGGTGGCAGGGCCGGATGGGTTTCCGGTGGAATATTATAAAAAATTCAAGGATAGGTTGGCACCCCTGATGGTGGGGATGTTGGAGGAGGCGATAGGGAAGGGGGTGTTGCCGCAAACCTTGGGGCAGGCATCGATTTCATGGTTGCTAAAAAAAGATAAGGATCCGACGGCGTGTGGGTTGTATCTGCCCATATCACTTCTGAATGTGGACGTAAAAGTGTTGGCGAAGGTACTGGCGGGTAGGCTGAAGGAGTGCCTCCCGAAGGTAATAGGGGAGGATCAGACTGGATTCGTGAAAGGGAGGCAGCTGTTTCCGAACATTAGGAGAGTTTTGAATGTTGTTATGGCACCGGCGGAAGGGAAGGAAACACAGGGAGTTGTGGCATTGGACGCCGAGAAGGCGTTTGATCAGGTAGAATGGGGATACCTGATGGCAGTGCTGGAGCGGTTTGGGATTGGACCAAGATTTGTAAACTGGGTAAAGCTATTATATAAGGAACCGAAGGCGAGTGTCCGAACAAATGCCATCAGTTCGAGATACTTTTCTCTCCACCGTGGGACGAGACAGGGATGTCCTGTGTCCCCCCTGCTGTTTGCACTTGCGATTGAGCCGTTGGCCATCGCATTAAGAAGTTCGGGAGCATGGAAAGGAATAGTGTGGGCTGGGGGGGGGATAGAGCATAGGGTGTCCTTATATGCCGACGACTTGCTGCTGTATGTGTCGGAGCCGAGTGCGTCGATAGGAGGAATATTGGAGCTACTGCTGGTATTTGGGTCTTTCTCGGGGTACAAGTTGAACCTGGACAAGAGTGAATATTTTGTGGTGTCACGGCCGGGGGTGGGGGCGGGGGGCTGCCATTCCGTAGGGCAGGGACTCGCTTTAGGTATCTAGGGGTGCAGGTTGCCCGGGAGTGGGGGAGGCTTCGCAGGTACAACATCACTAGTTTGGTGGGGAGAGTGAAAGCCGATCTGGCAAGGTGGGACGGCCTTCCTCTGTCACTGGCAGGTCGGGTACAGGCGGTTAAAATGAATGTGTTGCCGCGATTTCTGTTTATTTTTCAATGCCTACCGATTTTCCTGCCAAAGTTTTTTTTTTTTTTTTAAGGAGATTGAGGGAAGGATTACCTTGTTCATATGGGGAGGGAAGGTGGCCAGAGTGAGAAAGGTGCTGCTGCAGAGGGGAAGGCAGGCAGGGGGTTTGGGTCTCCCGAACCTGTTGTACTACTACTGGGCGGCGAATGTGGAGAAGGTGCAGAGCTGGGTCAGAGGGGTTGATTCCCAGTGGGTCAGAATGGAGGAGAGTTTGTGCAGGGGGTCGGGATTGAAAGCACTAGCAACAGTGCCGCTCCCGCTAGCCCCGGGGAAATACTCAGGGAGTCCGGTAATAATAGCTTCATTGAAAATCTGGAGGCAGTTTCGCCAACACTTAGGGTTGGGGGCAGGATCAAGGGAAATGCTGATTCGGGGGAACCACAGATTTGAGCCAGGGAGGTGGGATGGAAGTTTTCGGAAATGGGAAGAGAAGGGGATTAAGACGCTAAAAGATTTGTTTCTTCGGGGTCGGTTTGCAGGATTGAGGGAGCTGGAAGCGAAGTATGGACTGGAGCAGGGAGAAGTGTTTAGGTACATGCAGGTTTGAGATTTTGCCAGGAAGGAGATGCAGAGCTTCCCAGAGGAACCGGCCTCCACATTGCTGGAGGAGGTGCTGACGACAAGGGGATTGGAGAAGGGGGCAGTGTCAGCGGTGTACGGAGCTATTTTGGAAGAGGATAAGGCACCACTGGAAGGGATCAAAGCAAATGTGGGAGGAAGAGCTGGGAGAGGAGAGGTTATAGAGGAGGGGGTCTGGTGTGAGGTGCTCCGGAGAGTGAATGCCTCCACCTCCATGTGCGAGGTTGGGGCTGATACAGCTGGAGGTGGTATATAGAGCGCACCTCACGAGGGCGAGGATGAGCCAGTTTTTTGAAGGAGTAGAGGATGTGTGTGAGCGTTGCGGGGGGGTGGGGGGGGGCGCGCTAATCACGTTCCTATGTTTTGGTCCTGTCCAAAGCTAGGGGAGTACTGGAAGGAGGTGTTCAGGGTAGTTTCCAAGGTGGTGCGTGTGAAACTGGACCCGGGTCCCCGGGAGGCTATATTCGGGGTGTTGGAGCAGCCAGGGTTGGAAACGGGTGTGGAGGCAGATATCATAGCCTTCCCCTCGTTGATCACCCGAAGGTGGATCCTGCTAGGATGGAGAGCAGCCTCTCCACCCAGTGCCCTGGCGTGGCGGGGGGACCTGTTGGAATACTTGACCCTTGAGAAGGTTAAGTTCGAACTGCGGGGAAGCTCGGAGGGGTTGTACAAGTCATGGGCACTATTTATTATGCACTTTCAAGAACTGGATAACATTGAACATTAGTTGGGGGGGGGATGGGTGGGAGGGTTGAGGGGGAGGGGGGCTGTGTATATTAAGGGTGACTATGGGTGATCCCTGATTCCTTTTTGTCATTTGTTTATGTAAACATGCGGGTTGAGGTTTGGGGGTTGGTGGGAGGATGGGATCGTTGTTGTTGTTATGGGGATTGACATATCTGTTGCTGATTATTGTTTATTGTTGTGGGTGTGAAAAAAATGTGAAAAAAGAGGAGAATAAAAATATTTTTTTAAAAACACACAGCAGGGTCCCGGGACATGTCAACGTGTATCGCGAGTGCTGCCCTAATGATGCTCTTTTACATTGAATGCTTTGGTTGATCTGCTAGCCAATCCCAATGGATAAAATATAAACTGTCGGAGCCACTGCTGATTATCATGCTGCAAGATTAAGCTGCATGCTGTGCCTGAAATGAGACATACAATTCTCATCATTGCATTTGTTTCCAATGGTTTCATTCAGCTTAGAGCTGAGAGAACAGCCTGAATAAAACGCACTTCGTATCTTTCATACTCAAAGAAAATGACCTCGCCACCATCGATACCCTCCCTGACCCTGGACTCAACCAATCCAATTTCGGCTCAAAGAACTATGTTACAATTCCCCCCACCCCCCACCATTATCAACCAGTGCGAGTCCAGGTGTGGGATCTTCCCCAGCACCCATCTCATCAACTCCAGTTCGAGGTATAAACATTCACCAACACCATTGGCATCCCCTCCAATTTCCCACTCACCATAACGAACCTCCCCCCGGACTCTGCCACTGTGTTTCCCACTTCAAAAGCTACCTGCTTATTAATCAAGACCGCCATCCCCCTTGTCTTCAAATCCGATCCTGAATAAAATAGCCGCCCTTTCCTGAGCCTAGTTTTATCCCCAATCTTCAGGTGTGTTTCCTGCAAAAATGCTACATCCGCCTTTAAGTTCCTCAGATGCGCGAACACGCGATACCTCTTGGCCAGCCCATCCAACCCTCTCACACTCCACGTAATCAGCCTTTTCGGAGGACTCTTCCCCCGCCCCTCCCCCGATCAACCAGAGCCCCTCCGGGGTCAGCCTCTGGCCCGCATCACACACCCCGTCAGGCCCGCCCTCTGATGTCCACAATCATCAACCCCCTCATAGCATATTTAAAAAGCCCCTCAATTGTCAGCAGACCCGCCCACCCAGCTGCCTGGCAGCCCCCACCCATGGCACCTAGCATTCTAACCACCACTGATTCCCCTCCCTCCCCCACCCCCGCTCAAACACTATCTTGGTGCAAACAACAATGTCGACATTCAAAGACGGAGAAAGCCCTCCCCAGAAGAACAAAGGACAATGACTCCCAGAGAAAAAACAGAACTGAGTGATTCACCACGACCCTCCCCATCCCCCACAACCCCCCCCCCCCTCCCCCCGGGAAAAAAACAAGTGGAGTGGAGTGACCCTCCTGCCCACAGACCCGACCTCCCCTGACAGGGGGATAGGGAGAATCAACCTCCCCAACCAAACACCACCTCAAGTTCAATGTCCTCCCTTTCCTGCCAGTCCATTGTCTCTCACAAACTCCATCGCCTCCTCCGGTGTCCCATAATAATATTCCCGACCATTGTGGGTCACCCAGAGGCAGGCCGGGTGCAGCATTCTGAACATTCACCCGACTTCTTAAGAGAGCAGCCTTCACCCTGTTGAAGCCCACTCTCCTCTTGGCCAGCTCCGCACCTTGGTCTTGGTACACTCGAAGTTCGCTGCCCTCCCAGGTTCATCTCCTCGTCTGCCTGCCCCACCTCGGGATCCGTTCCTTATCAAGGAACTGGTGTGTGGTAGTCTGTGTCAGGAGGATTACGGTACCTAGTAATGTCGGAATACCATTGGTGGAGAATGTACTTGTTCCCATTGGATAAGCTTGCATGTTAGCTCCACCCTGCAAGGCGGGGTATAAGAGCCCGTGCCGCCCCAGCAGCTTTCTTATGTACCTGCGCTGCTGGGGGAAACATCTAGCATATTAAAGCCTTCAATTGTCTCCAATCTCGTTTCTGAGGTTATTGATCGTGCATCAATTTAATATGCTAGATTTAAAAGAATGGAGCTCCGAATCAAGCCGGAGTGTCTGCAACTCAGCCCCCACGCGGCAAACTCAGCGGCAACCTTCAAACACTGGCTGACGTGTTACAACGGATATCTCGGAACGGCCGAAAACACACCCACGGGAGAACAGGAACTGCAAGTCCTGCACTCGAGGGTGAGCCCAGAAATCTACACCCTCATCGAGGACACGATTTCGATGCAGAAATGGAGCTGCTGAAAGGACATTATATTCACCCTGTAAACCAGGTCTACGCCCGACATCTGCTAGCGTCGAGGCGACAAATCCCTGGGGAATTGCTCGAAGAATTCTACCATGTGCTCCTGGTGTTGGGGAGAAACTGCAGCTGCCCTCCAGTTTCGGCGAGCAACCAGACAGAACTTTTGATCTGGGACGCTTTCGTTGCAGGAATGCTGTCCTCCCAAATCTGCCAGCGATTGCTGGAGAAAAACACACTGGGCCTCAAGGAGGCACGGGCTGTTGCCGGCTCCCTGGATGTGGCCTCCCGAAACATCCGTGCTTACGTCCCCGACCGCGCGACAGCCCCCTGGATAGCGTGGAACCTCCCCGCGCCCGACCCCGAGGCATCTCCCATTCCCCCAAAAGCTTGTGCTGCCAGACGGCCTGGCATCCCCGGGGGGGCCCCGCTGCTATTTTTGCGGGCAAGCCAAGCACCCCCGACAGCGCTGTCCGGCCCGCGCATCCACCTGCAAGGGATGCGGTAAAAAGGGCCACTTTGTGGCGGTATGCCAGGCCCGGGCGGTCGCTGCGGTCTCCGGCGGCAAATTCGGACCGCCCCACAATCCTCTCCACGGTCCCGGTGCGGCCAGCGGGCGCCGCCATCTTTCTCCTCCAGGGCCACGTGCGGCCTCCGGGCACCACCATCATGTCCCGAGGACATCACGTGCGATGGATGGGCTCTGCCATTTTGTGCACCCCCAGCCATGTGCAACCAATGTGCGCCGCCATCTTGGATGGACTCCCAGGACCCCAGCTCGGCTGACCATACACCGCCCGAAGAAAACATTCAACTGCTGCCACGAGTAGCCTCGGCGACCCTGGACCAGTCTCGGCCCCGAACACTGTCGACTGCTACGACGACGGTGCTTATCAATGGGCATGAAACGTCCTGCCTAATCGACTCTTGGAGCACGGATACCTTCACACACCCCGACACGGTAAGACGCTGTCCTCTCCCTGTCCACCCCGCTAATCAAAAAATCTCCCTGGCCTCCGGATCTCACTCAGTAGAGATCAAGGGTTTTGTGCAGCTAACCTCACAGTCCAAGGAAGGGAGCTCAAAAACTGCGCGGCCACACTCCTAGGGTTGGATTTTCAGTGCAACCTCCAAAGTCTAACTTTCAAATTTGGCGGCCCTGTACCCCCCCCTCACTGTCTGCAGCCTCGTGACCCTCAAGGTCGATCCGCCCTCCCTGTTTGCGAACCTTACCCCGGATTGCAAACCCGGCGCCACCAGGAGCAGACGGTACAGTGCCCAGGACCGGATCTTTATTAGGTCAGAGGTCCAACGGTTACTGAAGGAAGGTGTCATTGAAGCTAGCAACAGCCCCTGGAGAGCTTAAGTAGTGGTGGTAAAGACCGGGGAGAAGCATAGGATGGTCATCGACTACAGTCAGACCATCAACAGGTTTACGCAACTCGACGCGTACCCTCTCCCCTGCATATCCGACCTGGTCAACCGATTGCGCATTACAAGGTCTTCTCCACGGTGGATCTTATGTCTGCCTACCACCAGCTCCCCATCCGCACTAGTGACCGCAAATACACTGCCTTCGAAGCAGATGGGCGGCTCTACCACTTCTTAAGGGTTCCCTTCGGTGTCACTAAGGGGGGTCTCGGTCTTCCAACGAGAGATGGACCGAATGGTTGACCGGTACGGTTTACGGGCCACATTCCCGTACCTCAGCATGTCACCATCTGCGGCCACTGCCAGCAGGACCACGACACCAACCTCCGAAAATTCCTCCAGGCCGCAAAAACCCTTAACCTAACGTATAACAAGGATAAATGCGTGTTCAGCACCGACCGCCTACCCGTCCTCAGCTACGTAGTGCGCAATGGAGTGATAGGCCCGACCCTGAAGGCATGCGCCCCCTTATGGAGTTCCCCCTCCCGCAGTGCTCCAAGGCCCTGAAGCGCTGCCCAGGTTTTTTTTCTTACTACGCCCAGTGGGTCCCCAACTATGCAGACAAGGCCTGTCCACTGATCCAATCCACAGTTTTTCCCCTGCCCGCCAGGCCTTCAGCCGCATCAAAGCAGACATTGCAAAGGCCACGATACACGCCATCGACGAGTCCCTCCCCTTCCAGGTCGAGAGCGACGCGTCCGACGTAGCTCTGGCGGCCACCCTCAACCAAGCGGGCAGACCCGTGACCTTCTTCTCACGCACCCTCCATGCCTCCAAAATCCGCCATTCCTCAGTTGAAAAGGAGACCTAGGCCATAGTAGAAGCTGTGCGACATTGGAGGCATTACCTGGCCAGCAGGAGATTCACTCTCCTCACTGACCAACGGTCGGTTGCTTTCATGTTCGATAATGCATAGCGGGGCAAGATAAAAAATGACAAGATCTTACGGTGGAAGATCGAACTCTCCACCTACAACTATGAGATCTTGTATCGTCCCGGGAAGCTAAAAGAGCCTCCTGATGCCCTATCCCGCGGCACATGTGCCAATGCACAAGTGGACCGCCTCGAAGCCCTCCACGAGGACCTCTGCCACCCGGGGGTCACTCACTTTTTCCATTTTGTCAAGACCTGCAATCTGCCCTACTCCATCGAGGAGGTCAGGACAGTCACCAGGGACTGCCAAATCTGCGCGGAGTGCAAACCGCACTTCTACCGACCAGAGAGAGCGCACCTGATAAAGGTTTCCCGTCCCTTTGAACGCCTCAGCATGGACTTCAAAGGCCCCCTCCCCTCCACCGACCGCAACACGTACTTCCTGAACGTGATTGACGAGTACTCCCGGTTCCCATTCGCCATCCCCTGCCCCGACATGACCGCAACCATCGTCATAAAAGCCTTCCATAGTATCTTTACTCTGTTCGGTTTCCCCGTCTACATACACAGTGATAGGGGGTCCTGCTTTATGAGCGACGAACTGCGTCAAATCCTGCTCAGCAAGGGCATTGCCTCGAGCAGGATGACCAGTTACAACTCCCGGGGAAATGGACAGGTGGAGAGGGAGAACGGAACGGTCTGGAAGACCGTCCTACTGTCCCTGCAGTCCAAGAATCTCCCAGTATCCCGCTGGCAGGAAGTCCTCCCGGATGCCATCTACTCCATCCGGTCACTGCTGTGTACCACGACAAACCAAACACCTCACGAACATCTCCTTGTCTTCCCCAGGAAGTCCTCCTCTGGGACCTTGCTCCCGGTCTGGCTGGCAGCTCCCAGACCCGTCCTGCTCCGAAAACACGTGCGGGCGCACAAGTCGGACCCGTTGGTCGAGAGGGTCCATCTCCTCCACACTAACCCTCAGTACGCCTACCCGATACGGTCTCCCTATGGGATCTGGCACCCGCTGTATCCCCACACACACCCCCGCCACCAGTCCCACCCTCCCTCCCACTGGCGCACCCCACAGCTGCCCCCTTCCCAGGTCAGTCGGCCCTTCCACCAGCCACGTCGAGGGGTGATGAAGCTGCCACAGAAGCCGAAACCACGCTCCCGGAGTCACAGACGCCCGAACCTCCACCGACATCCCCACCAAAGCTACGACGATCGCAGAGGATGACCAGGGACCCCGATCGACTAATTGCTTCCTTTTGAAATGTACATTACTGTTGTAAATAGTTAAAAGTTGTAACTTTTAAGGCAAAACGCTATACGGAGGCATTACGGTACCTTCATAACTATGACTTCTACCACTTTTACCACGTTGTAATACGAAGCGACCACCCCCCGCCGGACTCTTTTTTTAAAAAAAAAATAATAATAATAATAATTTTAATTCATATTTTCACAAAATCAACAACAAAATACAGAAAGATAAGAACTTTATGGTTTCCCCCATCGGCGAACCTCATCTCCAAATCCGATCTCGACACCATCCGCGTCAGACCAAGCATTCTTCCACCGGCCTGCCAGCTCCTTGACTACAATGGCAATGCCATAGCTGCCAGTGGCTCATGCCAACTTGGAGTTTCCAATAAATCATTTAAAGGGATGGTTTAGCTGGTTAGCACACTGGGCTAAATCGCTGGCTTTTAAAGCAGACCAAGGCAGGCCAGCAGCACGGTTCAATTCCTGTACCAGCCTCCCCGAACAGGCGCCGGAATGTGGCGACTAGGGGCTTATCACCGTAACTTCATTTGAAGCCTACTTGTGACAATAAGCGATTTCATTCATTTCATAAAGCGACATTGCGATTTGAGATCGTGGAACCTGACAGAGCATCCCTGCTCGGTGCTCGGGCCTGCAAACCCCTGAACTTGGTTCAGCGAGTCCACACCATGTCATCCTCCCAGGCGACGGTCTCACCTGATGAGAACTTCCAGGCTGAAATTGATGACACCATCACGCAGTACCACAGTGTGTTCGACGGAATGGGCACACTCCCATACCGATACAAAATCCTGCTCAAACCGAACGCCACCCCTGTGATCCACGCACCATGTCGGGTGCCGGTACCCCTCAAGGGCCGCCTCAAGCAGCAGTTACAGGACCTCCAGGAGCAGGGCATCATATCAACGGTCACAGAACCCACGGACTGGGTCAGCTCCATAGTCTGCGTCAAGAAACCGTCAGGGGAGCTTCGAATCTGCATCGACCCCAAGGATTTAAACCGCAACATCATGAGGGAACATTACCCGATACCAAAACGAGTTGACCAGCGAGATGGCTCATGCCAAACTCTTTACGAAGCTGGACGCCTCCAGGGGGTTCTGGCAAATACAGCTGGATGCATCCAGTCGCAAGCTGTGCACATTCAATACCCCGTTCGGTTGCTACTGCTACAACTGGATGCCTTTTGGCATCATCTCTGCCTCAAGAGGTATTTCACCGCATCATGGAACAGATGATGGAGGGTATCGAGGGGGTGCGCGTGTATGTTGACAATGTCATCATCTGGTCCACAACTCCTCAAGAACACATCGATCGCCTCAAGCAGGCATTCCACAGAATCCATGAGCATGGCCTCCGACTCAACAGAGCCAAGTGCTCGTTCGGTCAATCAGAAATCAAATTCCTTGGTGACCACATCTCACAGCAAGGCGTGCGGCCAGATGCTGACTAGGTCTCGGCAATCAATGCCATGAAAACCCCCAGAGGATAAGAAGGCGGTCCTCCGCTTTCTACGGATGGTCAACTTCCTCGGGATGTTCATTCCCAACATGGCGGCACACACCACAGCCCTCCGCCATCTCGTCAAAAAGTCGACGGAATTCCAGTGGCTGCCCGCTCATGAGAACGAATGGCGTGAGCTGAAAGCAAAGCTCACCACAGCCCCGGTTCTGGCGTTCTTCGACCCTACCAAAGAGACCAAAATATCCACTGACGCGAGCCAGGACGGTATTGGGGCGGTGCTCCTTCAACGGGATGACTCCTCCTCATGGGCCCCAGTTGCGTATGCCTCCAGAGCCATGGCGCCCACTGAGCAACGGTACGCTCAGATCGAGAGGAATGCCTGGGCCTCCTGCCTGGGCCTCCGAACGGGAATCGACAAATTTCACGACTGTGTATGGCCTCCCAAAACTCACGGTTGAGACGGACCACAAGCCACTAGTCCACATAATCCGGAAGGATTTGAATGACATGGCGCCTCGGTTACAAGGAATCCTCTTTTTAAAAAAAAAAAAAATAATTTTTATTCAGATTTTCACAAAATATCAACAGCAAAATACAGAAAAAAAAGAACCAACCCCCCCCCCCCCCCCCGGGTTGCTGCTGCTGCTGACCATTGCCATTACTGTTCTGCCAGGAAGTCTATGAACGGTTGCCACCACCTGAAGAACCCTTGCACCAAACCCCTTAAGGCAAATTTCACCCTCTCCCCAATTTAATGAACCCTGCCATATCGTTGATCCAGGATTCCACGCTTGGGGGCCTCATATCCTCCACTGAAGAAGAATCCTTCGCCGGGCTACCAGGGACGCAAAGGCCAGAATACCGGCCTCTTTCGCCTCCTGCATTCCCGGCTCCTCTGCCGCCCCAAATATTGCGAGCCCACAGCCTGGCTTGACCCTGGACCCTACCACCCTCGACACCGCTACGCCCTTCCAAGAGTCCTCCAGCGCTGGGCACGCCTAGAACATGTGGGTGTGGTTTGCTAGGCATCCTGAGCACCTAACACACCTGTTCGCGCACCCAAAGAACCGGCTTATCCTTGCCCCAGTCATGTGAGCCTTATGCAGCACCTTAAACTGTATGAGGCTGAGCCTCGCGCAACAGGAGGAAGAGTTCACCCACCCCAGGGCATCCGCCCACGTCCCCTCGTCAATCTCCTCACCCAACTCCTCCTCCCACTTACCCTTTATCTGCTCCACCGAGGCCTACTCCTGCATCACCTGATACGTTGCCGAGATCCTCCCCTCTCCAACCCCCCCCCCCCCCCCCCCGAGAGCACCCTGTCCTGGACCCCGCGTGGCGGCAGCACTGGGAACTCCTCCACCTGCCGCCGAACAAACGCCCTTACCTGCATATATCTGAAGGTGCTCCCCGGGGGGAGTCCGAACTTCTCCCCCAGCTCACCCAGGCTCGCGAACTTCCCGTCCACAAACAGGTCCCCCATCCTTCTGACACCTGCCCTGTGCCAGCTCAAGAACCCTCCGTCCATGCTCCCCGGGACAAACCGGTGGTTCCCCCGAATCGAGGACCGCACTGAGGCCCCCATCTCCCCCCTGTGACGTCTCCATTGCCCCCAAATTTTGAGGGTAGCCGCCACCACCAGGCTCGTGGTATACCTCGCTGGAGGAAGCGGCAGCGGCGCCGTCACCAGCACCTCCAGGCTCGTGCCCACAGAGGACTCCATCTCCAGCCTCTTCCATGCCGCCTCATCCCCCTCCATCACCCACTTACGCACCATCGCCACGTTGGCGGCCCAATAATACCCACAGAGGTTAGGCAGCGCCAACCCCCCCCCCCCCCCCCCCCCCCCATCCCTGCACGGCTCCAGGAACACCCTTCTCACCCTCGGGGTCTTCTGCGCCCACACAAACCCCATAACGCTCCTGTTAATCCACCTGAAGAAGGCCTTGGGGATCAGGATGGGGTAGCACTGGAACAGGAACAAAAACCTCGTGAGCACCGTCATTTTAACTGACTGCACCCTACCCGCCAGGGAGAGTGGCAGCACGTCCCACCTCTTAAACTCCTCCTCCATCTGCTCCACCAGCCTCGTGAAGTTAAGCTAATGCAGGGCCCCCCAGCTCCTGGCCTGCTGGACCCCCAGGTACCTGAAACTCCTCTCTGCCCTTTTTAGCGGGAGCTCACCAATCCCCCTCTCCTGGTCCCCCGGTTGCACTACGAACAACTCGCTCTTCCCCATATTAAGCTTGTACCCGGAGAAATCTCCAAACTCCCTAAGGATCCTCATCACCTCCGGCATTCCCCCCACTGGGACCGCCACATATAGCAGCAAATCATCCGCATAGAGCGACACCCGATGCTCCTCCCCACCCCGCACTAGCCCCCTCCAGTTCCTCGACTCCCTCAACGAAATGGCCAGGGGTTCAATCGCCAGCGCAAAGAGCAGGGGGGACAGGGGACATCCCTGCCTCGTCCCCCGGTGTAGCCGGAAATACTCTGACCTCCTTCTGTTCGTGGCCACACTCTCCACCGGGGCCTCATACAGCAGCCTCACCCACCTGACGAACCCCTCCCCGATCCCGAACCTTTTCAGCACCTCCCATAGGTACCCCCACTCCACCCTATCAAAGGCCTTCTCCGCATCCATCGCCGCCACTACCTCCGCCTCCCCTTCCATCGCCGGCATCATTATGACATTCAAGAGCCTCCGTACATTAGTAAACGAATCCTTCTCCAGCTACGCCGCTATGACTTTAAACTTGTCTACACGCCAGGCAAAGAACTCATTGTTGCAGATGCCCTTTCCAGGTCTATCACCACACCATGTGAACAAACTGACTTTGTCTGCCAAATCGATGCACAATTGTGTGCCTCCAACCTTCCGGCCGCAGATGAGGAGGTCATCCAAATTCGTGAGGAAACGGCCAGGGATCCTCTGCTACAGAGTGTGGTGCAGCACCTCACGGATGGCTGGCAGAAGGGACAGTGCCTCCAGTTTTACAACGTCAAGGACGACCTGGTGATGGTGGACAGCATCCTCATGAAGCTCGATAGGATTGTGATTCCACAGAGCATGCGAGATATGGTGCTCGGCCAACTCCATGAGGGTCACCTGGGGGTCGAGAAATGTCGACGCAGAGCTCGAGAGGCTATTGGCCGGGCATCAGCCAGGACGTTGCCAACATGGTCCTCAACTGCCCCACGTCAGAAATTTCAGCCAGCTCAACCCAAAGAAACTCTGCAGCAACATGAGATAGTGACCTGCCCATGGTCCAAAGTCGGTGTCGACCTTTTCCATGCCAAGGAGCGTGACTATGTCCTCCTGGTCGACTACTTCTCCAATTACCCAGAAGTGGTGAAACTGTCCGACCTCACGTCGAAGGCGATGATTAAAGCCTGCAAAGAAACGTTTGCCGGTCATGGGATACTGCTCACGGTGATGAGTGACAATGGTCCCTGTTTTTACAGCCAGGAATGGTCTGATTTTGCCCGCCTGTACAACTTTCGTCACGTAACCTCCAGCCCCCACTACCCGCAGTCAAACGGGAAGGCCGAAAAAGGGGTCCATATCGTCAAGAGATTACTATGCAAGGCTGCAGACTCAGGCTCCGACTTCAACCTGGCGCTGCTGGCATACAGAGCATCCCCGCTGTCCACTGGGTTGTCTCCCGCGCAGATGCTCATGAATCGTACTCTGCGAACCATGGTTCCAGCCATCCATGTGCCAGACCTTGACCACCTCACGGTCATACAAAAGATGCAGCAGTCTCGGGCCCAACAGAAATCAGCATACGATGCTCATGCCACGGATCTCCCCGAGCTGGTCCCAACTGATCGTGTCCGTGTGCAGTTGCCTGATGGCGGCTGGTCCGCCACAGCTGTGGTGGTCAAGCAAGTGGCCCCGAGATCGTTCCTCGTCCGCATGGCTGATGGATCGTTCCTACGACGCAACAGACGGGCGCTGCGCAGAGTTCCACGCCCACCACCCAACCATGATGTCCCGCCTCACACAATGCTTCCTCCGGACGTGCCCTACCTCGAGGCCACCGATCTACCAGCAATCCTGCCGACCTCTGCGACCACTGCATTGGCGGCAGTCCCGCCTATCCAAGTGCAGGCGGCCCCTGATCCACCCTTGAGGCGGTCAACCAGAATTTGTCGCCCGCTGCAGAAACTAAACGTATAGACTGAACTTTTGCACAGCTGTGTTATCTTATCGTTTTGACCTCTGTAAATATCATTGTTACCGTTTCATCTGCCCTATATCTGCACTAGTGACACCTTCCTGTGTACATAAGGTCATTTTAGCACATTCTGTATATAGTCACGCACATGCACCTTAATATTTATTATCTCAACACACAAAAAAAAGGGGGTGAGATGTCATAATATACATCTATGTATACAATGAAGTGCATACAGGCAGTGATTGACACACAGGATGACCAGTAAGCACAGAGAACCGAGCAGCCAATCACCAGACAGGACACGACCACTATAAAGCCAGAGGGCACCAGTTTTCCCGCTCTCTCGGGACCCAGCCTCTGAGACAGTCAGAGTTAGTGAGCTGGCCAGTGCAAACACCACGTGGTAGCTAGTAAGTCTGGTTAGACTAGTATCAGGTCTCCAGTCAAGTCAGCATAGTGTCAACCCACAGTTGAACATGTATAATAGTTTAGATGTTAAATAAAATTGTGTTGCATCTTATCAAGTGTTGGAGGTCTGTCTCTCGCCACACTGCATCAAGTGCAGTCCACAACCACCCAGCCTACACAACACATCACCTGGGTCTTCTCACTGGCATTCTCAAGTTTCACGACTATGTCTACGGCCTGCCGACATTCACTGTCGAGACGGATAATAGGCCTCTGGTCCACATTATCCACAAGGATCTGAATGACATGACGCCTCGGTTGCAGCGCATCCTCCTCAAACTCAGAAGGTACGACTTTGACTTAGTGTACACTCCTGGCAAGGAGCTCATCATCGCTGATGCATTGTTCCGCTCCATTACCTTGCCTAGTGAACCGCAGGAAATCATCCGGCAAACTGAATCACAGGTGCAGCTGTGTGCTAGAACCCTCCCGGCGTCTGATGAGAAGGTGGTTCGTATCCGCGAGGAGACAGCCAAAGACTCCCTCTTGCAGCATGTCATGCACCACCTCGCCAATGGCTGGCAGAAAGGACAGTGCCCTCAATTTTACAATGTAAAGGACGACCTAATGGTGATTGATGGTATCTTCCTCAAGCTGGACCGGATTGTCATTCCACTCCGTCTCCAGAGCTTGGTGCTCTGCCAAATCAATGAGGGACACCTGGGCATCGAGGAGTGCAGACGCAGAGCGAGGCAGGCTGTCTACTGGCCCGGCATTAGCCAGGACATCTCGAACATGGTCCTCAACTGTGCGACCTGTCAATGCTCCCAGCCAGCGCAGAGCAAGGAGACGCTCCAGCAGCATGAAATCGAGACCTCCTCGTGGTCCAAGGTTGGCATCTACCTCTTTCGTGCGAATGGTCGTGACTACGTGTTGATTATTCACTATTTCTCCAACTACCCTGAAGTCGTGAAGCTCTCAGATCTCAGACCTCACATCTCGGACCGTCATCATGGCCTGTAAGGAGACGTTCTCCAGGCATGGTATCCCACTCACTGTCATGAGTGACAATGGCCCGTGCTTCAACAGCCACGAGTGGTCTATGTTTGCCAAGTCATACCATTTCAAACATGTCACTTCCAGCCACACCATCCGCAGTCCAATGGGAAGGTTGAAAAAGGGGTGCACATTGTGAAACAACTCATCTGCAAGGATTCTGCTTCTGACATCTACCTCGCGCTGCTTGCGTACAGGGCGACCCCACTGTCCACTGGCATGTCGCCGGCTCAACTCCTGATGAACAGGGACCTGTGGACGACACTTCCAGCCATACACTTGCCCGACCTGGATCACCTCCCGGTGCTGCAGAAGGTGCAGCAGCTCCGAAACCAGCAGGGCTATGATGCTCATGCCACCAATTTGCCCGTGTTATCCCCGGTAGACACTGTCAGGGTCAAGATACCGGATGGTGGCTGGACTGCTCCAGCTGTCGTTGTTTGACAGGCTGCGCCCCGCTCGTATGTTGTACGTATGGCTGATGGTTCTGTTGTGCGACGAAACAGACGGGCACTGCGCAAAGTTGCCTGCCGGCAACCACTTTCTTCTCCGTTTCCGTCCGTTGTTTTGCCACCTCCTGATACCTCGAACTATGAGGCCACCAGTCGGGCTTCCATCCCGCCTGTCAAGGCGCGGTCATCCCCACCACCACCTTTCCGGCGGTCGACAAGGATCAGACGAAAGCCCCAGAGACTGGACTTATAAACACTTGTTTTGTTTGCTATGTTCTGTTTTCTCACATTAGACAGCTGTCTTCACATGTAAATACGTTCACATATGGCACCGCTTGTAAATATGTTAATATATGCCACCACATGTAAGTACGTTCCCATATGCCAACAAAACATTTTTAAAAAGAGGAGATGTCATGATATGCAGATAATGATGCACAGACAGGCAGCTAATGAACACAGAGAATAGGACATGACCAAAGAGCAGGCAGGACACTCAGGGGTGGTATCTCACTCTCAAAGGCACAAGACACTCACACTCCGCCTCTTTCCACTGATGAATATCTACAGAGTGAGTCAGGGTGTATGTACAGTATCACACCTCCAGCACGTGGCTAAGAGCTAGTCTGGTTCAGTCAGACAGTGTAACCACACTTAGGTTAGCAGAGAGTCGAACTCACAGAGAACTGTGTCACTGGTTCAATAAACCTGATTGAACTAACTTCAAGGTCTGGAGTATTTTTTGGTTAAAGCTGCATCCAGTTGCAGCCTGTGTTCTCCCAGAGTACATAACATAGGCCAATCCACCTAACTTACACATCTTTGGACTGTGGGAGGAAACCCGAGGCTCCTCCGGTGGCTTCAACACCTTGTCATGCTGCCGTACTGTCTCCAACGCCTTCGCCACCACCTCCTTTATCGACACCAGGGCCTCATTCACCGCCTTCCTGAGGGTTTCCATCATTTCCCTCCCATACATCTCAAAATGCTTGCTGAACTGTTTGATAAATTTGACAGCCATGACCTTCGCCATTGTATCTACCGTGAAAGGTGTGGCTCCACCTGATCAACCTGCCTCCGCCATTGTAAATCCCCCTCGCTCGGTTCCTCCAATGGATTACTGCTTCCAGCTTTCTTAATTATATTCTTTCTTGTGCCTTTTGATATCCTTGCATCAAATATTCACGAATGGGGCGAGTCTGTCCGCTGATTCCCCCGGGGAACAGTTTAAAAATAATCAAAAACCAGCAAATCTGGTGGGAGCTACCTTACGTGCGACCTCCTTCTACATGTCGTCACAGGAAGTCCACACTTTTCTTTCTTGACTCTAAGATTGTGGTTTTGCAAATGTGCAAGAGTGGCTTCCAATTTCCTTACATGTTCTTCATCATTCGAACCTGTAATAAGAAATCATCACGGTAACATTGCACACCAGATAGCCCATTCAGAATGTGATCCATAGATCTCTGGAAAAGAGCAGGTGCCAGAGTTATCCGAAATGGAAGTCTCCGATAACGAAAAAGACCTTGATGTGTCACTATGGTAAGTAACGGCTGTGTCTCTGCAACCACGTCCATCTGTAGATATGCTTGAGAAAGATTTACTTTGCTAAGTTTTTGGCCTCCTGAGGGAATAAATCTTTAATAAGAGGTAGAGCATAATGGACTGCACACAACACTGGGTTGATCGTGGTTTTGAAAGCCCCACATATTCTTACTGAACCATTCCTCTTTAAGACAGGAACAATATGTGTCGCCCAATCACTGGTAGTAACAGGCTCAATGACTCCTGTCTCAATTAACCTCTCAAGTTCTTCTTCCACTTTTGGTCGGATAGCATAGGTTACGATGCACCCTTTAAGACACTTAAGCACACTGCCTGCCTTGATCTTGAGTTTCACTTCCACTCCAGTCATGGATCCAAGTGACTCTTCAAATACCTTAGCATACTTGTTCAGAAGGGTTGTGGATCATTCGTAGAATCAACGAGTTGGTTCACAATGGCCCAGTTGAGCTTTATTTTCCTCAAGCATGATATACCAAACAATGCTGGAATGTTTCCTTAGACAATGTGGAGAGACAACTCTACTTTTTGACCGTTAACTTCCATATTAACCTTGATGCATAGCCAATCCACCTAACCTGCACACCTTTGGACTGTGGGAGGAAACCGGAGCTCCCGGAGGAAACCCACGCAGACACTGGGAGAATGTGTCCACACAGACAGTGACCTGAGCTGGGAATCGAACCTGGGACCCTGGAGCTGTGAAGCCACTGTGCTGCTCAAGTTGAGTGAATGCGTGGGACCCGCGGCTGCATCCTCATGGGGTACGTCAAAGACGCCCTCCACCGTGACCTTGAATGGGGTGAGACATCACCATCCCTCCTTGATGGGGGTACGCATCAGTGTTATCTGCGTAATGTTAACGCTCGCATGAGAATTGGAGTTCAATGCTTGGGGATAATGGTTCCAAAGGGTTAAGAACTTGACTCCAATCAGTGGCACTGATGTTTAGTTCTGCATATTTCATTGGCACAATTGACTAGTCAAGGTAGAGTGAGGTAGTAATTTATGAAAATGACTGCCTCTTGTGGCAGACAAAGCACTGCTGATTCAAGTGAAGCCTGCAATTAGCAGGACGAGCACATCTCTAGAGGGCAGCCTCATTCTCCCAGGTCACAAGGGCTGCAAAGTTGACAAGCTTTCCATCAGCCAAACCCACCCACCCCAACACTAATTCCTGACAGTAACTTCCTTGACAAATCTATTTGAACTTCCGTGCAGCTTAACCCCTTTGTCCTCACAGTGCTGCTTGAGTGTGGGATTCAACTCACACCTGCAACCATCCTCTCCCCAGTGAGAGGATCTCCATGCCTCATAGGGCAGTGATGCACCCCA
Source organism: Scyliorhinus torazame (assembly GCF_047496885.1). Classification (NCBI taxonomy): domain Eukaryota; kingdom Metazoa; phylum Chordata; class Chondrichthyes; order Carcharhiniformes; family Scyliorhinidae; genus Scyliorhinus; species Scyliorhinus torazame. The sequence continues at coordinate 21,234,185 of NC_092724.1, read as the reverse complement.
TTCCTGAATTCCCCCGCTTTGCCCTTGCAGCCTGGCCTCTCATGGAAACCCACCCAAGAACCTCACTGTCGCCCCCCCCAGTGCTGACCCCCTGTATTGACCTCCTCCCACCCATTTTCCAGCTCCCACTATGGAAGGGCATTCCATTAGTGGCAGTGTGTCACAAGCCCAGCACAGAGGACATGCCAGCCATCAAACGTCTTTAAAGCAAGGGTCACCCCAACATGAAGGGTGGGTAAGGCCTGCAAGTGATGCCGCCCCCGTGTTCGCAGTACTGACACCCGCCCCCGGCCCTAAGCTGAACGTATCTGTGTGGGATAGTCGCCACTGGTTGTATAATAGTTGTAACAATGATTATTAGAAGTAATACGGTAAGGCTCCTTGTTATAACCTGTCTACTTACCATTGGCTGGGGACTAATGACTATCCCACAATCCTGTGGGAGTATGAGCTTCCCCAATGAGGGGGGCGGAGAAACCACTAGTAAACTCCTCATATAAATAAAGCTGGCCAGTTCAGGAACCGGCAGGAAGGAGTATGTAGCAAGGGAAGTTACTGCTACTGTTATGTATATATGTTATAGTAAATAAATGTTATTACTTTGTATCCTTAAAAGCCGTGCTGGATTCTTCGTGGCCCTTACAAAACTCCTGTACTACTAGGTGCGGGGGTATATCCCTGCCTACTGGCTCCGCCCAGTAGGTGGAGTATAAATGTGTGTGCACACCCGAGCTGCTTCCATTCTGGTAGCAGCTGCAGGAGGCCACACATCTCTGCTTAATAAAGCCTCGATTACTCTCTACTCTCGTCTCGTAGTAATTGATAGTGCATCAATTTATTAAGCAGAGATATTACAGTGATGGAACTTCGTATCAAGCCTGATCGCCTACAGCTGCACCCTCAAGCAGCCAACGCCACGCCGGCCTTCGACCACTGGCTAGCTTGCTTCGAAAGCTACCTCCGATCCTCGACTGAACAACCCTCGGACGCACAGAAGCTCCAGGTCCTGTACTCACGAGTGAGCTGCGATATTATTCCCCTTATCCGGGATGCACCCACTTACACTGAAGCAATGGAGCTTCTGAAAGGACACTATATTCGGCCGATCAACAAACTCTACGCCAGGCACCTCCTGTCCGCGGGACAGCAACTCGCCGGTGAGTCGTTAGACGATTTCTGGCGTGCCCTGCACTAACCTGGCGAGGAACTGTGATTGCCAGGCAGTTTCGGCAGTCGAACATACGGAACTTTTAATCAGGGACGCTTTTGTTACGGGCATGGGGTCGGCGTACATCCGCCAGCGTCTATTGGAAGGGGGTACGCTTGATCTTGCAGGAACCAGGCAGCTCGCGAATTCGTTAACAGTGGCCTCCTGTAACGTACAGTCGCATGCCCCCGATCGCACGGCGCCCTCATGGATATCGGGGGCCCCACCAGCTTCTGCCCCCAGCCCACCTCAAGCCTGCCCCTACGCAACATGGCGTGGGGGTTCAGGGGCCGGCTGCGTAATAAAATAGAGCCGGGGCTGGAGAGGCTGCCCGCCGATCGGTGGGCCCCGATCGCGGGCCAGACCCCATCGGAGGCCCCACCCCCGGCGAAGGAGCCCCACAGGCCGCCCCCCGACCCTACGAACAGAGTTCCCGCCGGCTGCGATCAGGTGCGAATGGCGCCGGCGGGACTCTGCCGTTTCCGCGCGGCCGCTCGGCCCATCACGGCCGGAGAATCGGCGGCCCGGCCGCGGACCGCGACCGGCACCACGCCAAACGCACGGCGCAAATGGCGCCGATTCTCCGCTCCTCGGACCGGCGGCGCGGGACAAAATGGCGCGAACGGCGATTCTCCCATACAGCGTGGCATGGGAGAATCACGCCTATATATCTGGGAAGCAGAAATGTTCAAAGAAAATGACAAAATAAAAGAATCTTATTCAGAGCTGTGTCCCCGGAGATTGATCTTCAATTCCTGGAGACTCCTGGAGGATTGGCAGCCCTACTTCTGAGTCACAGCTGACACTGTAAAAACTCACACAGAACATGCAGGGAAGATGCCTTACAAGTAATAATTAAAGTTACATTGGAGTGGCAACTGTGAGTGAGTCATAGCAATTTAAGATCTCTTGACTAATTCTCCCGAAGTCGCTGTGAATCCTGGGTGTGCCATAGAGACACACAGACCAGGAGCAAAAATAGAACAAAGAATTTTCCCATGCTGGGCGACTCTGATGGATAGTATCCTGGCAATGAATGTCTCGCAGTAAAAGCCAGTCTTCAGGGTACAAACTGAGAGCCATCTATTCAGGAATTTGGCGGGGAGAAGATGTTGAGAGAAATTGCCTGACTAGAAGAAATTTAAAAATAGACTGCATCTTGTAACCAGGCCAAAAAAAACAAACATTTGATAAATGGCTCGGAATGTTTTGGAAAGTAAAACGCAAAAACAAAATGGAGCGGATCAAGTCAGTCTGTTCTGCACAGGTTCTGTTTTTCCTTGGCACTACTTTCTCATCAGAGTTCAATGGTCCACTTGTTGCTGGAGTCTTAGCAATTACAAAGAGTGTTATGTTGAAAGGGAGTTGGATAAATAGGCAGCTGCAGATGACGCGGAGAGAGCGAGAGACTGGGAGATAATATTAAATAGCCCACCAAAAATGATGGCCAGAATGGACCATAGTGCCAACTACTGCCAGCAATGCGCCAACCCTCATATTGAATCACCATAGAAGTATGGGAAAAGGTGTGGGCCATTCAGCCCCTCAAGTCTGTACCACCATCTAGTAGGGCATGGCTTTCTGCCCTTCAACTCCATTGCGTCAAAAAGGAGAAATGGGGGAAATTTTCCTCCGGGGATCTGGCAGCGTCTGTGGAGAGGGAAATCGAGTTAACGTTTCAGCTCGATGGCCTCTCATCAGAAAGAAGTTGAGAATGAGCAGTTTATAAACTCGTACAAAGCCAAGGAACGGGGAAGGGCTGTGATGGGGTGGAAGGCTAGAGAAATTAAATGACAAGAAGGGTAATTAATGGTGCCCAGCAAGAGGAGATGGTAGCGGGATAAGTAAAGAAACAAAAAGACAGGTTCGAGGAATAGGTGTAAATGGCAACAGAATGATTGGCAGTGCCTGGTCTCTGAAAAAATAGGAGCAGTGATTCAGACCTCTCTCTTTTTCTCTCTCTCGTTCTCCTGCATTCATTTCTCACTCTCATTCTTCATCTTTCGCTATCACTCTCTTTCTCCTTTCCGCTCCTTTTCTCCCTTTTGTTCGGTTTCTATCTGTTTGATCTCTCTCCCTTTCTCTCTCTCTCTTTTTGTGTCTCTCTCCCTCCTGGCACTCTCTCCACCCCTGTCTCTCTCTCTAGCATCTCTCCCTCTCGTTTTCAATCTTTCTCTCTCCATCAACCTCTCCCCTTTCTCGCCCACTCTGATTTTCTCCCTCTTTAATGCCTCCAACCCTCCCCCAGCCAGAATTCAAGTAATTCCCAGCTTAGTTACCTCAGCCAATCATTTTGGAATGTGCTATATTTTGATAAATGTCCTGCCCAGATGTTCTGACAGTTTTCAATCTGTTCCTCTTGCGTCACTCTAGAATTTTTCCTGACAAAATTCCTGCATCATTTCTCTCCATCCACCCCCGTGCTCCCCTCTTTGTCCTTCCAACTACCTCTCTGTCACTGCGTGGGCCTGTCTGTCTCTGTCTCTCTCTCTTTTTCTTGGATTTCTCACTCTCTCTGACTGCCTTAACACCCAGTGGGTGGAAACAAAGAGAGGGAGGGAGAGCAAACAGGGAGAGAGAGAGAGAGAGAGAGAATGGGAGGTAGAAGGAAGGAGGGAGAGAGAAATGAAAGGGGTGAGAGAGTTTTTAAAAATTTGCAAAGAGGTCACAAGCTCAATCCTGCAGGTCAGGACCCCAAAAGATCTGGCACACCCACTCCTCGATTACCCAATCTCTGCCTGCTCCTTTCACTCTAGATGCTATCTCCTCCCCTCCTGTTATAACCCTGCAGGAGGCCCAGGGATCTGCACCCTCAGAGTCCCTGTGGCCTCACCCGAGTACGATTTACCCAGATGAGTGGGCGGGGCTACCCCCTTTTCCTAGGACTGCTGGGACATAGATACCCTGGCCCGGGTGTGGGCCGGGCGAGGGGGGACCCTTCGGGGAGTAGGAGGTGTAAATAGGAAGGAGAATAAATCATAAAGTTTTCTACATTCATCGCGTCCGAGTGGTCGCTTGCCCGAGCAAACCTTTCAATGTGCCTGACCCCTGCGGCCCTTTTGATTATTGTTCCTGCCCGACTTCCTCCTCTGCTTCTCTCCATTTCAGTTTTGTCATATTGACCTTTTGACACAAAGCTTTCATTCCCTCGACTGCAATGTAGGGGTCCAAACTGGTTAGATATGTTCCTGGGGGTTTCATCGCATTAGGTTCCCGTACCCACCTGCCCCACTCTCACACCATTGGTCAACTGGACACCTATCGTCATGGCATCCCATCTGCCCTTGACCAATTGAACAGACTTACCTGATTGGATGGTTCTTTACCATCAACCGTCACCAATATTTTTCTAACTGGTCATTGAAGGTGGAGTTGAGATGCAGATCAACGCTGATAGGATAGAATGGTGCGACAGGTTTGAGGGGCTGAATTGCCTCGACTTATTCGATGTTCCCAGAGAGAGCAATGCTTGGAAGCTGAAATACGGACCATCTTATGCTCCGATGAGCAACATGAAAATAACTTCCCTCAGCCATTCACTCTACTTACCATAACCGCACTCCGCATACCATTTAATGCTTTACTCCATTCCACCCACCTCAATGTATGAATCATCATCTCTCCCAGTTAGTTAAGGCTGCTAACACACTCCATAATCACACCCGCCTGGCTAGTTCATTGTGGTGTCAAATCCAAGCATTGCAATGAGATTGGAGCCCTTTCCCTCATTGTAAGCCTGTTCAATCAGACAGTCAACACCAGAATCAAATGTTGATTCCATGTTTCATAGAATCATAGAATCCCTACAGTTCAGAAGGAGGCCATTCGGCCCTCTGAAATACCATCCCACCCACGCCCATTCCCTGTCCTATCCCCTCAATCGCCACCTAACCTTTGGACACTATGGGGCAATTTAGCATGGCCCGTCCACCTAACCTTCACATACTGGACTGTGGTAGGAAACCGGAGCACCCGGAGGATACCTCCGCAGATACTGGGAGAACGTGCAGACTCCGCACACACAGTCACCCAAGGCCGGAATTGAACCCAGGCCCCAGACGCTGTGAGGCAGCAGTGCCAGCCATAAAAAAGAAATCATCATTGCAATGGCTGGGAATTGAACCCAAGTCAACTGCCCAGAGGTAGGTTCTTTACTCAGAGAGTAGTAAGGGTGTGGAATGCCCTGCCTGCAACAGTAGTGGACTCGCCAACACTCAGGGCATTTAAATGGTCATTGGATAGACATATGGACGATAAGGGAATAGTGTAGATGGGCTTTAGAGTGGTTTCACAGGTCGGCGCAAAATCGAGGGCCGAAGGGCCTGTACTGCGCTGTAATGTTCTATGTTCTACGCCACCATCACTTCACCTGTAGCCAACTTGTCACCATGTTCTCTCACTCTTCTGTTATGTCCTGAGCTGCTGAGTGTTTTTGCAGTGTATCACTTTAGATGACCACTGACCTGACCTTTTATTGGCTTTTTCCCTCATTCTGTGATATCCACTCAGGTCACTGCAATCAGCAAAGGTTTAACCCTCTCAGCACTCATTGTCACTGGTTGCTGTGATGGACAGAGCTGTGTTATAACAAACTAGAGTGGTCTTGGGATTGAGAATGTCGCAGTATTTTTCTCAAGTTATTAAGGGAACTGATACGGTAAATAATGAGAAACTAACTCCATTGGTTGGGGAGTTTGTACTAACGGGCGTAGCCTAAAAAATAGAGGCAGAAACGTCAGGAGTGAAATTAGAACCCATGGAATCCCTTCAGAGAAGCAGGAGGCCATTCAGTCCATTTAATCTGCATGACCCTCAGAAAGAGCAGCCTATCTCGGCCAACTCCCTCACCCTATCCCCGTAACCCCACCTAACGCACATCTTTGGACATTACGGGGCCATTTAGCACGGCCAATCCACCGAACGCACATCTTTGGACAGCGGGAGGAAGGCCACGGATACACAGGGACAACATGCAAGCTCCACACAGACAGGCAGCCATGGCAGGAATTGAACACGTTCTCCCCATGTCTGCGCGGGTTTCCTCCGGGTGCTCCGGTTTCCTCCTAACAGTGCAGGTTAGGTGATGTGGCCAGCTCCCTTCCCCAGGTCTCCCTTCTGCCTTCCATTGTTTGCCCTCTTCGTCCACCTCCTTACCCCTCTGCTAACCAGTCTGAGCCCTCGCTTTTCCCTTTGTTTTCATCCAAGTTGCGATCACATTTTTTGTGTATAAAAGTATTTCCCAACTTTACTTCTGAAAAGTCTGATTATTTTTTGAGGCGATACATATAGTTAGTACTCTTTTAGTAACTTTTTTAAAAAAAATTTTTTTTAAATTCTCCTCCATTTTCACATTTTCTCCCACATTTACATCCATCAACAATAAACAATAATCAGCAAGATATGTCAGTCCCCATAATAACAACAACGGTCCCATCTACCCACCAACCCCCAAACCTCAACCCGCATGTTTACATAAACAAATGACAAAAATAAATCAGGGATTACCCGTAGTGACCCTTAATCTTACACAGCTCCCACCCCCCCACCCCAGGTCTCCAGCTCCTCCCGTCCACTGCCTCTTGTAAAACTCCTCCCCCTACCCTCGGTTCCTTCCTCCCCAACTTTCCACCCCGGCTAGACCACTCGGGCCCTGTTCTGCCAGGCTCCGATGGCCGCAGCCCCTTCCCCCACCTCACTCCCGTTCACTGGCCGGCTTAAACCGTCCAGCGTGGAGGCCCCCTCCCGGGTCCCTTTCCCACTTGCCCGGCCCCAGGAAAGCCCAAAGATCCCCTTTTAGCGCACAAACCCCGCATATCCACCTACACCCCAAAGAACCCTCATTTCGAGTGAAAATCCCGTCCCTTCCCTTGTCCAAATATATACCACCTTGGCTCCTTTAATCTCTACACCCGCGCGCAGTGATACAAAAAAGAAGAAAATACAGTCATGAGGTTACATCGGCACATAGCCATTCCTCAATTTGTCAGTTCTGCCACAGTCCTTCTGCTTTCGCAAACTCCTCCGCTGCTTCCGCCGTTCCAAAATAAAAGTCCCTGAGCTTGTAAGTCACCCTCAGCTTCGCTGGATATATAATGCCGCACCGCATCTTGCTAATGTACAGTGCCCTCTTCACCCGGTTGAAGGCAGCCTGCCTCCTTGCCAGCTCCACCGTAAAGTCCTGGTATACACGTATACCAGCTCCAGCCCACTGCACCACCCGCTTCTGCTGGGCCCAGCTCAGGACCTTCTCCTTCACTCTGTACCTACGGAAGCACAGAGTCACTGCCCTTGGCGGCTCACTCGCCTTTGGTACAGGCCTCCACGACCGATGAGCCCGATCCAGTTCATATCGGGAGGGGTCCTCCCCCTCCCCCAGTAGTTTTGCCAGCATCGCGATAAAATACTCAGTCGGCTTTGGTCCTTCAACTCCTTCGGGCAGTCCCACAATCCTCAAGTTCTGTCGCCTGGATCTATTTTCCAGGTCTTCCATTTTTCCTCGCAGATCCTTGTTAGTATCCATCACATTCCGCATCTCTTTCCCCATCGAGGCAAGTTGATCACCGTGCTGCAATAACGTCTCCTTCACTTCCTTCAGCGCCTCCCCTTGCTCTCGCACCTCCGCCACTGCGCTCGCCACCTCCGTCCTCGCCGGGGAAACCGCCTCCTCCACCAGCACACTCAAGACCTCCTTCATCTCCTTCCTCACCGTCTCCATGCATTTCGCAATCTGCGCCAACTGCTTTTCAAATTCCGCAGCCATCACCTTGGTTATTTCTTCAGCCGTAAGCAGTGCGGCCTTCCCTGGTGCTCCAGCCTCCATTTTTCCTGGTGACCCCGCGGTGACCTTTCCACTCCCCGACGGACCTCCAGCTGGGTTTTTTTTGGCCGTTTTTTTTGCTCACCCTCGACATTTTTCTTTGGGTTTTTTTTCCCTCCTGTGTCTTCACTGTGCCTCCTCCGTGCCTTCTCCCTTCTTCTGCCGCCTCCGCGGACCCTGGGACCGGGCTTAAAGCCCCGAAATTGCCGTTCCCGAGCGGCGGCTCTCCATTGTGCGGTCGCCTCCCGCCCGCCGTCACCGGAAGTCCTCTTTTAGTAACTTGAGGAAGCCAGCAGCAGTGCCACAAGGATTTACTGAATACAATATTCTCTGCCCAATCCAGTCCCTGTTGAGACAACCAACAATTGCGGGCCCTGCTTGGGCCGACTTTTATGTGTCATCTTTAACAAGCTCCAGCTGGGTAGCCTCCGCCCCCCCCTCAGCTGGGTAGCCTCCGCCCCCCCCCATCTGGAAAGCTCGTACTTCACGAGTCCGAATGGGAGATCGACAATGGCTTCCCCATGTTCCTCTGCCATCCTTGTTTTTCCTCTGTCTCTCTCCCATATCAGTTGTAACACTCTGTTTCTGTCTCCATCTAACTAGCAACGGTGTATGGGACTGGGCTAGACCAGGAAAGGGGCTGACATTTTCCCTCCCCTGAAGGATATTGGGTGGGATCCGGGGGCGGGGGCGGCCTGTGGGAGGGGAGGGGGGTCCGACCCCGTGGTGGGCCTCTGCTGTGGCCAGGCCCGCGATCGGGGCCCACCGATCGGCAGGCCAGCCTCTCGGGCTGGGGGCCTCCTTTGTTCCGCGCCGGCCCCTGTAGCCCTACGCCATGTTGCGTCGGTGCCGGCGTGGAGAAGGGAGACACCACGCATGCGCGGAAATCGCGCTTGTCCCACTGCACAGGCACAGACCCGCGGCGCCCAATTGACGCCAGGACCGGCAGCTGGAGCGGCGTGGGTCGCTCCAGTGCCGTACTGACCCCCTGTAGGGGTCAGAATTGCTGATCCTGAGGCCATGTTGTCATGAGAATGTCGATTTAAGAAATGTTTGGTTGCTCATGTTACTGCAGTGATGTCAGAGTGTGGGTGGAGCTGAGCTCTGGCTCTGCTCTTTAGTTTCACTTTGAGAAAAGCTTGGGTGTGTCTGTGTTTTAGTTTTGTTTTCAGTGTTGAAGCTGAAGCCAGACAGAGCAGGTGTACTGCTGCTCTCTCTGCCATGAAAAGACTATCTCTTGATCATTTGGTGAATTCAGAATTATAAATGTTCTCCGTAGTGAATGTAAACCTGATATGCTTCTGTTAAAAGGTGTTTCTTTTGTCTTCTGGATGTTGTTTGGGAAGTTATTAAGGATTACTTAGTGTTGTATTCTTTGGGGGATGTATTTGAATTAATGGTTGCTTAAATGTTCACTGTATATTTAAAAAGGTTAACTTGAGTTCATAGAATAAACCTTGTTTTGCTTTAAAAAATACTTTTCCATTTCTGCTGTACCACACCTGTAGAGTGGGCCGTGTGCTCCCCATACCACAATCTACTAAAAGTTGTGGGTCAGGTGAACTCCATGACACACTTTGGGGTTCTCTAAACCCTGGCCCATAACAATGTTGGCGCCGTCGGGAAACGCAACGGCGTTTACGACGGCGTCAACACTTAGCCTCAGGATCCGAGAATCCCACTCCCTAGTTCTTCATTGTTTTCACCACAACCTCTCCGATTTCATGAGAATCGCTGATGTGAAAATTAATTTCACAGTTTCTCACGAAGGGATTTCAGCTCTCGGCTTCTTAATGTCTCGCCTAGTTCCAGAACCACTGAGCTGTTACTGTTACTGATACAAGGAAAGGCTCCCGTATTCACGGTGTAAGAGCCCTTAGTTTGGAAAACACCTAATATCATTCTTTCAGATGGGACATCAAACCGAGATTCCATCTGCCTTTCCGGTAAACTTTGGAAGACGAGCAGGGGAGTTAGGAGGACGAGCAGCGGAGTTTTCCCCAGTGTCCTGGTATTTATCACTTGGCCAACATCATTTAAAAACAATGTCATTTCATTGCTGTTTGTGGGAACTTGCTGTGCACAGATTAGTTGCTGTGTTTCCTACATTAGAACAGTGACACTCCAAAAGTACTTGATCAACTGAGAAGAGGTTTGAGACTTCCTGAGGTCATAAATATATTAATGCTAATCCTTTCCTGCAAAGCTGCTCTGGTATCAGAAATAATTTGCGCACAAGTGGCATTGTCCTCCCCTTCCTTTTACTAACGATGGAGAATTTAACAGGGCAAATGTTCGAATAGAGCGAGCTATTGAATGGGGGGGTGTAACAGCGGTCAGGGTTTCCAGGTTTCACGGAGTTTGGGAATGGGGACGGACATGATTCCCGTTGCCGGGGAGTCAGTGCCATAGACGGGCACACATGCTCTCTCTGCCTGTCTGGGTGAGACTCTGTCGACAGATCTTTCATCCACAGGGCCGTCTGGCTTCTTTTTCTGCTTTTTATTTAAGGGTTGAAACTCCCTATTGCTGATCGTCCTTTGGAACCAGCTGCTCCTCTAAAGCTAGAAAGCCTCTGATGGGCCCCACCACCCCTGCTGCCTTTAATTGGACAGGGAACGTGCCTCAATCCCAGTTAAGGGGCAGCTTCATTCCAGGTTCACTGTTTCCCCGCACGCTAGGGGTATGTTTCAGATTCGGAAACAATCACAACTCGTGCTTTCTACCCCAAAGTGAAAGCTCATCCTGAGAACCTTATTATATGTGGGCCAGTGGGATTTGCAACAGAGAGAGTGTTACAACTGAGAGTCTGATACTGAGGGACAGTGTGAGAGAGAGAGTGTTATAACTGAGAGTCTTATACTGAGGGACAGTGTAACTGAGTGTCTTATACTGAGGGACAGTGTAACAGAGAGAGTGTTATAACTGAGAGTCTTATACTGAGGGACAGTGTAACAGAGAGAGTGTTATAACTGAGAGTCTTATACTGAGGGGCAGTGTAACAGAGAGAGTGTTATAACTGAGAGTCTTATACTGAGGGACAGTGTGAGAGAGAGAGTGTTATAACTGAGAGTCTTATACTGAGGGGCAGTGTAACAGAGAGAGTGTTATAACTGAGAGTCTTATACTGAGGGACAGTGTGAGAGAGAGAGTGTTATAACTGAGTCTTAGACTGAGGGACAGTGTAACAGAGAGAGTGTTATAACTGAGAGTCTTATACTGAGGGACAGTGTGAGAGAGAGAGTGTTATAACTGAGAGTCTTATACTGAGGGACAGTGTGACAGAGAGTGTTATAACTGAGAGTCTTATACGGAGGGACAGTGTAACAGAGAGAGTGTTATAACTGAGAGTCTTATACTGAGGGACAGTGTAACTGAGTGTCTTCTACTGAGGGGCAGTGTAACAGCGAGAGTGTTATAACTGAGAGTCTTACTCTGAGGGACAGTGTGAGAGAGAGAGTGTTATAACTGAGAGTCTTATACTGAGGGACAGTGTAACAGAGAGTGTTATAACTGAGAGTCTTATACGGAGGGACAGTGTAACAGAGAGAGTGTTATAACTGAGAGTCTTACACTGAGGGACAGTGTGACAGAGAGAGTGTCATAACTGAGAGTCTTACTCTGAGGGACAGTGTAACAGAGAGTGTTATAACTGAGAGTCTTATACTGAGGGACAGTTTTGTAAGGGCCACGAAGAATCCAGCACGTGTTTTAAGGATACAAAGTAATAACATTTATTTACTATAACATATATACATAACAGTAGCAGTAACTTCCCTTGCTACATACTCCTTCCTGCCGGTTCCTGAACTGGCCAGCTTTATTTATACTAGGAGTTTACTAGTGGTTTCTCAGCCCCCCTCATTGGGGAAGCTCATACTCCCACAGGATTGTGGGATAGTCATTAGTCCCCAGCCAATGGTAAGTAGGCAGGTTATAACATCCCTCCCCCCCCCAGAGTCCAAGGAATCCACCGTAGACCCTGGCGAAGGAGGGCGTCGGACTCGTTTGGCCGCAGGCCGGACACCATTTGCACGCGGTGCTGGATCAGGCGGCGTGTAACAAGACGGAGACCGGCGCTTCCGTGATGAACGGCGCGGTTGTACATCCACGGCCCGTGGACCCGAGGATTCCCCCTCTGATGCATCCTGTGTCTCCATCTCGGAGTCAGAGTCTGCTGCCTCCGTCATGTCAGCGTCTCTATCTCCATTCGGTCCCGTAACGACCTGCGCAGGCTTCGAGTGAGGCACCAGTGGAAGATTGTCGGGGCGCGGCCGGCGGAAGCTTCTGATGCTCCTGGCAAATGGAGCAGTTTTGGACCACCTTCTCAATGTCGGTGTCGAGGCCTTGCCACCAGACATAACTCCGGGCCAACATTTTCATTTTGGTCACGCCTGGATGCCCATTGTACAAGTCTCTTAGTATCAGCTCCTGGCCTTTTTCCGGGACAATCACATGCGTCCCCCACAAGAGGATGCCGTCTTCCACGCTGAATTCTGACAGCTTGGAGGAAAATGCCCGCAACGCGCCTGGGAGCTGTCTATGCTGCCCACCATACAGAACTATGTGCCGAATCTTTGAAAGGACTGGCTCCGTCTGGGTCCACTCACAGATCTGTGATGCCGTGACAGGCAAGGTGTCCATAAAATTTAGGGTTGCAACCACCTCACAGGTCGTGGGGGTCGACATGGGGCCGGTCGATAAAGGCAATCGGCTCAGTGCGTCGGCATTTGCTATCTGCGTTCCTGGTTTGTGTTCCAGAGAATACCCGTATGCAGCAAGCAACAAAGCCCAGCGCTGGATCCGTGCAGAAGCAATGGGCGGTATTGGCTTATCCTCTCTGAAAAGTCCCAGCAGGGGCTTCTGATCAGTCACGATAGTGAAATGGTGGCCGTACACGTACTGGTGGAAGCGTTTCACCGCAAAAACCTCTGCCAGGCCCTCCTTCTCGATCTGCGCGTACTTTTTCTCCGCTGCAGTCAATGTGCGGGAGGCGAAAGCTATCGGTCGCTCGGCCCCGTTCTCCATCTTGTGGGACAGGATGGCCCCAATACCATACGGGGATGCATCACATGTGATGAACAAAGGCTTTCCAGGATCATAGTGGGTTAGTAACCCAGACGACGACAATTGTTGCTTTACCCGCCGGAAAGCGGTTTCTTGCGGCTGACCCCAAACCCAGGTGTGATTTTTCTTTAGCAGAAGGTGCAAAGGGGCCAGCGTAGTTGCCAGATTGGGGAGGAACTTCCCGTAATAGTTCACGAGACCGAGAAAAGAACGAAGATGCGAAGTGTCAGTCGGGGCGGGGGTATGTTGAATTGCACGCACCTTCTCTGCGACGGGGTGCAGACCTTCGCGGTCCACCCGATAACCTAGGTAGACTACTTCCTTTGCCTGAAATACGCACTTTGTGCGACGTAAACGGACTCCAGCCTCCGAAAGACGTCTAAGTACAGCCTCCAGATTTTCCAAATGTTCCTGCTCCGACGTCCCTGCAATCAAAACGTCATCTAGGTAGACAGCCACACGTGGTAAACCTCTCAAAGTGCCCTCCATAACACGAAAAATTGCGCAGGCAGAGGATACTCCAAAGGGCAACCGTGTATATTCATACAGGCCCCGGTGTGTATTAATCGTTACATATGGTCGGGAGGCAGGGTCCAGCTCCAACTGCAGGTAGGCGTGACTCATATCTAATTTTGTGAACGAGAGTCCACCTGCAAGTTTCACGTAGAGATCCTCTATGCGAGGCATTGGATATCGGTCGAGTCGGGAAACCGTATTCACTGTAAGTTTATAGTCGCCACACAAGCGAACTGTGCCATCTGGCTTCATTACAGGTACAATTGGTGCTGCCCAGTCAGCAAAACGGACGGGCCTGATAATACCCAAACTCTCCAAACGAGTGAGCTCCCCTTCTACCTTCTCGAGCAACGCGTAAGGCACTGGGCGCGCCCGGAAATAACGCGGCGTGGCTCCTGGTTCAACTTGGATACAGGCTACGGCCCCTTTTATTTTCCCCAAACCAGGCTGGAATACATCTGGGTATCGTCCTAGCACCTCAGTCAACCCTTCAGAAACTGTTTGGAGGATGTGCTGCCATTGCAACCGCAAATGGCGCAACCAGTCCCGACCCAACAGGCTGGGCCCATGGCCGCGCACCACGATAAGTGGGAAACGCCCCTCCTGGCGTCCATAGACAACGGGGGTCATTGTAGTTCCTGCAATGTCCAGTGGTTCCCCCGTGTAGGTGGCCAACCTGGCCTGTGAGTCGGTTAATGTAAGGGTCTGTATACACTGCTTGATGCGGTCGAATGTCCTCTGGGCGATCACGGAGACCGTTGCGCCAGTATCCAACACCATCTCAAGCGGGTGGCCATTGACCCGTACTGTCACCTTAATGGGGGTCACACGGGGAGCTGCCACGCAATGCAGCTGCAGGCAGTCGTCCTCCGTCTCTGCGTCCTCAGTAGTCGGCGCAGGTTCATCCACATGGAAGGTACGGCCTCTGGGCTGGTCCCAGTTACGGCCCCTGGGCTGGTCCAAATTTCGGTCGGAACGACGGCGCCTCTGGCGCCCCCAGGACCGCCGTCCGCGACGGGGTCGGCGCCTACAAGTCTGACACGGACATGGCTCCTCATCCATTGGCTCTGGAGAATGCCCCCTTCGGGGAGGAATGTCCGACGGCCACTGGCGTCTGTCCGGACGTTGCCTCGCCCAAGGTACCGCAGGAGTGCGGGGGGACGTTTTCGGACGGAAGGGGTTGCGCCCCAAGGCATGCACTTCCAATCCATGTAGCTCCTGTACTCCTCGCTCTGCGCTCTCTCGGGACAATACTATTTGAATGGCCTGTTGAAAAGTCAATGTTGGCTCCGCTAACAACTTTCTCTGGGAAATTGTTAATACCGCAAACCAAACGGTCGCGTAACATTTCTGACAAGGTCTCACCATAGTCACAGTACTCCGCAATCCTGCGTAGCCTGGATAGAAAATCGGCAAGGGATTCTCCTGGGGTCCTCTCAGCGGTATTAAATCGGTAACGCTGGACTATCGTGGACGGGGTTGGGTTAAAATGTTGTCCCACTATATTCACAAGTTCATCAAACGTTTTGGTGTCCGGCGCAGCTGGGTACGTAAGGCTCCTAATCACCCCAAACATATGCGGGCTGCAGGCGGTGAGCAATATGACCACCTGGCGCTCGTTTTCGGTGATATTGTTTGCCCGGAAATAGTAACGCATCCGTTGTGTGTACTGGTTCCAGCTTTCCAGCGCAGCATCAAAAACATCCAAACGTCCGTACAGAGGCATGGTATAATAGAAAACAACTTCCAACCTGTATCCAACAAAAATCCAGGGAGGTGGCTTCAGCAGTGTAGACAGCTATTCACTTTAACCTTCGTCGCCAGTTTTGTAAGGGCCACGATGAATCCAGCACGAGTTTTAAGGATACAAAGTAATAACATTTATTTACTATAACATATATACATAACAGTAGCAGTAACTTCCCTTGCTACATACTCCTTCCTGCTGGTTCCTGAACTGGCCAGCTTTATTTATACTAGGAGTTTACTAGTGGTTTCTCCGCCCCCCTCATTGGGGAAGCTCATACTCCCACAGGATTGTGGGATAGTCATTAGTCCCCAGCCAATGGTAAGTAGGCAGGTTATAACAGACAGTGTCTGCCTTGATGTGGCAGTGCTGGGGAATAGTTCGAGCAGATTAAAGCCAATTAGTTATGACTCGCTTTGTCTTGAGAGTAATTGATTGCGCATCAATTTAATCTGCTACAACTTCAGTGAAGGGATGGATCTCCACATCAAACCGGAGTGCCTTCAGCTCAGCCCCCACGCGGACAACTCTGCTGCTATCTTCAAACATTGGCGGGCGTGTTTTAAGGGCTACCTCAACACGGCCGCCGACACCCCCATTGAAAGACAAAAAATGCACCTTCTACGCTCGCGGGTCAGCCCTGGGATCTACCCTCTGATCGAGGAGGAGGAGAATTATGCTGCCGCGATCGAGCTGCTAGAAGGACATTATATCCGCCCTGTGAACCAGGTCTACGCTCGTCACCTGCTGGCGACTAGGAGGCAAAGCCCCGAGGAAACATTGGAAGACTTCTACCGGGCGCTGCTGGTGCTGGGCCGAAACTGTGGCTGCCCGCCAGTCTCGGGGAACGAGCACACGGAACTTTTGATCAGGGATGCTTTTGTGGCAGGTATGACTTCCCCCAACATCCGTCGCAGACTCCTAGAAATGGACACTCTTGGACTGACTGAGGCACAGGCCCTGGCGGGGTCCATGGACGTTGCGTATAAAAACACGCTGCCTTTTGCTCCCGGACGCGCGGCGGCCCCCTGGGCTGTGTGGCACCCCTCTGCGGCAGCCGCTCAGGCCTTCCCCCTGATCCCACAAGCCTGCGCGGCGAGACTGCCCGCTACCGCCGCCTGACAACGCTGTTTCTTCGGCGGGCAGGCGAATCATCCCCGCCCGCGCTGCCCGGCCCGCACCGCCACCTGCAAAGGGTGCGGCAAGAAGGGCCACTATGTCGGGGTCTGCCAGGCCCCGTGGCCGCGGTCTACAGCGACTATCGGCAGCCCCCTTTTCAGGCCCCGGCCGTCGAGTGCCCACCGCCACCCCCCTATCCTCAGGCAGTGTGCGACCCGCGGGCATGGCCATTTTGACCCCCGGCCACCACGCTGGACGGGTGGTTGCCGCCATTTTGTCCCTCGCCGCCGCCATCTTCTTTGTCCCCGGACTCCATGTGCGACCCATGGCTGACGCCACCTTGGATGTGGCCTCAGGCCCCCAGCACAGCCGACTACATGCTGCCCGACAAGAACTCGAACTCTCCATTACTGCAGCTGGCCTCGGTGACTCTGGACCAGAGTCGGCCCCGGACGCTTGCGAAAGCTACAACGACGATCTCCATCAACGGCCACGTGACGTCGTGCTTGATCGACTCCGGGAGCATGGAAAGCTTTGTTTACCCCGACACGGTAAGGTGCTGTTCTCTTGTCACCCATCCCGTAAACCAGAGGATCACCCTGGCCTCCGGGTCACACGCGGTGGAGATAAAGGGGTTCTGCCGAGCGAACCTCACTGTCCAAGGCAGGGAATTCCGCAATTTCCGCCTGTACATCCTGCCGCACCTCTGCGCAGCCACCCTCCTTGGGCTGGATTTCCAGTGCCATCTGCAAAGACTGACTTTTAAATTTGGCGGCCCTATACCCCCACTTGCTGTCTGCGGACTCGCGACACTTAAGGTTGACCCGCCTTCCCTGTCTGAGAACCTCACCCCGGATTGCAAACCCGTCGCCACCAGGAGCAGACGGTACAGTGCCCAGGACCGGACCTTCATCAGGTCGGAAGTCCAAAGGCTGCTGAGGGAAGGGTTTCATCGAAGCGAGCAACAGCCCCTGGAGGGCTCAAGTAGTGGTGGTAAAGACCGGGGAGAAACATAGGATGGTCATTGACTACAGCCAGACCATCAACAGGTTTACGCAGGTGGATGCGTACCCTCTCCCCCGTATAGCCGACCTGGTGAACAGGATTGCGCAATACAAGGTTTTCTCTACGGTGGATCTCAAGTCTGCTACCCCTCCGTACTAGTGACCGCCAGTACACTGCCTTCGAAGCAGATGGGCGGCTCTATCACTTTTTAAGGGTTCCCTTCGGTGTCACGAACGGGGTCTCGGTCTTCCAACGTGAGATGGACCGAATGGTTGACTGGTAAGACTTACGCGCAACGTTCCCGTATCTTGATAACGTCACCATCTGTGGCCATGACCAGCAGGACCACGACACCAATCTCCGAAAATTTCTCCAGGCCATGAATATCCTTAATCTGACCTACAATAAGGATAAATGCGTGTTTAGCACCAACCGTCTAGCCATTCTGGGCTACGTAGTGCGAAGTGGAGTCATAGGCCCCGACCCTGAGCGCATGCGCCCCCTCATGGAGTTCCCCCTCCCTCACTGCCCCAAGGCCCTAAAGCGCTGCCTTGGCTTCTTCAGCTATTACGCCCAGTGGGTCCCCAATTACGCCGACAAGGCTCGACCCCTGATCCAGTCCACAACCTTCCCCCTGTCGACGGAGGCCCGCCAGGCCTTCTGCCACATCAAGGCAGACATTGCAAAAGCCACGATGCGCGCCATCGACAAGTCCCTCCCCTTCCAGGTCGAGAGCGATGTGTCCGACGTAGCTCTGGCGGCCACCCTCAACCAGGCGGACAGGCCCGTGGCTTTCTTCTCCCGTACCCTCCACGCCTCCGAAATTCGCCACTCCTCGGTCGAAAAGGAGGCCCAGGCCATAGTAGAAGCTGTGCGACACTGGAGGCATTATCCGGCCGGCAGGACATTCACTCTCCTCACGGACCAACGGTCGGTTGCTTTCATGTTCGATAATGCGCAGCGGGGCAAGATTAAGAACAGCAAGATCTTGCGGTGGAGGATCAAACTCTCCACCTACAATTACGAGATCTTGTACCGTCCCGGGAAGCTGAACGAGCCTCCTGATGCCCTGTCCCCGCGGCACTTGTGCCACCGCACAAGTGGACTGCCTCCGAGCCCTCCACAAGGACCTCTGCCACACGGGGGTCACTCGTCTCTGTCATTTTATCAAGACCCGCAACCTGCCCTACTCCATCGAGGAGGTCAGTTCCGTCAGCAGGGACTGCCAAATCTGCACGGAGTGCAAACCGCACTTCTACCGACCAGAGAAAGCGCATCTGATAAAGGCTTCCCGTCCCTTTGAACGCCTCAGCATGGACTTCAAAGGCCCTCTCCCCTCCACCGACCGCAACACGTACTTCCTGAACGTGATTGACGAGTACTCACGGTTCCCATTCGCCATCCCCTGCCCAGACATGACCACAACCACCGTCATCAAGGCCCTCCAGGGTATCTTTACACTGTTCGGTTTCCCCGCGTACATTCACAGTGATAGGGGGTCCTCCTTTATGAGTGACGAACTGCGTCAATTCCTGCTCAGCAAAGGCATCGCCTCGAGCAGGACGACCAGTTACAACCCCCGGGGAAACGGGCAGGTAGAGAGGGAGAACGGAACGGTCTGGAAGACCGTCCTGCTGGCCCTGCGGTCCAGGAATCTCACAGTCTCCCGCTGGCAGGAAGTCCTCCCGGTTGCCATTCATTCCATCCGGTCGCTGCTCTGTACTACCACAAATCAGACACCTCACGAACGTCTCCTTGTTTTCCCCAGGAAGTCCTCCTCCGGGACCTCGCTCCCAACCTGGCTAGCGACATCCGGACTCATCCTGCTTCGGAAACATGTGAGGACGCACAAGTCGGACCCGTTGGTCGAGAGGGCCCACGTGCTGCACGCCAACCACCAGTACGGCTATGTAACGTTCCCGGACGGCCGCCAAGACACGGTCTCCCTTCGGGACCTGGCGCCCGCCGGAGCCCTACGCGCCCCCGCACTAGTGCCCCCACCCCCACCCTCCCCGCAACACCTGACCGGAGGGTCAGTACTCCTACCGCCCCTGCCTCGGCCGAACAAACGCCGACGCCCCCTACAGGCGCCCGTCCTGCCCACTTTTCACCCCAACAGCGCCACCTAGGGGTAACAAAGCTGCCTGGGAGGGCGACACCACGTTCCCAGAGTTGCAACCGCCGGGGCCCCCATCAGGATCACCGCCGAAGCCCAGACGCTCCAGAAGGACGACCAGGCCACCCGATCGACTGATTGCTGCACCATGAACACTTTGCTATTACCCTCGACATCACGGCACCTCAATACCTGGTCCTACCATGCGAAAGGCGACATTAACGCTGGCCATCACCCCGCCGGGCTCTTTTTTAACAGGGGGTGAATTTGGTGATACCAGGTATTGCGGTACCTGAGAGGTGGATGACCATTGGCTAGACCCAAGAGTCTACCATTGGCTGATGTACATAGCTCCGCCCTGAGAGGCGGAGTATAAGAACCAATGCCGTCCCAGCAGCCTTCACTTTCTGTATCGAAGCTGGTGGGGAATAGTTCTAGCAGATTAAAGCCTCTTAGTTATGAGTCACCTCGTCTCGAGAGTAATTGATTGCGCATTACAGTGTGACAGAGAGAGTGTTATAACTGAGAGTCTTATACTGAGGGACAGTGTGTGAGAGAGGGTGTTATAACTGAGTCTTATACTGAGGGACAGTGTGACAGAGAGAGTGTTATAACTGAGAGTCTTATACTGAAGGACAGTGTGAGAGAGAGAGTGTTAACACTGACAGTCTGATACTGAGGGACAGTGTGTGAGAGAGAGTGTTAACACTGACAGTCTGATACTGAGGGACAGTGTGTGAGAGAGAGTGTTATAACTGAGAGTCTTCTACTGAGGGACAGTGTAACAGAGAGAGTGTTATAACTGAGAGTCTTATACTGAGGGACAGTGTGAGAGAGAGAGTGTTAACACTGACAGTCTGATACTGAGGGACAGTGTGTGAGAGAGAGTGTTATAACTGAGAGTCTTCTACTGAGGGACAGTGTAACAGAGAGAGTGTTATAACTGAGAGTCTTATACTGAGGGACAGTGTGTGAGAGAGAGTGTTATAACTGAGAGTCTTCTACTGAGGGACAGTGTAACAGAGAGAGTGTTATAACTGAGAGTCTTATACTGAGGGACAGTGTGACAGAGAGCATGTTATAACTGAGTCTTATACTGAGGGATAGTTTGAGAGAAAAAGTGTTATAACGGACTGAGGGACAGTGTGAGAGAGAGAGTGTTAACACTGACAGTCTGATACTGAGGGACAGTGTGTGAGAGAGAGTGTTATAACTGAGAGTCTTATACTGAGGGACAGTAACACAGTGGTTAGCACTGTTGCTTCACAGTGCCAGGATCCCAGGTTCGATTCCCGGCTTGGGTCGTTGTCTGTGCGGAATCTGCACGTTCTCCCTGTGTCTGTGTGGGCTTCCTCCGGGTGTTCGGGCTTCCTCCGGGTGCTCCGGTTTCCTCCCACAAGTCCCGAAATACGTGCTTGTTTGGTAAATTGGACATTCTGAATTCGCCCTCAGTGTACCCGAACAGGCGCCGGAATGTGGCGACTAGGGGATTTTCACAGTAACTTCATTGCAGTGTTAATGTAAGCCTACTTGTGACAATAAAGATTATTATTTTTATATTAAGTCCCCCTAGTGAGCACAAAACAAGTGATAGCAATTGAGAAGGAACCAAAGAGAACAGCAAGGGTTCACAATGGTAAGCAGAGGGACAAGGAGGTGATCGAAGAGGTTGAACAACGGAAGGCAGAAGGAAGACCTGGGGAAGGAAGCTGACTGTTCAACACGATTTGTGGAGACCAGTACCAAACCGTGCTCGCCCCAGGCCTCTGAGGCGAACGGGTTGAATCACAGAGCCTCAGGTACCTCAGGAATGTGCACATTAGAGTGAAGCTTACTGCCTTGCTCGAATATGCAGGTTGGCCAAAAAGTGATCCTGCCCATTGTGGGCGGGATTCACATGGCAACGTCCCGCGAAATTGCGTTGAATCTTTCAAGGCGTTGTGAGCCGATAGATCTCGGGGGCGGGCTCTTCCTGGCTTTCAACGGCCACACTGCGCCGCGGCGAGCTAACCGTCGGCCGTAGCGTGGCCGTCGGGTCGTGCCCAGTGCAACAGAGAGATACTGAGGGACAGTGTAACAGAGAGAGTGTTGGAGAGTGAGGTGTATTATCTGTTGCCATTATTTCTGTTGCCATTATTTCCATTTGTTTTAGGGAACCTGTTCAAATTGTTTTTCAATTATCACTCAGAATTCTCGCTGTTATCCATTTGGATATGTGAGTTTATTTTCCTTTCTTATTGGTGGCTCCCCCCCCTTACCCCACCCACACCACCAGCAGCTGCCCCATTTACTTGTTGATTCACAATTAGGGCAGGTAGTCAAAAACTTTGACAGAAAGATATGGGGCGCGATTCTCTGAAATGGAGGCAGAGTGTTCGCGCCGTCGTGAACGCCGTCGAGGTTCACAACGGCGCGAAACGGCCCCTGTCCCGACTGATTCAGGGCCCGAAAATGGGCTAGGAGCGGCACTGCGTAATTTACGCGCGTCAGGCCTTGGCGCCGCGTAAAGGCGGCACCGCATACATGACCCGGCGCCAACCCGCGCATGCGTGGTTGCCGTCCTTCCCGAGTCAGCCCCGCAAGAAGATGTCTGACGGATCTTGCAGGGCTGCGGAAGAAAGGAGGTCCTCCTTCAGAGAGGTCGGCCTGACGATCGGTGGGCACCGATCGCGGGCCAGACCCCATTTGAGCGGTGCAGGATCCCCCCCCTCGCCCCTCCGCAGGCCGCCCCCCCCCAGCGTTCCCCCGCTGTTCCCGCCGGCAGCGACCAGGTGTGGACGGCGCCAGGGGGAATCCGCCGTTTTGGGCAGACCGCTCGGCCCATCCGGCACTGAGAATCGCGGGGGTACCGGTGAATCGTCAATTTGGCTGTCTCTGGCGATTCACTGGACCGCGCCGCGCAACACGCGATTGTGCCGATCTCTCCGCTTCCGTGAATCACGGGAGGGCGTTGGACCTGCGTCGCGGGAAAATTTGGCGATTCTCCCAACCGGCGCGGGAGCGGAGAATCGCGCCCAGGATTTCAGGAATAGCTCAAGGCCGGAGACAACATAGCAGGGCTGTGTAGCCAAGAGAGTGTTAGAAAGTGAGAGCGTTTTTTTTCTTCAAAAAATATACTTTATTCATAAAATTTATCATAAGCATTACAGAAACATTTCAAATTGTCTTGACTGTACATTTCCAGCAGGGTTACACGTTGCCTTGACTTTCTTTCATTCAATTTTGATATTATCATACACATATCACTCTTTACATTACAATTCCTTCTTAAATATTTACATTGTCATGTTTGTTTTATACATTGGAGTGTTAATGACCCAGACCGAGGGGGGGTTACACTGCTACCCGCCCCTCGGTGTACATTTGCTGAGTACGACCTTACACAGTGGTCTTTCCCCATTGCGCCTTGGCGGCAGCTGCCCCAAGCTTGAGTGCGTCCCTCAGCACGTAGTCCTGGACGTGAGAGCGTTACACTGTCACTGGGCAGCCAGATTGCTGGTGTCCTCCTCTAATTGGGACCAAAAGATGACCAAAGACTTGGGTAGGTTTGAAGGAGTGTCTTTAAGGAGGAGCGAGAGCAAGGTTGAGAGACAGAGAGGTTCAGGGTGGGAATTTCAGAGCTGAGGTCCTAGACACCTGAAGTCACAGCAACCACCCTAAGGCAGAGGAAATAAAATCAGGACTTCAAGGGGCCAGAATCGGAGGAGCAGAGGGATCTCGGAGGGTTACAAGACTGGAGGAGGTTACAGAAATAGGGAGGGGAAGATGAAGCCATGGGGGGATTTGAAAAGGAGGGTAAGAGTTTTATAATTGGAGCACTGAGAGGACGCTGATATAGATCAGTGCTGAGAAACCTTCGCAATGATAAAGTCAATAGTCAAAAGGCAGGGGTGAGGATTTCTGCAGTCGATGAGCTGAGAAACGTCCACTATATCAGAGCTGCATCTTTGACAGACTGCCCAGACTCACAGGCCCTTTTAAATGTGGAACAAAGTGGCTGATGTAAATTTATTGCTGTGTGATTAAGTCATGTTTCATACTAATTAATTCAAATTCAAAGAGATGAGATTAGGGACTCTGAGCATTGGAAGGGCTAACTTTCCACTGGTAAGTTGTTGGAGACATATGACTGTTCCTCAGGAAATTGATCATCTATGTTCCCAACCGCAGCGCCTCCCGGGAGTTCATTGCAATTCCACTTGATTAAAATGGAAATGATCGAGGAGAGAAGGATGAAATTTATTGATAAACATCTTGCAATGCAGCAGCTTTGCATCCCAGGCGCTCTTTGCTACTTCCTGTCCCCCATGTTCTTCTCCTCGAATCCTGAGCTGAAAGAGAGAATGTCATCAAAGCTATTCGAACGCAGAAGGCGTCATGGCCAGGTTCAGAGAAGTCCTGAGTCCATCCTCTCCTCAACCCACCGTGGCTTCGAAAAAATTCTCTAGTTGTTTATCTCTTTGGTGGGTGTGGGATCTTGCTGTGCACAATTTGGCCCGTTTCTCAGCCTTCAGCAGCACGGTAGCGCAGTGGTCAGCACTATGGCTTCACAGCTCCAGGGTCCCAGGTTCGATTCCCGGCTTGGGTCACTGTCTGTGCGGAGTCTGCACGTTCTCCCTGTGTCTGCGTGGGTTTCCTCCGGGTGCTCCGGTTTCCTCCCACAGGTCCCGAAAGACGTGCTTGTTAGGTGGATTGGGCATTCTGAATTCTCCCTCTGTGTACCCGAACAGGCGCCGGAGTGTGGCGACTAGGGGCTTTCCACAGTAACTTCATTGCAGTGTTAATGTAAGCCTACTTGTGACAATAAAGACTAAATTTTCGTGCACTTCCCCACTGAGAGGAATGGAAAGGCTACATTTAATTTGCTGCCCCTGGGCTGGGTTTAGCGCACCAACACAGGCAAACCTGTCAGTATTGAGTCAGCTGGCGTTGGCGGAGGTGAAACTACTATTCTCCAATCATCTTAAAGACAAAAAGAAGCCATTTGGCCCATTGTGCTAGTACTGACCCTTTGAAAGAGCTAATCAATTAGCCACACTCTCTGTTCTTCCCCCGCACCCCTGCAATTATTTTCCCTTCAAGTATTTTAAAGTTTTAATTAAATCAGCTTCCACCGCCCATCCAGGCAGCACATTCAGATCACAACAACCAATTGCATAAAACATTATCTTCATTGCCCCCAATGGTTCTTTTGCCATTTATCTTAAATCTGCGTGCCTCTGGTTACAAAAACGTCCTGCCTGTGGAAGCAGGTCACGCAATGTATTCCGCTATTTGACCCAAGCCATTCCCAGTCAGCACAAGCCATTTCCCCTCCGTGTGAGCAAGAGTCCCGATCACATTTGCCGTCGCCCTTTGCCATGTCCCTTCAATCTCCACTTCTCCTTCATCTCCCTATCTATCCACTTTCATCTTGAATGTTGATGTAAGCACAGGAAAGTGAATTCCAAAACCCCCACAACTTTCTGTGTGCAGATCTCTCTCCTGCTCTCTGTTCCAAATCTCTTAAATCAATCTTGCACTGAGCGTACGGCACATAAACAGGATATCCAGTCTGGCTGCTGCCATTTATACCCGACCCAAGCCTCCTCCCACCCTACTTCCCCCCACCCTATCAACGTAAACACCAATTCCTTTCACCCTCAAGTGTTTATCCAGCTTCTCTTAAATGCATCTCTACTATTCACCTCAACAGGGTAGCACAGTGGTTAGCACTGTTGATTCACAGCGCCAAGGTCCCAGGTTCGATTCCCGGCTTGGGTCACTGGCTGTGCGGAGTCTGCACGTTCTCCCCGTGTCTGCGTGGGTTTCCTCCGGGCGCTCCGGTTTCCTCCCGCAAGTCCCGAAAGAGGCGCTGTTAGGTGTATTGGACATTCAGAATTCTCCCTCGGTGTGCCCGAACAGGTGCCGGAATGTGGTGACTAGGGGATTTTCACAGTAACTTCATTGCAGTGTTAATGTAAGCCTATTTGTGACAATAAGGATTATTACAAAAAAACCTGACCGAGTAAATGTGAGGGAGAAAGGGGTTGGAGTGAATCATGGAACACTGACAACACAGGAGGAGGCCATTCAGCCCATTGCTTCTGTGCTGGGATTCTGAATGAGCAATTCATCTCGCCCCACTCCCCCACCTTTTCCAGAGAGATGCTGGGTTCAGCTCAGCTTCCACCTTCGTTGCTGTGCATATATATTTGCTGCGTTAATCTGTCCTGTTATTTTATTTATTAATGTTTGTTTGAGGTTCCAAGGTGCCCACTCAGGAATAAATGGTCGCACCCAGTTTCAGGCATTGACCACCTTCAGTGTTCAATGTTGCCCTGTGGGTATAACATTGTTAAGAGGCTGGACTCCTTTATTTGTGAAAATATGATTTTTCAACTTTCAACTGACTGGAAATTTTTCAGTCTGACGTGAGACAGAGCAAACTGCTCAAGAATGCAGGTGAAAAATAAACAAATCATTTTCAGGGGTGGGGGAAGAGGGAGACATTACCTATAATTCAGACACCCATCAAAACTCGGAGCTGGGTCTAAGGAAGATACATTGGCCGCGATCCAACGGCCCCGTTGACTGCGGACGCCTATCCCACAATGGCTGCTGAATCAGCCGAGTGGCCAAACACGGGGTTTGCGGCGGTGAGATCGCAGAATGCGATTTACCCCGCCAGTGATGTAATCAGGTTCATGTCCAGGAAAGCATGCCTAGGGCTCGACGCCGCTACTTCCGCCCTAGCTTCCCACCCAGCCGCTGTGACGCGACACTGGCGTGAATCGCTACTGATTTTCAAAAACGAAAACTAGTTGAGAGAGCCACGCCCGTGGTGGGGAGGGGGGAGGGGGGGGGAGTCGCACAGGTAAGTGTAGCCCCCAGGTGGTGAGGGCCATGTCTGGACATTGCCCCCTGACACTCTGACTGTGCTCCCTGGCAGAGCACCCTGGCGGAGCCCTCTGGCAGTGCCCCCTCACACCGCAAGGCGCACTGACAGGAGGCACTGCCAGGGGCCCTCTGGAGAACTACATTGCGGGGGTTCTCCTTATCCATGGGGGATTGCCTTCTGCCTGTAGGTTCCCCCATTTTGTGGGCATGGCCCCTCCCTATGGTGGAGTCTCACTGTCCATGGGGGTAGGTTCCCCATGCTGGGGGTTGGGGGTGGGGGGGTGGGTGGGGGACGGAGAGGAGTTATCTTTTACTTAAATCGGAGATTGGGATCCGGGAATCCTGTCGTTGCTGGCTTTCTTAGCCTCTCCCCTCCAGCTGGCTGCGAGAATCTCATTTCCCTTTGAAATTGCTCAAAATGCTGGTCAGTATGGCAAGGAAAGCTGGCTACACAGACTGATTTCCTCACCTGAGCAATTGTGCATTTTTGGAAAGATTCCGGTCATTAAAATGCAAAATTGCTGGATATTGACAAAATGGCTGCCACAGACTGACACACCAAAAACCCCTTGGAAATGCACAATGGGTGAAGTATAACAGGCCAGTCTGCAGCGAGATTGCAAGGATGTTTGCAGAGCATAGCTCCTTCATCGGGTAATTCCTTCATCAGGCACTCATCCGATGAAGGAGCTAGGCTCTGAAAGCTCGTGATCCCAAATAAACGTGTTGAACTTTAGCCGGGTGTTGTAAGACTTCTTACTGTGCCCACCCCAGTCCAACGCCGGCATCTCCACACCAAGATAGTTTTCAGCAGAGGAAGCTGGCTAAATACGGGGCTGTCTCACTCTCTTTATTTTGGGACAAGTGTATTACCCAGTTCGGAAACCAAGGGCGTGATTCTCCCCCATAAATTCCAAGTTCATTTCTGGTGGGTTTTTCAGGGGGTTTTCCACCGGCTCTGCTGGAGAGTTCCCCACCGCGAACCAATGACACACTTGGGGCTGGATTCTTTCACCCCGCCCGCTGTAAGAACGCCACGGGCAAGACGCGGACAATGGAGAAGGTCATTGACTTGGGGCGGAGTTCTCCAGTCACTAGGCGGACGCAGTTGGAGAATCCCACTCTTAGATGTTTTTTTCACATTGGGGAGCTGAACTCGAGATCGGGCCGCCATTTTGAAAGGGTACCCTGATCACTAAGTGAGCTTGTGGGTCCCCCCACCCATGGGCAATGTCACCCCCCACACTCATGGACACTACCCCACACCCCCCCCAAGTGAGGCCACCCCGTTATGGGGTTCCTGGGGGTCCCCCCTCTTTGGGCCCCCCAAGCTTACTTACAGCACCCCCTCCTTTCTAGGACCCCCATTCATCACCCCCCCCCCCCAAACCTCCCAGAAGCCCCTACTTACCTGCCCTGCACTCTCCCACTCTTCAATCCGCCCCTCCACCCTCGTTTCATGGGCATGGCCCCCCTTGCCCTGACCCTTGACAGTGACACCCAGGCAGTGCTGCTGCCAGCTTGACTGTGCCATCCAGGCATCCTGGCAGTGCAGGGGGAGGCCCAGGGGTCACCCTGCACTTACCCTGACCACCCAGGGGTCTCCGATGTCCCGGGAGACCCCCATGGGTGCCGTCCCTGACCACCCAGGCATCTCCGATGGTCCGGGAGACCCCCTGGGTGCCGTCCCTGACCACCCAGGCATCTCCGATGGTCCAGGAGACCCCCTGGGTGCCGTCCCTGACCACCCAGGCATCTCCGATGGTCCGGGAGACCCCCTGGGTGCCGTCCCTGACCACCCAGGCATCTCCAATGGCCCAGGAGACCCCCTGGGTGCCGTCCCTGACCACCCAGGCGTCTCCGATGGCCCGGGAGACCCCCTGGATGCCGTTCCACCTGGTCCACATTTGTGTAGACCAGCACTGATCGGCACCCAGCTGTGGCCTCCCTGAGGAGGCGAGAGAATCGAGGGAGGCTGGTGGATCCCAGGCAGGTAGGTCGTAAGTAAGTTTAAAACCTACTTCCGCAAGCGTCATTCGATCCCGGCCATTTGAGGCGGAGTTTCGACTCCGAGGTCCCGCTGGACTTGGGAGAATCCTGGGAGGTGCGGAGTCTGTCGGGAGGCTCGCTGCAGGCCTCCCCGGTATTCTCCGGCTCTCGCTCCAGCGCAATGTGGCTAGTGGAGGGGCGGGATTCTCCGACCCCCCGCCGGGTCGGAGAATCGCCGGGGGCTGGCGTGAATCCCGCCCCCGACATGTCCCGAAGTCTCCGCCACCACAGATTCGACGGGGGCGGGAATCGCGTTGCGTCGGTCGGCAGGCCCACCCCCAGCGATTCTCCGGCCCGCGATGATTTACCGGCTGGAGCAGGTGGCGCGGGCGGCTCCGGGGTCCTGGGGGGGGGCGCTGGGCGATCTGGCCCCGGGGGGTGCTCCCACGGTGGCCTGGTCCGCGATCGGGGCCCACCGATCCGCGGGCGGGCCTGAGCTGTGGGGGCACTCTTTTTTTCTTCCACCTTCACCATGGTCTTCACCATGGCGGAGGCGGAAGAGACCCCCTCCTCTGCGCATGCGCGGGGATTACGTCAGCAGCCGCTGACGCTCCCGCGCATGCGTGGACTTGCGCAGTCCGGCAAAGACCTACGGACCCGGCTGGCATGGCGCCAAAGGCCTTCCACGCCAGCCGGCGGAGCGGAAACCACTCCGGCACGGGCCTAGGTCCTCAAGGTGAGGGCTTGGCCCCTAAAGGTGTGGAGACCTCTGCACCTTTGGGGCAGCCCGACGCCGGAGTGGTTCCCGCCACTCCAGCACGCCGGGATCCCCCCGCCCCGCCGGGTAGGGGGAATCCCGCCCCATGTTTATTAGAAATCCCCTGTCGAACTCCGATCTCGGGCGGGATTCTCCCCTACACGGCGGGGGGTTCCGGCGGGATGGAGTGGCGGGAACCACTCTGGCGTCGGGCCGCCCCAAACGTGCGGATGTCTCCGCACCTTTAGGGGCCAAGCCCTCACCTTGAGGGGCTAGGCCCGCGACGGAACGGTTTCCGCTCCACCGGCTGGCGGGAAAGGCCTTTGGCGCCACGCCAGCCGGGGCCAAAAGGTCTTCGCCAGGCGACGCGGCTGCTGACGTCATCCCCGCGCATGCGCAGGGGAGGGGGTCTCTTCCGCCTCTGCCAT
Source organism: Scyliorhinus torazame (assembly GCF_047496885.1). Classification (NCBI taxonomy): domain Eukaryota; kingdom Metazoa; phylum Chordata; class Chondrichthyes; order Carcharhiniformes; family Scyliorhinidae; genus Scyliorhinus; species Scyliorhinus torazame. The sequence goes on along the minus strand of NC_092724.1, from coordinate 21,204,538 downwards.
AGTGAAGACCATGGCGAAGGCGGAAGAAAAAGAGTGCCCCCACGGCACAGGCCCGCCCACGGATCGGTGGGCCCCGATCGCGGGCCAGGCCACCGTGGGGGCACCCCCCCCGGGGCCAGATCGCCCCGTGCCCCCCCCCAGGACCCCGGAGCCTGCCTGCGCCGCCTTGTCCCGCCATTCAAAAGGTGGTTTAATCCACGCTGGCAGGACAGACATTCCAGCAGCGGGACCTCGGCCCATCGCTGGAGATTAACGCCCCTGCCGACCGGCGCGGCGCGATTCCCGCTCCCGCCGAATCTCTGGTGGCGGAGACTTCGGGACACGGCGAGGGCGGGATTCACGCCAGCCCCCGGCGATTCTCCGACCCGGCGTGGGGTCTGAGAATCCCGCCCCTCATCAGAATTGCAACATATTCGACATCTGACCACATCCACAAAACCAGCTCATTCAAATCAACCACAGCATTTAAACATCTACACCTCAATGACAATCAACCATATATTATTTTAACTATTTTTATTGGATTTAAATTCATTGTGTCTGTGTGTGTTTGTATCTGTGTGTGCGTGTGTGAGTGTGTGAGTGAGTGTGTTTGTATCTGTGTGTGCGTGTTTGTGTGTGTGTGTTTGTGTGTGTGAGAGTGAGTGTGTTTGTGTCTGAGTGTGTGTCTGAGTGAGTGTGTTTGTGTCTGAGTGTGTGTTTGAGTGTGTGCTTGTGTGAGTGAGTGTTTGTGTCTGAGTGTGTGTGTTTGTGTGCGTGTGTGAGAGTGTGTGTTTGTGTGAGTGAGTGTTTGTGTCTGAGTGCGTGTGTGTGTGCGTGTGTTTGTGTGCGTGAGTGTGTTTGTGTGTGTGTGTGGGCCCGAATGACTACATGAGGGCCCATTGCTTGACATCATGTTTTTATTATTTTTAATCGGCTTTTGTGGTTGATAACTTGTCTCTTTCTTTAACTCAAGAAAACCTTGTTTGATTGGCTCACTATCGCTCACAGCTTAGCCGGTATAGCTCAGTTGGCTGGTTTGTGATGCAGAGCGAGGCCAGCAGCATGGGTTCAATCCCTGTACCGGCTGAGGTTATTCACGAAGGCCCCGCCTTCTCAACCTTGCCCCTTGCCTGAGGTGTGGTGATCCTCAGGTTAAACCATCACCAGTCAGCTCTCCCCCTCAAAGGGGGAAAGCTGCCTATGGTCATGAGGTACCCTCAATAATGACGCTTAGAGTGTAAACGGTAAAGAAGGCTTTAATAGACTAAGAACTATGCTGGAGCTGAGACATGTGCAAACTGCTGCACAGCCCACAAGGCAGACCCTTATATATGGCTCACAGATGGGCGGAGCCAGAGGCGGAGTCCCCAGGGTTCCAAGCCCGGTCTTAAAGGGGTCATCACGTTACATGATGACAAGGCAGTAACCGTTCATCACAGGTCATCTGGGACTATGGCGAGTTTACTTTTGGATTCGGAAAGGCATATCCTCATGAAAAGGAAACGGAAATGTCTGAGGGGACCGATCAAGGAAATTGAATAGAAACGAGCCAGTTCACCCTGTCGCCACTTGGTCAGAAGGCTGCAGGTTGCAAGGTGGATCTTAGAGGAGATATGAATGATTTTCAGGTCCTTATCGATGGTAAAAATCACAGAACGGAACAGTTCAGAAGGGAGCTGGTCAACCCATCGCAGAACTTTTCACAGAGATATCCAATTGGGCCTAGTCCCTGCTTCTCTTCAAGTATCTATCCAATTCCCTTTTAAAAGTTCCTTTCAACCTGAGTGCACCGCCCTTCCAGGCAGCGCCTCCCAGGTCACAGCAACCAACCGCACAAATGATAAATGTTTCCTCATATCACTTCTGGTTCTTAAATCTGTGCCATCCATATTCAACCCTCCGTCACTGGAAACCCTTTCTTGTTAAATAGGATGAACGAGGACTGCGGTTGATGTATATATGCTGCGGGATTCTCCGTCGGCGAGATCCTCCCCTTCTCCGGCAGCGCACCCACGGGTTTCCCGACGCCGTGGGGTGGCCACAATGGGAAACCCCCATTGGCCAGCTGCGGGAACGGAAAATCCCGCTGCCGGCGGGGGCGCGCCGGAAAGCGGGGCTGGCGGGACGACGAATCCCGCCCATGGACTTTCAAAGTTCGACACATTGGACTTCTCAACAAATTACAAATGAAAAGTGGATCAGGGATAGGAAACAGTTGTGGTGAATGGTTGTTTTGCAAACCTGGGGAGGAAGGTCCCCAGGTTTCAAAATGCATCAACAACAGGAACCTGTGGCTGGTGGTGGTGGTGTGTTACAGTGCACTCAGCAAGCCCAACTTCCTGGTGATCGTACAGGTTCCAGTGTCCTTTCCATCACAGGGCTGATCAGGAATTTCTGTTACTCTTACTGTCTGCCATTGCCGTGTGTCGGAAAGATCTGCAGGTTGATACTCAACATGTTTGACCGTGTTTCAAACACACCTTCAACGACCTGGGGTGGGACTTGAACCCAGAGTATCTGAGGCAGGGACACTACCCACTACGGAACTTGTGGGCACAGAGCCCAATTTCAAAATTTGCAGGCAACGTGAAACACACCCACGTACCCATTCACGTAAAGCCACACGTGCGCGCACACACGCCCAATTTCGAAGCACGTTTGCCTCCCATTATCTCTGAATAGAAAGATGCGATTCTCCGGCCTCGTTACGCTCTCGCTCGCGCAAAACAAGGCCAGTGAATAGCGGGAGAGGCCAAAAACGAGAAACGCGCCAGACTGTTTGTGATGTAATCGACCCGCTCCCATAGTCAAAATCAGGATCACGCCTTAGCGAGGCGAGAAACCAATTATCACCACTTCAGCCCAATTTATCATACAATTGACGCAAGTCATCCCATATCCAACGGCCTCCCATCATTCAGCGGCCTCTGCAACAAGTGCTCATGCTTAAAAACGTGAACCTGGCGCAGGGCTTCTGTGCGGAGCTGAGGAGGTGAGTAGCCATCCTTGCTCACAGGCAAAGAGCCCGGGGGTGCTGAGCTTGCCACCCCAGTGCTCAGTGGGGGCTGAGGGACCCTCGGCTGGTGGTGGGGGACCTTCCGCAGGGTTAGGCCATCATAGGAGGGTGGGGCGACATTGGGGAGTAACCAACGGGCAACCGCGCGCGGCACCACTATGCCAAACCCTGGATCGTGTGTGCCTTCCAGGGACAATCCTTGCCCCTGCCCGTCTTCCCCACTGACCACCCACCACCCATAACCCTGGAGCATGTGGAGCTCATTGCCTAACATCCCACTGCACCTTGATGCCCGGACATTATGCCTGAACACTGCGGGAGGCAACACCACACACGTAGCAGCCAACATCATAACACCCAAGGGATGGGACACAGCTCCGGGGACATGACCACGGCCAGAGGGTGGGTGAGTCCACAGGAAGGTGGGGGGTGGGGGGGATGCCTGAAGAGATGGGCAAAGGGTCACAAGGTCATCCCGCTTTGCGGAAGAAAGTGACAGAGGCATCATACTGGTTGTGCAAAAAGATGTTTAATGTGTTTTACAATCCCCCACTCCCAATGGTGCTACCCCCTCCCGCCCCCCCACCCCTACCTCCCTCCTTCCTCCCTCCCCCGGTGCCCTCAGTGATCCTCAACGTACTTGGCCCTCCTAACTCTACCACTACTGAGGTGGAGGCAGCCGGCTGCTTACCTCATCCCATGGCCTTCGATGTCCCTGGCAGGTATCCTCTGGGGGTTCTGGTTCCAGAGGGCCCCGGCTCACTTGTCAGTGGGCACATGTACAGCCGTGCCACCCTGTCCTGTGTGCTGACCCCAAGATGCGGCTGCATCAGAGGGGTGGAACTCGGGGGAGCTGGTGGCCACCATCGCCACTCCATGGGACGGGTCCGGGTTGGCACGAAGCGCCCCCTCCTCCTGGTCGGTGCCCATAGGAACCTGGGGTTCACCCTGCGATGGAGGGGCAGCTGGTTCCAGCCCCAGCTGCCCCAGCATCATCTGGCTCTGCCAGCGCTGGTGGTTCCCCATGGTCGCACCATCGTGTCGATGCCCTCGGCGATGCTCCTCAGTGACTGGGACCAGCTCCGCAGCACCTCGGCCATTCCCATCTGTGCGCGGGACATGTCCCGGAGAACCTCATCAAGGTCGGCCTGGTACTGGGTGACATCCCCCAGCGAGGCGGACCTCCTGGCGAGACCCTCAGCCATGGCCGTCACCGACTCCGCGACACCTTGGCCACCTTCACTAATGGTGCCGACGTCGTGCACCAGGCTCTCCACTGCGGTCGCCATCCTAGCAGTGTTGCCCTCGGTGCCACGCATTGCCGGCAACATCTCCTGTGCCCATAGCCTCCGGGACTCCTCCAATCGGCTATAGATCTGCTGGAGTGATGCTGACATCTCCCTTTGAATGTCCCGGCCGCTCCCTATCGTCTCCATTAGCTCCGAGTAACTCTGTTCCACAGGCTCAGCATCAGGCTGAGACCCAGCTGGGTCCTGGGATCCAGCAGATCTCCGACTGCTGCCTCGCCTGGGGGTTCCCACCTCCACCAGATTGTGGCCCAGAAGCCTGTCCACTAACATGTCCCACCGAGGTGCGTGTACCTGCGCTGGTGGAGGGTGGGGATGACAGCTGTGCTGCGATTATAACGGTGGCAACCTCGGAGCTCTCCTGGGAGGCAGGAGAGGGTGCTTCCCGGGATGGGCCGCCCAGGATGGCGCTGTCGGCTGCAGGACCTGCGGGAGAATGGACATGTGGTCAGAGGCAGGGATGGGTCAGTCAGTAAAGCAATAACAACTCGCATTTGACGGGTCCTCTGGTTGGGGCCCGGTGGTTCCTCACCTCTGCGGCGTCCACGAACCTCCGCGTGGGTGACCGATCTGTCCTCGGCCACCTCGGTCACCTCCAGGGCACGCTCCTCGAAGGTGTGAGGATTCTGAAGTCCGGCACCCCTCCGCCAATCTGGGCCCTCTCTCGACGATTATGGGAGAGCTTTTCCTGAGGAGACACAGAGGGAGCATCGTTAGCCACACGTGTGGCTCACAGTGGGGGGAGGAGAAGTTGGGGGAGACTGAAGGGGGAGGAGGTGGAGGAAGTGGAGGAGGGTTGGGGGGGATTGAAGGAGGAGGGGGTGGAGGAAGTGGAGGAGGGTTGGGGGGGATTGAAGCAGGAGGGGGTGGAGGAAGTGGAGGAGGGTTGGGGGGATTGAAGGAGGAGGGGGTGGAGGAAGTGGAGGAGGGTTGGGGGGGATTGAAGGAGGAGGGGGTGGAGGAGGGTTGGGGGGGATTGAAGGAGGAGGGGGTGGAGGAAGTGGAGGAGGGTTGGGGGGATTGAAGGAGGAGGGGGTGGAGGTAGTGGAGGAGGGTTGGGGGGATTGAAGGAGGAGGGGTGGAGGTAGTGGAGGAGGGTTTGGGTAGACTGAAGGGGGGGTGGAGGAAGTGGAGGAGGGTTGGGGGGGATTGAAGGAGGAGGGGGTGGAGGAAGTGGAGGAGGGTTGGGGGGGATTGAAGGAGGAGGGGGTGGAGGAAGTAGGAGGGTTGGGGGGGATTGAAGGAGGAGGGGGTGGAGGAGGGTTGGGGGGATTGAAGGAGGAGGGGGTGGAGGTAGTGGAGGAGGGTTGGGGGGATTGAAGGAGGAGGGGTGGAGGTAGTGGAGGAGGGTTTGGGGAGACTGAAGGGGAGGGGGTGGAGGAAGTGGAGGAGGGTTGGGGGGATTGAAGGAGGAGGGGGTGGAGGAAGTGGAGGAGGGTTGGGGGGATTGAAGGAGGAGGGGGTGGAGGAAGTGGAGGAGGGTTGGGGGGGATTGAAGGAGGAGGAGGTGGAGGAAGTGGAGGAGGGTTGGGGGGGAATGAAGGAGGAGGGTTGGGGGGGATTGAAGGAGGAGGGGGTGGAGGAAGTGGAGGAGGGTTGGGGGGATTGAAGGAGGAGGGGGTGGAGGAGGGTTAGGGGATTGAAGGGGGAGGGGGTGGAGGAAGTGGAGGAGGGTTGGGGGGATTGAAGGAGGAGGGGGTGGAGGTAGTGGAGGAGGGTTGGGGGGATTGAAGGAGGAGGGGTGGAGGTAGTGGAGGAGGGTTTGGGGAGACTGAAGGGGGAGGGGGTGGAGGAAGTGGAGGAGGGTTGGGGGGGATTGAAGGAGGATGGGTGGAGGAAGTGGAGGAGGGTTGGGGGGGATTGAAGGAGGAGGGGGTGGAGGAGGGTTGGGTGATTGAAGGAGGAGGAGGTGGAAGAAGTGGAGGAGGGTTGGGGGGGATTGAAGGAGGAGGGGGTGGGGGAGGGTTGGGGGGATTGAAGGGGGAGGGGGTGGAGGAGGGTTGGGGGGATTGAAGGAGGAGGGGGTGGAGGTAGTGGAGGAGGGTTGGGGGGATTGAAGGAGGAGGGGTTGGAGGTAGTGGAGGAGGGTTGGGGGATTGAAGGAGGAGGGGTGGAGGTAGTGGAGGAGGGTTTGGGGAGACTGAAGGGGGAGGGTGTGGAGGAAGTGGAGGAGGGTTGGGGGGATTGAAGGGAGAGGGGGTGGAGGAAGTGGAGGAGGGTTGGGGGGATTGAAGGAGGAGGGTTGGGGGATTGAAGGGGGAGGAAGTGGAGGGGGGTTGCGGGGATTGAAGGAGGAGGGGGTGGAGGAGGGTTGGGGGGATTGAAGGGGAAGCGGGTGGAGGTAGTGGAGGAGGGTTGGGGGGGATTGAAGGGAATTTGGGGGGTGGCGTTGGTGTCGACTCTCTCGTGCTGCCCGATGTACTGGAGGCCAGTCCTCCTGGTCACACTCCCCGAGCTGACACCTCATCCCAGGAAGCAATTGCTGCCTTCTGGTTGACTCTCTGGACCCTTGTGGGAACAGGACATCTTTCCTGGCCTCCACAGCAACTAGCAGCCTCCCCAGGTCAGCAACCCTGACTCTTGAGGCTGGGCTGCTCGGTGCCATTGTTGCGAGCTGGCTGGGGTTAGCTGAGCAAGGGCAGCTTAAGTGCTGCTCGACCTTGTTAGCGGGGAGCTGGCGAGCGCGGTCCCGGCGAATCAGCTGGTGAGCCTTCAATTGCGGCGAGAAGCCCGTGAGGCCTCTTTAAAAGACCAATTAAAGTTGAATAGCATTGCTGGCCTCACTGGGCTGAGTGCCGGGACACTCGCGGCAATTCCCGCTCGCTACCACACTTAGAAAGTTATCCGGATATTTGCATCCAAAGTCTGTCACAAAGTCTGGTGCAGCAGTAGTTGCCCATTTGATTTCGTCCTCCGAATCTCTCTTTTTAAATTGTTTCAGTGCTCCAACTTGATGATATTATTGATTATTTGAACCCTCTCATCTACTTGCTGTACAGGAATTATTGCTTTGTCCACAGATAATTCAATTATGTGCAGAGTTACAATGTGTGGGCAGCTCCATCATTATGTGATCGATGACTATGAATCTCATTCTTCAGAACAGGGTTTTTGATGTATTGTAGTTATTTGTGCCATGTTGTCTCAGTCTCTGGGCGTGATTCAGCAGACTCCAGTTGAAGTCTGCTGACTGGCCGTTTAACTGCAGAGTCTAGAAGCCGCCCCGCTATCCACTGGCACTTTGCCATTGTGTTTGGCCTCGGGACCTTCTCCCCAGGCAGGCCGCACTCAGAGCTATTTCCTGGCTCCTCGTAGATCGAGGCTCCATTTTGTTCGGCAGTCACAAGCTCACCACCACTCTTCCAGGCTCCCCCCCCCCTCCCACTCTTTTCATCCCCCTCAACTTTGGGGAGGCCCCCAGGAATCCCCTCACTACCCGGCCCTACCTGGCAAGGCCTCCCCACCCCCCTCCGGGCCCGTCCCCTGGCAGTGTCAACCTAGCACTTGGGCACCCTGGTACTGCCAACTGGCACTCTGCCAGTACCCCTGTCATCCTGGCAGTGCCACCCAGGCACCACCCAGCCCTGTCCCCAACCAGAGAACCCCTACATAAGAACTAGGAGCAGGAGTAGGCCATCTGGCCCCTCGAGCCTGCTCCACCATTCAATGAGATCATGGCTGATCTTTTGTGGACTCAGCTCCACTTTCCGGCCCGAACACCATAACCCTTAATCCCTTTATTCTTCAAAAAACTATCTATCTTTATCTTGAAAACATTTAATGAAGGAGCCTCAACTGCTTCACTGGGGCAGGGAATTCCATAGATAAATTCCATAGATAATTTCACAGATTCCTACAATGCAGAAGGAGGCCATTCAGCCCATCGAGTCTGCACTGACCCTCCAAAAGAGCACCCGACCTTGGCCCACTCCTGCCCTAGCCCCGTAACTCCACATAACCCGTAACCCGTAACTCCACCTAGCCCCATAACTTCACACAACCCGTTCCTGTACCGGCTTACCCGAACAGGCGCCGGAATGTGGCGACTAGGGGCTTTTCACAGTAACTTCATACTTGTGACAATAAAGTTATTCTTATTCTTCTTATTAATAACCTTTGGACACTAAGGGGCAATTTAGCACGGCCAATCCACCTAACCAGCACATCTTTGGTGTGTGGGAGGGAACTGGAGCACCCGGAGGGAACCCACGCAGACACGGGGAGAACGTGCAAACTCCACACAGTCACCCGAGGTCAGAATCAAACCACCCCCCGCTGACAGCTTAATAATTTTTCTCAAAGAAGTCGATGAACGGCTGCCACCTCCGGGCAAACCCCTCAAAGCGAATTTACTTTTCTCCAGTCTGAGAAACCCCGCCATGTCGCTACCCCCGACTTGGGGGTTCCGAGTCCCTCCATCCTAGTAGGATCCATCTCCGGGCCACCAGGGAGTCAAAGGCCAGGACGTTGACCTCTCTCACCCCCTGGACTCCCGGATCTTCAGACACACCAAAGATCGCCACCTCTGGACCACCCTCACTTTTAACACCTCTGACGTGCCGTCAGCAAACCCCTGCTAGAAACCCCTCAGCCTTGGACATGCCCAAAACATACGGGCATGGTTTGCAGGACCCTCCGCACAGCGCCCACATCTATCCTCCACCCCCTTAAAGAATCTGCTCATCCGGCCCACAGTCGTGTGCACCCTGTGGACCACCTTAAATTGCATCAGGCTGAGCCTGGCATTGAACCAGTACTAAACGGCGCCCTGTCGAGGTCTCCCAGGCTGAGCCTGGCATTGAACCAGTACTAAATGGCACCCTGTCGAGGTCTCCCAGGCTGAGCCTGGCATTGAACCAGTACTAAACGGCGCCCTGTCGAGGTCTCCCAGGCTGAGCCTGGCATTGAACCAGTACTAAACGGCGCCCTGTCGAGGTCTCCAAGGCGGGTCCAGGGAGTTCCAGCGCCAGGTGAATCTGGTCTGGTTTACGGGTCAGTTAAATATTCGGATCTTCCATATTGCGGCAGGCGGGGCGAGTTGGGTGACTTGCTCTGCCCGGCGGGGAGCTGGATTTGGGGCTCGAACGCAATTCACCTGTTGCGTCCGGAGTGAATCCGTCCTCTGTTTCTCAATCAGGGAGGCCAAATAATGGGGCAGCAAAACAGTCTCACAGCAGGCCGCTGCCGGTCTACCTCGTTCTTGCTGTACCACTGGTCCCCTTCCTTCATCCATCACCCTTTCACCCCTAAACCTGGTGTAATTTGACACCACTAGTCCGCAATGTGCCCTCGCCTTCTCATCTCTGCCTCAGTCGGTAGCGCCCTCTCTCTGACCTCTGAGTCAGAAAAGATTGTTTTCAAGCCCCAATTCAGAGGTTCCTGCCCTTAATCCAGGCTGACCCTTCCAGGGCAACACTGAAGGACTACTTTACAGTTGGAGATGCCGTCTTTTGGATGAAACATTAAACCAACCACCCATTTGCCCTCTTGAATGGATGTAAAAGATCCCACAACACGACTCCAAAGAGGAGCAGAGAAATTGTATCTTCCTCACCTCAATATTTCTCCCTCAACCAACATAACCAAAAAAAAAGGTCATGTGATTGTTTATTTTGTCTCCTCATACATTCCAATATTTATATGTTCACATGCCTGCATGGTTGTACATCTGTCCATTTACATCTTCATAACATTTGGTTTTTATGGCTGAGTGTTTGTATGCTCGGGTGTGTTTGATGAGATTGGCACTACCCTACGTGTTTGCGGACAATGAAAACGCTTGCAAAAGAATTGGTTCCGTATACCTTTCTCCCCCCCCCCCCCCCCCCATTAGAAATTGAACCATTTCTGTCATAGTTTTCCCTAGTTTCTTAAACTTTTGTCCTTTACTTTCCCGCCTTCCTCAGAGAATTAGAGATTCACTCGATCTGCTGTCCCCGGGTCAACCGTCGATGTTCGGCCTGGTGAAGAGACGCTCGTCCGGAACCCTACAGCTACCTCCGTTGTCATGGCGACAATCGGCACAATACGAGGGCTGCAGGTTGCCGAAAGAGGACCAGGGGCTGAGGATAACCGTCCCTCTACAAGGAGACCCATTGTCACCATTGGCTCAATGCAACGTCACAAGGTAAGGGGTGAAGTTTTGTTCTATTCTTCCCAGTTCAAGTTGTCTAAGGGAATGCCTGTTATTTGATAATGGTTAAACTGGTAGAGGTAACTGTGTGTGCCTGTGTTTGTGGGTGTGTGTGTGTGTTCTGATTTTTTCCCCTGACATCTTTCAAGCAATTAACTTTGATCATGCCTCAGTGGGCAGCGCTCTTGAGATGGAATTGTAGGTTCAATTGCTACTCCTGAGACTTGAGTACAAAATCCAGGCTGACACTCCCAGTGCAGTACGTGGCGGGTGCTGCACTGGCTCCACCTTTTCGAAGAGTCATTAAACTCTCAGTTGGGAGGAAAAGTTATTTTGAAGAAGAGCAGGGGAGCTCTCCCCGGTGTTCTGGTCAATACTTATCCCTCAATCAACATCACAAAAAACGAATTAACTGGATTGCATCGCTTTGCTGTCTGTGGGAGCTCCCTGTGCACTAACTGGCTGTCATGTTTCCTGTGCTCCTACAGAGACGATGCTTCAAAAATGCTCCATTGTTTTTTCAGTGCATAAGGACGTGTTGACGTGCTGAAAGGCACTACATAAATGCAAGTTCTCTCTTAATTGAAATCAATGAACCAAGAAAAGTACAGGGGGCAGGAACAGGTCTGTCGACCCTCCAAGCCTGTGCCGGCCAGGCTATCCATGTAACCTCAAACCTTCCACACGTTCGGGGTCTGTGTCCCTCTATTCCGTGCAGCACGGTACCACAGTGGTTAGCATTGTTGCTTCACAGCAGCAAGTCCCAGGTTCAATTCCCGGCTTGAGTCACTGTCTGTGCGGAGTCTACACATTCTCCCTGTGGCTGCGTGGATTTCCTCCGGTTTACTTCCACAAGTCCCAAAAGACGTGCTCTTAGGTAAATTGGACATTCTGAATTCTTCCTCTGTGTACCCGAAGAGGCGCTGGAATGTGGCGACAAGTGGCTTTGCATGGTGACTTCATTGCAGTGTTAATGTAAGCCTACTTGTGACAGTAAAGATTATTGTTATTATTCGCATCCTATTCATGTATTTATTAAGACGCCTCTTGAACGTAACTACCCTACCTGCTTCCACCACCTCCTCCAGCAACAGGTTCCAGGCACCCACTACCTTCTGTGTAATAAAACATCCCTCGCACATCTCCTCTAAACTTTGTCCCTCGCACCAAACCTATGACCCCTAGTAATTGACTCTTCCACCCTGGGAAACAGCTTCTGACTATCCACTCTGTCCATGCCCCTCATAATTTTGTAGACCTCTATCATGTCGCCCTCAACCTCCATCGTTCCAGTGAAAACAAACCGAGTTTATCCAATCTCTCAGAGCCAATGCCCTGCATATCAGGCAACATCCTGGTAAATCTCTTCTGTAACCTCTCCAAAGCCTCCACATCCTTCTGGTAGTGTGGCGACCAGAATTGAACACTATATGTGTGGCCTAACTAAGGTTCTATACAGCTGCAGCATGACTTGCCAATTCTTATACTCAATGCCCCGGCCAATGAAGGCAAGCATGCTATATGCCTTCTTGACTACCTTCTCCGCCTGCATTATTATATTATAGATTATTGACCTGTGTTGCCATTTTCAGTGACCTGTGGACCTGTACACCTAGATCCATCTGCCTGTCAATACTCCTAAGGTTTTTGCCATTTACTGTATATTTCCCACCTGTATTAGACCTTCCAAAATGCATTACCTCATATTTGTCCAGATTAAACTCCATCTGCCATCTCTCCGCCCAGGTCTCCAACCGATCTATATCCTGCTGTATCTCGACAGTCCTCATCGCTATCCGCAATTCCACCAACCTTTGTGTCGTACACAAACTTACTAATCAATCCAGTTACATTTTCCTCCAAATATAAATCAAACAGCAACGGTCCCAGCATTGAAGTAATATTTGAAGTATAGTCACTTTTGTAATATATGGGAATGCAACAGTCAATCTGTACACAGCAAGCTTCCACCAACAGCAATGAGATCAAAGACCAAATGATGGGTTTTAATGCTGTTTTTTGGAGGATAGATAGCAGCAGTGTACTGGAGACTTAACGGGAGGACTATGGGAGATCGAGCAGTGCGCGTTCCTTCCCATAGGAAACCTGCAGGTTGTTGGCAAGACTGAAATCAGCCATTCATCAAATTACAAGACACAAGCAACACATACATACTATACTGCGATGATTGGTCAGCTGGTCTGTGTTTTTAAGTGATGTCAATTGAGGGATAAATGTCGGCTAGCACACTCGCCCCTTGAAGTAGTGCCGCAAAATCTTTCACACCCACCTGAGGGAGTAGACGGGCCCTTGGTTTAATGTTTTGGCACCGCTGACAGTGCAGCACTCTCTCAGTACTGCACTCGGAGTGTCAGCCTGGATTATGTGGTTGAGCCTTTGGAGTGGGGATCGAATTTACACCTCCTTGTTCCTGGTCTGTGGAGGGAACACGCCTGATGGCCTTTGATATCTGTTATGTTCTGCTTATTTGTTGCAACTGTGGATTCTAAAGTTCCTTCACTGTTCAATGGGTTCTCCTCACAGTTCATGGTGGGTTCAGTACTGCACAGTGGATGGGATCAAGTGGGTTCCGTTCCATTGACAGTGACTATCACTAAGAAATGAATCACTGTCGGTGCCTTTATTATAATAATAATAATCGCTTATTGTCACAAGTCGGCTTCAATGAAGTTATTGTGAAAAGCCGCTAGTTGACACATTCCGGCGCCTGTTTGGGGAGGCTGGTACGGGGATTGAACCCGCGCTGCTGGCATTGTTCTGCATTACAAGCCAGCTATTTAGCCCGCTGTGCTAAACCAGCCCCTGTCCGTCCAGCCGCTATTAAACCTCCAGATATCTATCCTCATCCTCACATCGCTTTTCTCTCTCCCAGTTCCCAGCATACCTCAGCTCTGCAAACCATACATCTTGAATTGAATGGTTTCGCCATTTAGCTTTCATTTCTGGAAACTTATAGAATGTAAAATGAAAGTTGATTTATTTTCTTCTTGTGTTCCCTCCGAGAGGCGTTGGTTATTCAAGTTTTCAATGAACGTTCATTGGCAAAACATTCATGTCATCACCTTCCCTGTGCTCCATCCCCCTGCCCACCTGTCTTTCAGCTCTTGCACCCATCTCACACGTTTCCCTAACCCCAGCTAATTCCCCCCCTCCTATGATGCTTGTGTGCCACGCACTGTCCCATTCTGACCCTGCTCCCATTTTTGGTCGAAGGTTTCCAGCTCCTTCAAACCACTCTGACGGTTTTCTTGCATTCTTCTTCTCTCTTCTCTATCGGCATATTCAATGTATAATAATAAAGGGTTTGTGTGGAGACTTCCGGTGGCGATCGCAAACGGAGCGGCCGCAGCAAAGAGGCTCCCGCAGATCCACGAAATCGCGGCTTTTTTCGGGGGTTTTCCCGGTGGGTTTTTAAAAAAAAAAAATTAAAGTCCCGCGAAATCGGCCCTGCCTCCCTCGCCCTGTCCAGGCGCCAAAGCTCCGCTCCACGGAGCTGAAGAGAATGAAAAAAGAGGAGAGACTGGTCCTGGTCAGCAGAGCAGCTGCACGTGGAGGAGGAGTGGGGATGGCAACAAGAAACTGCCTGAAATTTGGAGCACGGAGAGGATAAGACAAAAACAGAATAATACATTTTTTTTATTCAACCTTTTTTTTTCCTCTCCTGAAAATTAAAAAATTTTTTTTTTTTTAAACTTTCTAAAAAAAAAGAAGTTCCTTTTCATTTAAAAAAAATCGTTTTTAAAAGGAGAAAAACCCTTGGGTGTTTTTATTTTGGGGGGGGGGGGGGGTGGAAAGAGTTTATTTTTCACCCAGGAAAAAAGAGGAAGGCACATAACAGAGAAATATGCCTGCAAATAATAATAGATCGGGGGGGACTGTGAGATGCAAGAAGGAGCAGCAGCAAAGGCGAAGGAAAACAGCAGGAGCTGCGGCCTGCGCGGGCCGACGACCCCAAGGAGCGAGGCGGAGGTTCAGGCGAACCAGGAAGCGGAAAAGCTGGCGGGCCGAGCAGTGGAGCAGGAACAGGACGCGGCGACCATCCCCCCCCCCCCGTGCTGAAAAAGGAGATAAACGCCATAAAGGAGGAGATTAAAACGGAGATAAACTCCATGGGGGAGGCACTCAGGACGGAGCTCCACACAATGATGAAGGAGATGCTGGCGGAGACAACGACAAAATGCAGCGAACCATCGATGGCCTGGAAAGGAAGGTGGAGACGCAGGGGGAAATGATTCAGGAGTTGGAGAGGGTCGCCTCAGACCAGAGCGACAGGATGGTAACTAAGGAAACCGAGGGGGAAAAGGCTAGTAACAACCCAGGGGAGCCTAAGAGGGAAAGTGGAGGACCAGGAAAATAGATCCAGACGGCAGAATGTTAAAATAGTGGGTCTGTCAGAGGGGATGGAGGGCAGAGATCCAACAGGCTACGTCACCCAAATGCTGGGCAAGCTAGTGGGAAGGGAGGAATTTCCAAACCCCCCAGAAATCGACAGGGCGCACAGGTCGCTCCGACCCAGGCCCAAAGCCGGGGAGCAGCCCAGAGCGATTATCGTGAAGCTTCACAGGTTCCAAGACAGGGAAAAAAAATCCTAAAGTAGACCCGGCTGGCGAAATCGAGCACGTGGGAAGGGAAGACCATAAGGGTGTACCAGGTCATCGGGGTGGACCTGGCCAAAAGAAGGGCTGAATTCAACAGGGCCAAATCAGCACTCTATAAAAGTAATGTGAAATTTGGGATGTTATTCCCGGCCAAACTCTGGGTAACATTTGAGGGGAAGGAGCTGTTTTTTAACAGCCCAGCGGCAGCGGAGGAGTTCGTTAGAGCGAACAAACTGGGGGAGGGACAGCCACAACGGCCATCGTGGAAGCGACGGGGATGGAAAAGAAAGGAAGAATCGGAACAAAGAGCAGCGGGCAGACCGCAAACAGAGACAATACGATCACGAACTGCAGACACGTGTTTGATGCCCTGCGCGGGACTGTGCTGACTCGTTCCCGGTCTCTCAATGCAATGGGGGGGGGAGCGAAGCAAGGTAAATGAGGGTGAGAAAGGCGGAAAGAAGGGCGAGACAAGGGCTAGTAGAAGGAAGGTAAAACAGGACCAAAGCAGGGCAAGTTCTGGGAGGGGGGACACCGTGCTAGCGAGGAGGGCTAACACGGGAGGGCAGGAAGAAAGGAGGGCCGCGGCTCGCCTCTCAGGGGAGAGGGAGCGCCTGGCACAAAGAGAGGGGGGGACAGGGCAGAAGGGGGGGAAGAACACGGGGGACGACGACAGAGGAACAGGGACTATGTGGTGGGGGTAGAGGAGTCGGGAGGAGAGCGCAGAACAAAAGAGAAGCAAAGAGAAGGGAGAGGTAGATAAATGTCATAATATACACCAGTATATCATGGCGCAGACACACACTGATGGACACAAAGTGGGGCCAATCAACACACACAACACCGCAGCCAATCCAGTGAGAGCACACGCACTGTAAAGACAGGGGGCATCGAAAAAAGAAATTGTGAATTTGCTGAGAAAAAGTTCGCTTCTGTTGAGTGTTCTTGGCCTTGCTGTCGCTCAGGAGCCTGGCCTCTCCGTCTCGCGCTGCTGTCTCCCGCCTGCAGTATACATTCAGCGGCACACGCCGCAGAACCCAGTATGTTCAATCATAGCAATATCCCAGAAAGAATGACTTGCATTTAGATAACCCCTTTCACATCCTCAGGACGTCCCAAAGTGCTTTGCAGTCAATGAAGTATTTTTGCTATGTAGTCACTCTGGCTATGTAATAATAATAATAATATTCATCTTTATCATTGTCACAAGTAGGCTTACATTAACACTGCAATGAAGTTACTGTGAAAATCCCCTAGTCGCCACACTCCGGCGCCTGTTCGGGTACACTGAGGGAGAATTCAGAATGTCCAAATTACCTAACAGCACGTCTTTCAGGACTTGTGGGAGGAAACCGGAGCACCCGGAGGAAACCCGCGCAGACACGGGGAGAACGTGCAGACTCCGCACAGACAGTGACCCAAGCCGGGAATCGAACCTGGGACCCTGGTGCTGTGAAGCAACAGTGCTAACCACTGTGCTACCGTGGTATAGAATGAGGACAGTGCAGCATAACTTGCATTCTGCACAGCTCATTGCATACCACATGGCTGCACCGGATTTATGAAGATCTATGTATTACTAAAGACATTGAAATTATTGGTAGAGAAAGGCAGTTACATTTTTATAATTCCTTTTACCAATTCATTACACTCCAAAACCCGATACAGTCACTGAGGTAGTGTAATCATTTTACTAATTTATTCATGAGGTGTGGGTGCCACTGGCTAGGCCAACATTTATGCTCATCCCTAATTGCCCTTGAGAAGGTGGTGGGGAGCAACCTTCTTGAACCGCTGTGATCCGTTGTAAGGATCCTCCTATTAACCCCTGTTCGTCCCTATTTAATTTCTGTTATTTTGCTTTTAAAATTTTTGTACACAGTCAATTAATGCGCTGATGCCTTTAAGATGGACTTCACCTTTAATTCGAGTGGTTGGTGAACTGAAAATTGACCTATGACCTAAGGCAAGGCAGCTTACAAGGAGCTGTTTCATTTCAGGTCAGGAGATTCCAGGGGACCAGTGCTCACGCACCTTGATGGACGTGGCCCTAGCCCAATGGGCTGTTTCGAATTGCTGGGCCTTGTCAATGGGTTGTGCTGATTGGTCAGGTGTTCTCTGGAATGTTCCTTCCTCTGTGAGACTCTCTTTCAGTTTTGTTCCTGAGATTAATGAAATGAAATGTAAATCGTTTATTGTCACAAGTAGGCTTCAAATGAAGTTACTGTGAAAAGCCCCTAGGCGCCACATTCCGGCGCCTGTTCGGGGAGGCTGGTATGGGAATTGAACCGTGCTGCTGGCCTGCCTTGGTCTGCTTTCAAAGCCAGCGATTTAGCCCTGTGCTAAGAGCTGGAAGCTGTTTCTCTGAGTCTCTCTGATGTTTTAAACGTCTCTGAACCGCCCATTTGGAGACCCTGTTTTCTTCTCAGTAACGCTGGAGGACATTCCAGTGAGACTAGAAACCAAGTGAGATTAAAACTCGGGCTGAGAACTGGGCTTGAGGGCACACAAAAAAATATTAAGAATTAAACAGTCCTGAGGCTGTTCCTTTGAATTAAAGAAACAGGTTAATAAAAGTTGAAGTGCTTCTCCAGAGGGAATCCTATTGTCTGGGAGTACTGGCTGCATGTACAGCCAGAAGACCATATCTAACACTACACCAATGGCTTTGATCCTAATCATCCTGGGAGGACAGCCTGCTGCAATAACTTCAACATCAGAAGCAAAGACACTCATCTTTCATTCCATATTAATCCCCTTCTTTTTTCACCCTTTTCCCTCCCTCTGTAAAGTGTGTGTTTGGGTAGAGGGTGGGATGGTAAAAGGGGGGGACGTAGTAGATACGCTGGCCATTATTCCTTTATAATTACTACATATTTCAACTTAGTTTCTGTTATAAATAAACAGTTATTGTTTTCAACTTACAAACCTGGTGGCTATAACTTATTGAGCAGGCCAATGATTTTGCAAATTTTATACAAATTATTGGTTAATTAATTTGTGTCGGGGGATCTGTGGGCCCGTGGGGCTGGAATCGACCATGCACTAGCTCAGGGTGTTATAATGCCATGTGGTGCCAGCTCACAGTGCAGTGTTCCCATATGTCTGCTGCCCTTGTCCTTCCAGGTGGCAGTGGCCATGGGTTTGGAAGGTACTGTTGAAGAAGCCTTGGTGAGTTGCTGCAATGAATTTTGTAAATGGTAGACTTGGCTGCCACTGTATGTCAGTGGAGGAGGGAGTGACTGTTAAAGGTGATGGATGGGGTACCAATCAAGCTGCTTTGTCCTGGATGGTGTCTTAAGTGTCGTTGGAGCCGCATTCATCCAGGCAAGTGGAGAGTATTCCATCACACTCCTGGCTTGTGCCTTGTAGATAATGGACAGGCTTTGGGGAGTCAGGAGTTGAGTTACTCACTGCAGAATTCCAAATCTCTGGCCTTGTCAAGTTTAGTTCCTGGATGTTGCTGGTGGCTTATTCTTTGATGGTAAACCTGTTGAATATTAAGGGGCAATAGTTAGATTCTCTCTTGTTGGAAGTGGTCATTACCCAACACTTGTGTAGTGCGAATGTAATCAGCCACTTATCAGCCCATGCTGGAATGTTGATGTTGCGTTCACAGAAGCAGCCATACGGGAAGCATTGGGAATGGAAAGTTTATTTACGGAAGGAGGAAAAGACTATGTACACAGGTCCCGCAGGAACTACTGCGCCTGGATCACACTCGAGCCGGGCTTAAATACCCAGATTTCCTTTCCCGCTGAGAAAGGGACCGCTCCCCTCAACTGTTACAACAGTTGTCCAGGTCTTGTTGGATATGGACATGGGCTGCTTCCGTATCTGAGGAGTTGCGAATGATGCTGAACATGTTATTGTCGTGTAGGAAGTGAGGATTGATGTAGAGGTAAGAGGCTCATTAAGAGATTGTTAAAGTAGCAGGCATGGGAAATTGCACAAAGAAGCTCGCTCATTTAGCAAGTAAATCTCATTCTAAAATTGCGGATAAAGGAATCTAATTTTAATATATTCATTACTCAGAATGATTCACCTCTGAATATAAACAGGGATATTCAAATCAGGAAAGAGAGGCATTTCTCAAAGATGAGTAATTAAAGGTTCTTTTGACTATAAAACGGATTTTCAGAGATTCCAGAAATAGAAAATCTTATTTGAGATTGGCGGAGGTCCTGGCACTGACTTATCAAACTGACATAGGGTTTGATTAAAGTTGCCAAGTCCCAGGCGACCAGAGGTTGCTTTCCCCTTTGAGGGGGTAGAACTAACTGGTGGTGATTTAATCTGAGGGTCACCACACCTCAGGCGAGGGGCAAGGTTGAGAAGGCAGGGCCTTCATGAATAACCTCAGCCGGTATGGGGAATTGAACCCACGCTGCTGGCACCACTCCATATCATGAACCAGCTGTCCAGCTACGTGAGCTAATGGCTGAAGGTTGACAGTTGTGTTCAGACCCATCACAAATTCCCTAGACACTGACTCCATCCCTCTCAATGACCACTGCCTGAAGGCGCAACCAAATTATTCGCAATCTTAGTACCATATTTAACTCTGAAATGAGCTTCCAACCACATTAACTCTCTATCAGTGCAATGCTCCTCAATCTTTAAAATTTTCATTCTTGCTTGTTTCAGACATAGAACATACAGTGCAGAAGAAGGCCATTTGGCCCATCAAGTCTGCACCGATCCACTTAAGCCCTCCTGTCATGTGAGAGTACCTTTAAGAAATAGATGTTTAAGCAATGTACCTTTAAGAAATGGAGCTGATCATATTCTGAACTGATGTCAGAGGGTGGGGGGAGCTGAGCTCACTTCTGCTTTTGGTTTCAGTTTGAGAAGGCAGCTGGGAGTGTCTGTGTGTTTTGCTGAGAGCTGCAGGAAGAAACACAGAGCTGGTCTGTGGGTGTCTGCAAATCCAAAGACTATAAATATATTGAATGTAACCTAATGTCTGTTTGTGAAGGTTTGAAGTCTTTTGGATGTTTAAAGGAATAGTTTGAAGGATTATTTAGTGTTGTAGTCTTTTGGGGTTATCTTTGAAGTAATGGGTGTTAAGATATTCAATGTTTGTTTTTAAAAGGTTAACTTGAGTTCATAGAATAAACATTTATTTGTTTTAAAAACCATGTGTCCATTTCTGCTGTATCACACCTGGAGAGTACGCCGTGTGCTTCCCACACCACAATCTATTCAAAGTTGTGGGTCGGTTGAACTCCATGAAACACTTTGGGGTTCTGTAAACCCGGACCCATAACACTCCCTTCCACCTTTTCTCCGTAACCCAATAACCCCTCCTAAACGTTTTGGTCACAAAGGGCAATTTATCATTGCCAATCCACCTAACCTGCACGCCTTTGGACTGTGGGAGGAAACCGGAGCACCCGGAACAACCCACGCAGACACGGGGAGAACGTGCAGACTCCGCACAGACAGTGACCCAGCGGGAATCGAACCTGGGACCCTGGCGCTGTGAAGCCACAGTGCTATCATGACCTTCATGGCCTTGGCCTTCCCAATCTCAGTCACCTCCTCCATCCTTTCACATTTCTGTGCTCCCCAAATTCTGGCCTCTTACACGTCCCTGATTCTAACTGCTCTGCCATTGGTTGCTGGGTCCGCAACTAGCCTGGGTCCTGAGCTTTGGAATTCCCTCTCTAAACCTCACCGCCTCTTCCGCCTCTCTCTGTTCCTTTCAAATGTTCCTTAAAATCCCACAAGATTTGGGATCACCTGGTCTAATAGCACCTTCTGCAGCTCGGTGGCAAATGTTGCCTGATAATTGCTTCAGTGAATGTGCCGCGGGGGTGTTTTACAACGTTAAAAGTTGATGCAAGTTGGTCTTGAACTTGGGGGTGGGGGGGGGAACAGAAAATGTATTATTTGTTATTGGAACACTTGAACGGCGTGTAGGGACTATTGATATTTGTGTCAGGCTCTGTTCTTTTATAAGCAGGTAATTTTTTTTTCTCTGAATCATAATATTGTTGCTGTGCTGGGCAATTAGGAGCGTTTGGTGAGGTCCTGGAAAACAGAATGACAATCCTGCAACATTTGATTAAAGGCAATGATTTTGCATTATGCACATTTGTGTCAAGACAGACAGGTTTCTGGTTCTGTGTTCTCGCAATTATTAAACTAATTTTGCATCCTCTGCATTTTTCTGCTTTCAATCATTATTGAAGGATACTAAGCTGGGCAGTCAGATGCGCTCACACTGAAAACGTTTATTTGCTTACATCAAACATATGTGACTTTGAGGTTACTCTGTTGATAGCGTGGCAGGGAACAAGTAGAGGGGCGGCATGGTTCACAGTGGTTAGCACTGGCACCTCACAGCCCCAGCGGCCTAGGTTTGACCCAGGTTCGAGTCTGGCCTAGGGTCACTGTCTGTCTGGAGTTTGCACGTTCTCCCCATGTCTGCATGGGTTTCCTCCGGGTGCTCCGGTTTCCATCCACAGTTTAAGGATGTGCAGGTTAGGTGGGGTTGCGGGGATAGAGCGGGAGGAGTGGGGTTGGGTAAGGCGCTCTTTTGGAGGGTCGGGGCAGACTTGATGGGCCGAATGGCCTCCTTTTGCACTGCAATTCTATGGATTTCCACTGAGGGAGGTGATGGGTACTGAGGAGGACAAATGGGTACAGAAGATTGAGGGTAATCTGATTGGAATGTTTACGACAATTAAAGGAGGTGACAGGCTTCCCTTGGTGCAGGGAGCTCAAATCAAGAGGGTGTAACTTTCAAATTATACTGAGCTAATCAGAGGTGATATCATGAAACACTTCTCCACACAAATGAGAGTGGAACTTTGGAACACTCTCCCCTGAAAATCTGTTGAGACTGGAAGTCGATTGAAAAATTCAAAACTGAGATTGTTAGATTTTGGGGCGAAGTATTAAGGAATATGGTACTGGGACAGGTTGATGGACTGGAGATAGAAATCAGACTTGATCTCATTAAATGGCATAATAGGCTTGAGAGGCTGAATGGCCTCCTCCTGTTCCTACATGGTCCCTTAAAAAGCTCCCGTTGTCACCGTGCTGGTACATACTGGGAAATTAAGAACCTGCTGGTAGGTCAAATCATGTAAATCTACTGGAAAAGCTGTTCTTCGCCAATGTTGCACTGGCTCATTTGTACTTGCTGATCTTCGTTGACTTCCACATTACCAACATATCAATCAACATTTCGGGCGGCATCTACCAGCCTCTTCCCGCCAGAACCGGGGCCCGACACGGGTGACAGATCCCAGGAGAGGCCCCTCCGGGGGGTTCCCGACAGCCGTTGCGCCTCACGAGATCTGGTAGATCTCGCGAAACGCCACAATCTGGATCCCACTCACAATGGGCGGGACCCAGTCTCACACAGCTAAGCGAATTTAAGAACCCACTCAGCTGTGCTCATGCCGCATCCCATGGCCACCCGGCATCTACTGGCCTCACCAGGGAGGCCCCAGCCCGGCGCCGTTCAGTACTGGTCCCCAAAAACGGGCACCAGCCTGTCCAGAACGGACTCAATTTTTTTAGTTAGATCACGCCCATTAACTTTAAACTGTGTCCTTGACTACAAATCTTATCATGAGCTTGCCTCACCCTGGGCTGGATTCTCCGATCGCCGACACCGAAACCGCGTTTGGTGATCGGCCGGTGAATCCATCTTTACACTGGAATCGGGGGCCGCACCATTTTTCGATGCTCTGCCTCCTCAAAAGTGCCGTACTGGAAGAGTGCGTTGCACGCTGTCGGCAAGGCCTGAGGGCGTCACCTGAGGCCCTCTCCCGATGCTCCGCCCCCCCGATGGGCCGAGTCCCCGACGGCGTGGGACACGTGCCCTCACAACGTTCGGGGACCTCGCGTGGCGGCTGTGGACTGTGTCCGGCGCCGCCAGAGTCGGGGGGGGGTGGGGAGCCGAGCCGTTCCGTTGGCAGGGGGGGGCTTCAGCGTGGGCTGGGGGGACTGGTCTGGTGGGGGTGGTCCGGTGTTGGCAAGGGGGGGGGGCAGTTTTTGGCAGGCCGGGTCCTCGCGCGGCCGCCGCCATGTTGCACGGCACAGCAGCCACAGGCCGCCGCCGTGCTTTTGTGTGGTCACGGACCTGGCCATTCTGCGGTTGTATCCGAAGGTAAAGCCGGGGGCTGTACGCGGCACGGCTGCTAGCCCCCCACCGTGCAGAGGATCGGTGCGGGGCAGCGCCGACCTTTTGGATATAGCCGCAGAATCGTAGAATCCAGCCCCCTATCTCTACAAGCTCCATTATATCAGTAACCCTCCCTAATTGTTTCACTGCTCCCTTTCTCGATCTCACCATCCCCCCAACTCTACACTCCACAAATCTAACTGCTGTCTCTCCTGCACCTCCCTCGGATCTTTTTGCCTCCTGGACTCTCCACATTCAAACTCTTTACAAAAACCCAACTCCAGCGAATCATTTCAAGCTCTTCCTTGTTCAGCCGTTCTTCACTTTTTAAAAAATAAATTTAGAGCATCCAATTATTTTTTTTCCAATTAGGGGGCAATTTAGCGTGGCAAATCCACCTACCCTGCATGTCTTTGGGTTGTGGGGGTGAGACCTACACAGACACGGGGAGAATGTGCAAACTCCACACGGACAGTGACCCAGAGCCGGGATTGAACCTAGGACCTCGGTGCCGTGAGGCAGCATTGCTAACCACTGCACCACCGTGCCGCCTTGACCCTTCTTTACTGTGCATGGAATGGTTTGGGACATTTTCCCTGATTTAAGGAGCTCGACAAATTCAGGGAGAGCTTTTCATAGCCGCAACACAGCAGCCCTGGTGCATCGGGCAAAACTTTGAAAACATTTCAATTTTTGGGCAGCACGGGTAGCATAGTGGTTAGCACAATTGCTTCACAGCTCCAGGGTCCCAGGTTCGATTCCGGCTTGGGTCACTGTCTGTGCGGAGTCTGCACGTTCTCCCCGTGTCTGCATGGGTTTCCTCCGGGTGCTCCGGTTTCCTCCCACAGTCCAAAGATGTGCAGGTTAGGTGGATTGGCCATGATAAATTGCCCTTGGTGTCCAAAATTGCCCTTAGTGTTGGGTTGGGTTATGGGGATAGGGTGGAGGTGTTGACCTTGGGTAGGGTGCTCTTTCCAAGAGCCGGTGCAGACTCGATGGGCCGAATGGCCTCCTTCTGCACAGTAAATTCTATGATAATCTATGATAATCTATGATTGTGTCATTCTCTTCAATGAGCACTAATAAAAATAATGGATAACAGCTCTGTGTGTCTGTGTGCTATGGTTTCAAACCAATAGCTTTTCTTAAACATAATTCCTTCCTTAATTAAAGTAATCTGTTTTGTCAAGTTAATAAGATTTAATTTTCTATATTTAAGTGATTTCTGATTTTCGATTTGGCCCTCACACTTTTTTCTTGTTTTGAGGGGTCGATATCTCCATTGGTCCTGTAATTTTGGGCTGAATTTCTAACCGGTTTACATTTCAGATCAACACCCATCTTCCAAATACACAGGGCATGATTTAACAGGGGAGCAGCAATCCTTTGCATGGGAGCAACACTGTCTATCTCTGTAGGCACTGTGACTTCCCACCTTCTCCATCTCGGATCCTCTCCTCTCTCTCTCTGCCTTCTGCCCCAATTAATCCCCAACCCCTCTCTGCCTCAGGCTGGGGTAGACTTACAGTGTTTTAAAAGCTCTGTTGGTGCAGGTACCTTGACCCTCAAATGATCCTTTATTGTTCAGCCCTAGTTACACACCATTAAAATTAACCTGGAAAATTGAAGGGAGCCATCACCGAGAGATAAAGTCAGAGGAATGAAAATAACCGAAGGAAACAGAGACCTCATCATTCAGCTAGTCTGTGACCTTTTCCTAAGCACAAAAAACGAATTAAATAAATCTGATAAGCTCGCGTTTTCTGTGTGTTTGGAAATGATTAGGGGAAATTTTCAATATTTGTTAATGTTGAAACACCTGCTGTCTGCCTGTTTTCGGCAGGTCCTATAAGCGGCTGCCCTCCGAGTCTCTATTTCCTGTTTTCTTTACCCTTTTCTATCCGTTTTCCTCCACCCGTCCTTTACCACACTCTCGCTGTGATAAGAGCCCCACAGGCACGACAACAACTTGCATTTATATAGCACCTTTAGCCTAGTGAAGCAGTCCAACGCTGGGTGGGGTTACTGGGTTATGGGGATAGGGTGACGGTGTTGACCTTGGGTAGGGTGCTCTTTCCAAGAGCCGGTGCAGACTCGATGGGCTGAATGGCCTCCTTCTGCACTGTAAATTCTATGATCTATGATTATTATTATTACAAAGCACAATTTGTCACTGAGTGAACAAGGCAGTACAATGACATCTGATCAAAAGCTGAGTCAAAAGAGGTAGGTTTCAAGGTGTGTCTTCAAGGAAGAAGGAGAGGTCGGGAGACAGGCATTTAGGAAGGGAATTCCAGAGGTTAGGAACCAGGCAGTTGAAGGCATGGAACAATGAGAATCAGCGAGCCACAAGACACCAGATTTGGAGAAGCACTGATATCTTGAAGGTTTTTAGGGCAGGAGGTCAGAGAGATCGGGACAGGCAAGCCATGGAGGGATTTGAACGCAAAGATGAGAATATGGCTGAACGGGGAGCCAATGAAAGTCAGCAAGCAAAGAGGTTTTTAAAAAATTATGTATTTTTATTGAAAACTTTTTCATTTGAACAAAGAAACATAATAATAAAATTTAAAACGGGTGCTTCAAGTTATGATATAAAAAGAAAACAATCAAGGAGCCATCCAATCCTAACTGCCCCCAGCACCCCCCCCCCCCCCCCACCCCCACAATAAACTAAAAAAACTCAATAGCTGATGGTAACTAATTATTTAACAAAAGGAAATGAATGGCCGCCATCTTCGGTAGAACCCTTTGGACGACACCATAACGGTGTACTTGACCTTCTCCAAATGTAGAAACCCCATGAGGTCGCCCAACCAGGCCATGCTTGGCTGGGCTGGGGGACCTCATGGAATTTGTGTAGCTGGAGGAGATGAAGTATACCATGAGGGGGTAAGTGGAAGGGATCTGGAAGAAGTGGATGCCTTTCATCTCCTTCTTCAGGGAGCTGGTTACCTTCAGCTGTGTGGGGCAAGGGTTGTCTCTGTATTTTGGTTAAAGTTTGGCTTTTTTTCTCGCATAGGGGGTGGGGTGAGGGGGAGAGGAGAGGGGGTTTGGGAGGATTGGGCAGTTGTTGTATTGTTGTTCCTTGTGGAGAATGAGAAATCTTTGCGGAATAAAATTATTTTTTAACAGGAGAGATCCAAACGTTCAGCTGCTTGGGACACGACCATAAGATATGAGTGTGGGTGGGTGGCCCCCAATTCGGTTGGTCACCTGGAATGTAAAGGGGTTGGCCCAATGAAAAGGTTCCAGGGCATTTGCTCACTCATTTCCCTTGTCGTCACCACCCTCCCTGTTGAGGAGGATTCTGTCTTTAGACAGGTCTGGTGTGGGGGGGGAGTACTTCGGGTATCTATGGCCGGATCTTCTCAGGGGAGTCAGCCCCGGTGGATGAGATGAAGGCAAAGTGGGAGGGGGAATTGGCACCCATTTTGGATGAGGAGTGTGGAGTGAGGCTCTTGGCAGGGTCCGAGCCAGCCCCCGGGAACACCGCTCATACATGTACTCCACTCCCGAAAAGAAATCACTCATCCTAGCCTTGGTTAGGTGAACCCTATGCACTGCCTTAAACTGGATCAGACTGAGCCGAGCACAAGAGGACGTGGAGTTTACCCTGACAAGGGCCTCACTCCACACCTCCTCATCCAAAATGAGTCCCTAAATCCTACTTCTACTGACCCTAACCCCAAACATAATGAAAACAGAATGAAAGCTCATTATCCAAATTTAATCTAAAATAGTGACCTGCAACTACCCCCACCCCTCCACTCCCATCAGCGAACTAACATTTTAGCAGGGCGGCCAATGCCCAGAGTGAAGAAAAATACTGACAAAAAAACCCAAAGTAGAGCAAAACCCATTGCACCGTCATACTCCAACAGTGAGGCATATATTCCCCATAACAATTTTATCACAAACAACAAAACTTACCCATAACAGTTAACCCCTCATCCAAATTCAACCTTCATAACTGCATCCCACCCAAGAACAAAGAAATACAAACATATACAAGGGACCCCAACAGCTCCCCACAACTGCATACCCACCCCCAACATCCAAATGCCACACATAAACCTCAATCAACTTACACCCAGCCCATTATTTTTTTTACAAATGCCTCCGCATCTTCCAGTGCTTCGGAAAAAAATCGTCTTTCAACTCAAAAGTCACTCTAAGCTGTGTCAGGTAACTTACCCCAAATCAAACTCCACTCTTATACAGGGTGGCCTATCCTTGTTGAACACCACCCCCTTCCTTGCCAGCTCCGCACCAATGTCTTGATACATCCTGATGGTGTGGCCTTCCCATTTACAGTCACGATGTCCCTTAGGCGATCTCAGGGCCCATTCCTCTTCCTGAAAGATATGGAACTGTACAATAACAGCGTTTGGTGGTTTGTTGGGACCGGGCTTCTGCCGGAGTGTCCGGTGCGCTGGATCCAGCTCAGGAGGGGACGTGAATCCACCCTACTCCACCATCTTCCCAAACATTTGCAAAAAGTATTCTGTGGGAGTTGGGCCTTCCATTCCCTTTGGCAATCCCACGATTCTGATATTCTGCCTCCTGGAACGATTCTCCAGATCATCCACTTTGGCCTTCAGTGCTTAATTCACACTAGCCATCTGCAATATCTCAGGTTCCAGAGAGGCAATCTGGTTGCTCTACCTCTAGAGAGGGAGCCACCTCCACACCTTTATTGCAGCGGCATGCTGGTTTACCGATTCGTTGGCCTTCTCCAATGCCGACTGAATGCAGGCTCTCCCATCGATTTGCAAAATCCCCAGACACTAACCGCCTTTGCTTCTCGAATTCCGCCACCAAGACGCCGGTAAGCATCTCGGCCATTGGAGGAGTGGACAGAGTTGCAGCAGCAACCTCCGTCTATTTCTCCACCAAAGAGCCCGAGAAGCCACCGATTCCGTCAACAAATTTCTTTCTTCAACTCTCTTTGCCCTGGTCCTTCTGGGCATTTCCCTTATGTGGGCACCTTATACCATCGATTAGGTGGGATTTTAAGCAAATGTACCCCCAAGATCTGGACAAAAAGGGATAAAGATTCAGTATCCTGGCAGGAGCCACCTCGTGTGCATCTTCGCTCTACATACCGCCACCAGACATCCCGCAAGCGAAGAGGTTGATGCACAATTGGGAGCAGCAGACTTTTCAACAACTGAATTTTATGAAGGGTGTAATGTCGGCGA
This sequence comes from Scyliorhinus torazame, assembly GCF_047496885.1. Classification (NCBI taxonomy): domain Eukaryota; kingdom Metazoa; phylum Chordata; class Chondrichthyes; order Carcharhiniformes; family Scyliorhinidae; genus Scyliorhinus; species Scyliorhinus torazame. The sequence goes on along the minus strand of NC_092724.1, from coordinate 21,176,134 downwards.
TCGTCCAGAAGGGCTTTGGAATAGTGAAGTATGGAGGTGACAAAGGCATGGATAAAGGTTTTCAGCAACAGATGTACTGAGACAGGGATGGAGTGCAATAGAGGTGGAGGTAGGCAGTCTTGGTCATGGAACAGACAAGTGGTCAGGAGCTCATCTCAGTGTTAACTATCACACCAAGGTTGTGAAAGGTCTGGTTCAGTCTCATACAACATCCTAGGAGAGGGGTGAAGTTGGTGGCTGAGTTTCTGTTGGGGCCCAAAGTTAAAACTGACCTTGATATTTCCAATCCTCAGATGAAATTTCTGATCATCCAGTACTGGACGTTGAACAAGCATCATTACAAATCAGGAGACAGTGAATGGTGGTGGTGCGGGAGGGGGGGACATTGTTGGGGGTGGGAGGGAGTAGGGCAGGGGCTGCAGTCAAGTGAGTTGGCAGTTAGATAGAGCTGGATGCCATCAGCATAGATGTGAAAGCTGACCTCCAGTAATAATTGCACAGTTTTCTTGTCTACTCCAGTAGCAATTACAGAGCTGGTCCTATGGGAGTTGGATGAATCAGTATTGTGGGGGAGTCTGCTCATTTTAGAAGTGAGTTTTCCACTTTAATATTGCTGGAAGTACATTGTTTCCCTCTGACCGTCTCGGTATATTTTCTTTGGTTTTTTTGTGTCTGTTTGCCTATTTTCGGTTTCCCTCTCCTTTCCTCTCAGGTCTGTTGTTGCTGGAGTACAGATGGCTCTCTTGCACCTCATCCAAGTAGGTATTCTTTACGACTGAACGAAACAATGAATCAGAGCCAAAACACCCTTACTCTTTACCTAGCTAGGCTGTACCTGACAGATGGCTTGATCCTCATTCCTGCCTTTGATGACCCTGGACTCAACTATTCCACTCCTCTCTCAGCTGGCCTCTTCACTTCTACCCTCCATAAACTTGGGCTAATCCAAAAATCTGCTGTCTAGTTTCCTGACTTACACCAAGTTCCGTTCACCCATCACCCTCTCTGCTCGCTGACATACATTTGTTTCATCCACCAATTCCTTTGTTTTAAAGCTCACTTCCTTGTTTTCAAATCCCTCCGCAGCCTTTCCCTCCCCAATTTCTCCCACAAGTCCTGAAAGACGTGCTGTTAGGTGAATTGGATATTCTGAATTCTCCCTCTGTGTACCCGAACAGGCGCCGGAATGTGGTGACTCGAGACATTTCACAGTAACTTCATTGCAGTGTTAATGTAAACCTACTTGTGACAAAAAAGATTATTATTATCTCTGCAGCCTTTTTTCCCCCCTCCAATTCCATCTAATCCTCGGTACCCAACTAATTCAGTTTTTACATCTGTGCCAATGATCCAGGTTAAGACAGATTCTGCAAGATCAAATCTCATTTGCATTCTTTTAATCTCTATGTAATTCTCTGAAAATTCCGCTTAACAACAGTTTGTTCAATTAAGCGACAATCCGCTCATTATCACACACTGCCAATTAGTTTGCATTTAAAAAGCAAAGACTCATTTGTTCCTTTTCTGACATTTCGCTTTGTGAGAATATTGCCAAATATTTTCTCCCTAATGGGGACTTGCTGGCATTTTGTTATTGCTCTCGGTCTCGCTTCCCAGTTTTCCCATTTGAATGCACTTTGGGTGTAGTTCCTCACTGCACATCATTCTTGAGACTAGAGAATAATTGTCGGTTTGCTCGTGATTAATGCGGGAATCAACATGGAAACTGATTATAATGCTGGATGAATTTGAGTCGGGTTGTGACAGAGAATGTGAGCCCAACTTGATTTCTTTGCCCTTCCCTTCGGACCTTCCAAGCATCAGGACCCCTCACGACTTCCTTGGGCATCCAACAACAACTTTCATTTGTATAGCACCTTTAAACAGAGTGAGGCTCCCAAAGTGCATCAGTGTCAAACTAAATTTAACACCAAGTCAGGTAAGGAGATATTAGGACAGGCTAACTAAAAGCTTGGGCTAGGATTTAAGGAAGATCTTAAAGGAGGAGAGAGAGGTTTACGGGTGGAGTTCCAGTGTTTAGGGCCTGGGCAACTGTAGGCAAAGGTGGAGCGATCAACATGGGTGGCGCACACCAGGTCAGAATTGGAGAAGTACAGAGATCTGGAGGGTTGTAAGACTGGAGGAGGTTATAGAGATAGGGAGGGATGAGTTCATGGAGGAATCTGAAAACAAGGGTAAAAATGTTAAATTCGAGACATTTCTAACTTGGCATCAATGTAGTTCAGTGGGATGATGGGTGATGGGTGCATGGGACTTTTGCAAATTAAGATATGGACAGCAGATACATAGATGAAATAGACCAGTTGGAGAATGACAAATATTCTCCAACCAATGGTGAAGCTGATTTGCATTACGGGGTGATATCAATTGGGTTATTTTGATGTTGACCAATGCCATTTTGGAAGACTCCCACACCAAGCCATTCTGCGCCCAAGAATCTCTATCTCCCATCTTCGACCTCCATGTTGGGAGTGCTGATTCCCACTGTGGTTTCCAGTTTGTTTTTCACACTGTGTAGGTCAGCACGCCATGGTTCCCAGCGTGCTCCATTCTTGCCAAGTTGACAAAATGTTGAGTTTATCCCCCTTCTCACCCCCGTCAGCAAAATCTAGTTCTGCACCACCTGGCATGGTTCCTGTGCCAGCTGTGTGCCTGTTCCTGCCAGATGACACTTGTGTGTTTCTTATGTGAAGAAAGACACTAAGGGATTAGCAGCAATGTCATCCTGCTTAATATACAGCAGAATCTGGCAGCACCTCTTCAGGATTCACTGCAAGAATTCACCAAGGTTTCTTAGGCAGCACCTTCCAAACCTGTGACCACCACCAACTAGAAGGACAAGACGAGCAGATAGATACCCAGGAACACCACGACTTGGAGGTTCACCTCCGGGTCACTCACCATCCTGACTTGGAAATATATCAGCCCTTCCTTCACTGTCTCTGGGTCAAAATCCTGGAAATTCCTCCCTAACAGCAGTGGGGGTGTACCTGCAGCGGATTAAGAACAAAGAACAAAGAAAATTACAGCACAGGAACAGGCCCTTCGGCCCTCCCAGCCTGCGCCGATCCAGATCCTTTATCTAAACCTGCCACCTATTTCCCAAGGATCTACTTCCCTCTGTTTCCCGCCCGTTCATATATCTGTCTAGAAAAGAACAAAGAAGGCGGCTCATATCCACCTTCTCAAGGGCAACTAAGGATGGGCAATAAATGCTGGCCTAACCAGCAAGGCTAACATCCCTAATTATTTATTTTTTTAACCTCAGAAAGGACAAAAACAGGCGGAGGAGAACATTTCCCAAATTCCCCCCCCCCCCCCCCCCCCCAACTCCATTCTAAGTCACACACCATCCCGAATTGGAAATATTTCGGCCATTTCTTCACCACAGGGTCATATTCCTCGAACTCTTCATTGATGAAAAAACCATTGGGTATTCTAATTAGGGCAGCACGGTAGCATTGTGGATAGCACAATTGCTTCACAGCTCCAGGGTCCCAGGTTCGATTCTGGCTTGGGTCACTGTCTGTGCGGAGTCTGCACATCCTCCCCGTGTGTGCGTGGATTTCCTCCGGGTGCTCAGGTTTCCTCCCACAGTCCAAAGATGTGCAGGTTAGGTGGATTGGCCATGATAAATTGCCCTTAGTGTCCAAAATTGCCCTTAGTGTTGGGTGGGGTTACTGGGTTATGGGGATAGGGTGGAGGTGTTGACCTTGGGTAGGGTGCTCTTTCCAGGAGCCGGTGCAGACGCGATGGGCCGAATGGCCTTCTTCTGCACTGTAAATTCTATAATAATCTATTCTATGATGAAGAGCGAGTGATTTTCACACTGACCGCACAGGTTCAAGCGAAAAGGGGCAACTATTGATGGACAATAAATACTGGCCTTGCCATCAAGGGCCACATCCTGTGGATGAATTTATAAATGTCTACATTTTAGAAATCTATACCCCCAAAATAGATGCAATGATTCATAACAATTCTTACAAAGGAAGCTGTTCCCCTCAGTTTAAACCTATGAAGTTATTTGTCAAATGAATGAGGATAGAATGGCACAGGACTATTTGACACCTAAGTGCAGTGAGAGGGGACAACATCATTTATTTTTGTCAGTATTTGTTTTAAATTCTAGCTGGATCTGAGGACCTGTATTTTTTGCTGGTTGGGATATAATTGCTCGCTTGGTTTAAGGAGTGCCCTCCCTTCTCTTTTCTATTTGCCTCTCACTCCTAGAGCTGGTGAATCAGCTCCGCTGAGCTCTGATTTTCACACTCGGTCGGGTTGTCGGCATGGGAGATTTCCCAATGTGTTTAATTCGGACCAGGGTAAAAGTGAGAGAAAGTGAGAGCTGGAACGGGTCACCGCACCTCGAAAGGCAGTGTGGCAGTCACTGAGGTGTCAACGCTTTGGTTACTGACTGTCTCACAATGGAGCAAGGACAGTGGAGAACCGGGGCTGGAGGAAACCGCTTTATCCAGGTTTAGTACCGCTGGGGACGGATAGGAATCAGACCGAGAATAATGAAGCTTCCCTTCTCCCCAGGACGTCTTCAGCTGGTTAACGGGGTTGCTACTGAGTTATTCATTCCTTACTTCAGATTGCAAAATCGATCGAACCAGTCAGCTTGTTAGATTTTAAACCTGTCTGGAGCACCTCTATCTGGCGTGGAGCTGTGATTTCAGATCCGTTCCTCATCGTGGCCAGAGCTGAAACAATTCTGGGGAGGAAAATCGCCACCAATAAAAAAAATAATTGGGGGATAGAATAAATGTGGTTTATATTTTTTACAGTACCTGGAATAACCCGTTTCAAACAATTCCTGTTGCCGCTGTAAGCAACCCTTTAAAACAAAAGTTTTATTTTAACTTTTGTTGAAATGTTTAAAGGTTTTTTCCCCCTCGCCCCAAAACAAATTGGCATTATTTTGATTACAATCGTGGGTGCTAGGAATGCACCTTAATGTTTAATCGGCTTCCAAATCTCTATTGATAACTCTGTAATATATGAAAGGAGTACGAATTATAAATTCAGATTGGGGTTTCAAATCTGGGTGTTACTGATATAGAAATTGTGGGATTTCCAATAGACTGCGTTTGACTGAACTTTCAGCACCCAGGTTGATGGACAGCGACTTAATCCTAACCTAGCCTGTTCATTCGCAATTACCCCTCCTTCCTTCCGTTTGAAACACACTTCGAGATATAAAGGGATCAATTGGCCCCTTTTAGACATCACTTGAGCGTTGAAGCAGAACCCAGACGGTGGCGTCCAGCCCTCCCCCTTGCTCTTGTACTGACTGCAGTGAAGAGGGGAGGGGGGGTGCAAACCCAATTCTCTCTCTTCCCCCTCCCTTGTCCCTATCTCCACGTCCACTTCACCCCGATGGAGCCGGTGAAACGTCCAGCTCTGGTCAGAGAAGGGGTCGGGACTGCCAAACCTCCCAAGCACTTATGGAGGCAACCCAGGACCCACATCAAGATCAAGCAGCGGTTCTACTCGGATACCGAGAGGTACATGTACCACCGAGCTCTGGACAACTTCCAGACCCTGGAGAACGGCGATCGACCTGGGCTGAAGAAACCGCGGATGTCTTGGCCCACCTCCTTTCATGGCCTTCGACGGTAAGAGGGGAACGCAGAGCTCTGGAAGGGTGTGAAAATAAAATCCAAATGTAAAAACAAAAGTTTCACCTCTTAAAAAAAATAGACAGCTAAGAATGTAGGGTGTGTATAAGTCTTTGTACATGTTTGGGAGGGGGAGGTATATAGTTGTGTATGTACAACCTTACCCCCTCCCATGGATGTGACTGACTGACTGACCACAGCCAACGACTCTCAGCTAGCACCAAGAATGGTGGAATTGACGTTTGAGTTCGATCAGGATACTGCTTATCTTGTCATTGTTTAACTATTCAAACATTTTTCAGTAATGGGTGGATCGGTGCATAAGTACCCCATGGGGTGTGAGGGGGCATATTTACTGCCGAGGGCAGCAGATGAAACTTGAATCGTGGAGCTGTGGTTGCTTGCCTTTTGGGATAAAAAAACCTTCCTTTAAGAGATTAGATGCGTGGGTAGAGTCCATGATGGGGTTGAATGTGCATGGGCTGTGAAAGAAGATGGCATGGTAGGTGGAGCCCATGATATGCTAAAGGAGAAGATAACAGTGAGTGGGTGGAATAGGTTTCATCCTAAGAAAGGCCCTTTCTCTTATCTTCTTTTCTTACGTTTAGTCATCCAAAATTCCTGTAAATACCTTTCAAAGTTAACTTGGAAGTTGAGGGGGTGAAAGATTCAATGGCAGTGTCGGTGAAAATGCAATCATTCCAGCGACGTGGATGGTTTGGAACCATTTTGAGCTGAATCACCTCTCTGGAATTTGAGGGGAGGGTTGGGATTGATGATATTAGGTGGCGGATTAAGGCACTGATTCCATTCTGTATTGCCATAACTGGAAAATGACAGGATTCCTAATAATTTTCTGGTAACTTGCTGCTATCGGGGTTAATTCAAGTTGCTTTTACTGTCGCAAGATACAGGGATAAATATGAGCATGAAACACTGGTGAAAAGGTCAGACTGAATCTTGCCACAGCTGGGCGCACTGTTAGCAGGCGATCTCTTGAAATTCTCTTCTGCCTTCAGTTTGTTCCCTAAGTGGTGCCTGATTAGTTTTATAAATGTTGTATTGTCAATTCATCCCTGCTCCCTCACAGGTGGAACACATCTCTACGTCTACCTTTTAAAACCCCTTTGTAATTTTAAAGACCTCCATTAGATCACCCCTCAGCCTTCTCTTTTCTAGAGGAAAGAATCCCCAGTCTGCTTAGCTTTTCCTAACAAAAATATAACCTCGCAATTCTGTTATTACCTTGTGAATTATTTTCTGCATCTTCTCCCATTATGTTTGTGATATGGAAACTAGAACTGTTATCAGTGCAACAACATAAATGTCTTACTTTCTCTGAATGGATGTTTTGGTTGATACAGCACCTGGAGAGGTACGCGGTGTTTTCTGAGCATTCTGATGATGGGATATGCTACGCTGATAGTTTTATTTATTATTAAGAATGTGAGGTGCTGAGACCAATCGTGCAGGATTCCGCCAGAATTACATAGGGTAAGAGATAAGGCCAGAGGGATTAAAGCATTGTAGCAAAATGATAAGATTTAAAAACCAATTGTTGTATCTAAAACACATACAGCCTCACGTTTGCACCATTCAGTGATGGATGGTCAATCCCCAGAGACGGTGGGAGCAGTTATATTGATTCATTCCAAAACCAAACAGCTTGGTTTCTTTCAGAAAGTAAAATTTTCGGTTTCAGTATATGTGTAACTTGAGACTTGGCATCGGGTAAGTGTAGCGTATTTGGAAAGAACGTACAACCTTACATCTAAGTTTCCAAAGCTCTCATTGCCAAACTCATCCTTGCCGTGTGCCTGCTGTAGACTAATTGATAGAGATTAATTGTTATGATTAGTCAATAACTCCATTATCATTGTCTCACGTGAGGAAGGCAGAGGCATAATGGTATTGTCGCTGGGCTAGTAATCCAGAGATCCAGGGTAATGTTCTGGAGACCTCGGTTCTATTCCCACCAGGGATCTGAATTCAATAAAAATCTGGAATTAAAAGTTTAATGATGACCATGAAACCATTGCCGATTGTCGTAAAAACCCATCTGGTTCACTAATGTCCTTTAGGGAAGGAAATCTGCCATCCTTACCTGATCTGGCTTACACATGACTCCAGACCCACAGCAATGAGGTTGACTCTTAAAAACCCTCAGGGCTGGGCAATAAATGCTGACCCAGCCAGCGACACCTACACCCCATGGACATTTTGTTTTTTAAATGTGACTACCAGGATGGGAAAATGAGGACAAATGGATCTTGGTATTTTATTGTCTAACAATTTGTATGTTTCTTTGTTCAGTTGCATTCCTATAGCTCAGGACATCATCAGGCATTTTACATTCAATGAAATGCATTTGAAGCTTGGTCACTGTTGTAATGAAGAAAACACGAGTATTTTACACATGACATGTTTCCACGCATGACATCAATGACTCATAGGCCAGGTTACCTTTTAAAAAAAATGTTTTTATTGGTTTTCACATTGTATGTTACACATTTCAGTTTGTAGGTTAAGCTACAGATTGCAAAACCGTCCGTAATACCAAGTAAAACCAACCAAGGAGAAATTAAGATCACAAAGAGCAAAAAAGGAAACAAAAACAGTCAAAGTTCACTGTACATATTGACACGTACTTGTCTCCCCTCCCTCTGTGGCCATAGGCCACATTTGGCTGCCCTGCCTCAGTTGAACTCCCCCCTGTAGCCCGAGGGTGTATTACCCAGTGTGTTTATTTTATCTTATTTTTTGTTTTTCACTCTGGTTTTCCATTTGCCCTCAGACCCATTCCCTGTGGCTCCAGCCCTTGTACCTCATGATCTTTATTTTTGTTGTGAACTTTTGGCCCCCCCTCCCCCTTACTCTCTCTTCCTTCCCTGCCCCCTTTCCTTTTCCTATACGTTCCGTGGTTTGTCTGTGCCTTCCTCCTTGTTCTACAGATTGCTGGCTACAAACAGGTCTTGGAACTTACCTTTTTTAGGTGCTGGTTGAGAGACAAATATTGACCAGTACTCTAGGGAAAATCCCCATGGCTTTTCTCCACCTATGTGGGAGGACAGACACTGACTTGCTTAAACACCGCATCTGAGAGCACAACACTCCCTCTGCACTAGCACCAGGAGCGTCATCCTAGATAGTGTGTTCAATTTTTGCTCGTTGGTCTTTTGGCTAAGATCAAACGTCTAATCAAGCATGAGAGCTAGTGTAATACCTGTCCTTGGCAGCTTGGATCTGCAGGTCCCTTGTCTGGGGACCATGAATTGAATTGGCTTTTGGAGCAAGGAGAAGGATTGCCCTGTCCACTCTGCGCATTGGCTTAGAAACTCTGAGAAAGGAATACATTTTTTAAAAATTCTGTTCATTTTTCCGGAGTGCAACTTGAACCTAAGACCACCCCCGGGAATTCTACCCACAGAACCAGGACTGACACTCCAGTGACACTGATTTAAACTTTCCTTCCTCACATCAAGAGAGTGACGTCTGGAAAAGTATGAGTTTGAGTCAGGAATGGTGCAATGAATCTTTATTTCAAATTGATGAGGGTTGTGGGGGAAGGAAGATTGTGTGGGATGGTTTATTTGCAGCCTCGGAGAAGCAAGAGAGGAAAGTTAAGAGGGTTTGAAATGAAAAATGAAAATGAAATGAAAATCGCTTATTGTCACAAGTAGGCTTCAAATGAAGTTACTGTGAAAAGCCCCGAGTCGCCACATTCCGGCGCCTGTTCGGGGAGGCTGATACAGGAATTGAACCGTGCTGCTGGCCTGCCTTGGTCTGCTTTAAAAGCCAGCTAATTAGCCCTGTGCTAAACCGGCCCCAGTTTCTCTGATTTATGAATCAGAACTATTGAATAGAGGGTTCAGATTTGTGACCTCACTCTTGCATACTTAAATTAGAAACCTGTGTCCTCTCCAGAGTAATAACCCACCCCAGCCCACTCAATGCAATTACTGTCATTACAGTTATGCAAATAAGATTCAGTTAGGATGACCAGAAATAAATTAAACCGACATCCCAGGTAAGAGCTGGAGAAAATCAAAGGAAAAAATTTCAATGGGTTTTATTTTAATGTATGGAATGCAGATTGTGGGAGGGACTTTTCTACATAGTAAGCTAGGGGTGTTGATGGAACATGCCAGGGATTTATGTCAAATTTACAGCAGTAGTAGGCCATTCAGCCCAACTGGTCCATGCCAGGGATTATGCTCCACAGAAACCTCCTCCCAGTCCTCTTCATCTCACCTTATTCTTCTATTTTGCTCCCCACTCTGTGTTTCGAAGTATCCATGCTATTTATCTCAACTCCTTACAGTAGTGAGTTCCACATTCTCTCCAGGTAAAGACGTTTCTGATGGATTCCCCACTGGATTTCTCTGTGGCTGTCTTATAGATCCAGCCCTATAGCCTGAGTCATCCTCACAAGTGGAAATATCGGGCTCAATTTTCCTGGCCCTAGGGAGGTGGTTTGGAATGAGGGTGAGGGTGGCTACAGGAAATATCACTATTGGGAATGTGGCTAAAATTGGAATATCACTATTGCATTGGTTACCCAATGTGTTCCTGCCTATTGTTAAACTCCTGGTAGCCAGTTGGTGAAATTGGAGACCAGAATTTAATCTTTGTTCAGTTGTAGATTTATTCACGGAGTGAAACATTACAAGTGTATATCTCCTAACTCTACTCTCCCTCCACTGTCAATAAGTCTTTCTTTATATGTGCTCAAGTAATTATCCAAACATTGTCTTCCATCTGTCTACACTTAATCCTCCTTTTTTTGTTGACACAGTGATCTTGCCAGAGATGGGGTTAATTAACATAGATTAACATAGAATTTACAGTGCAGATGGAGGCCATTCGGCCCATCGAGACTGCACCGGCTCTTGGAAAGAGCACCCTACCCAAGGTCAACACCTCCACCCGATCCCCATAACCCAACCCAACACTAGGGGCAATTTTGGACACTAAGGGCAATTTATCATGGCTAATCTACCTAACCTGCACATCTTTGGACTGTGGGAGGAAACCGGAGCACCCGGAGGAAACCCACGCACACACGGGGAGGATGTGCAGACTCCACACAGACAGTGATCCAAGCCGGAATCGAACTTGGGTCCCTGGAGCTGTAAAGCAATTGTGCTATTCACAATGCTACCGTGCTGCCCCCATTGTAATGGGAGAGCCATTTAGGCCAATTGGGGGGGAAAGATAATCATGCCAACTTGATCTTCTTGATAACAGTTGACCGCACCATTTAGGCTGGAGCCTGAAATTGAAATAGGAGTGTCTCCATCATTGCCTCCTTTCCATCTCCTCAGCACAGACCCTCTGGGATGTGATGGCCACAGCTGTTGCCACAGGCCATCCTGTGCAAGGATTTCATGCACCATGATGCTCTGAGAGCTATGACCATGTCTTTTTTTGAATTTTTCATAACGCTGCAGAGAACCCTCGCGATCTCCTGCCTGTCTCAGCATTGTCCATCTCTCCCAATGGGGTTGTCGGCCCTCTGATTGATCCTCCCCCCCCCCCTTCCCTACACCTCACAGAATCTTTAACTTGAGGAAAGGGTGTTCCAAAGGCGGTTTCTATATTCGCTGTCTCCAGGAAGATTCCAAATGATGCCCTCCCATGGCCACTTCTGGATTCCTGCTTCTTAATTGGGACTAATGTTGAGATCATGACCGAACCAGGAAAATCATCTGCGTTTACTCATTCATAATCTTAAAGACCTCCATCCGGTCCACTTTCCGTCTTTTCCTTTCCAGAGAAATCAATGTTCAACACACTGTCCAAACAAAACACAGTTGCCTTTTAATGTAACCGGCAGTTAAGTCAAAGGAAAAATATTCTCAGTTTTCCTTCCTACCCTCCGTGCGGGTTTAGTGCAGCTGAAAAAAACCGAGAAGTTTACAGGACAGAAGAAGGTTGTTCAACCGATTGTACCTATCCTGGCTCTTTACTGGGAGCCCATAATTAATTCTACTGCCCGACTCCCTTTCCTTATCCTCCGCCATGGCTCTGATCTTCCCGTTTTCAATATTCATCCAACTTTCCCTTAAAAAATTCAATGGACTCTAACTCACCCATTGCCTGTGGCAAAGCATGCCATGTATTAGCAGCTCAGTGTGAAGATGTTTCCTTAAACCCACTCTCTTTGTGTCAGCTATAAATTGATGGCCTTTTTTTTTAAACTGACTCCTAAACTCTCGAGACGGCAGAAGTAGTCTTTTCCGTGCTCACTGTATCAAAACTCTTCATAATTAAAGTAAAAACTTCTACTAAATCTCTTCTTGGCCTTCCTGTCGCTCTACTGGAAATAGTCCTAATATCAGAAGGATTTCCTCATCATTATAGTTTCACATCATCCTGGTGAATCTACCCTGTGTACTCTCTGTGGCCTTAATGTGCTTCATGCAATGGAATACCCACACATGCATACAATGCTCCAACTGTGAACTAACCGGTGCCTTAAATGAACTCCTGATACTTATTTGTCCTTATACTTTCTGCCCTATCTACAAAACCCAAAATGTTATGGACCTTTTTATTTTCCAAGAATATTGTGTCATGCACTTGGATCAACCGAAGGGTTAAAATGATTTTTGGTTCTCCCTCACTCCAGGACCGTTCACCCTGTTCAAAACAACTAGATGTGCTGGATAACTGGGTGCCTGGTCTCTCTGTGCTCTTCTCCAACCCATGATCATAGGATCATTGAATTTACAGTGCAAAAGGAGGCCATTTGGCCCATCGGGTCCACACCGGCCCCTGGAAACAGCACCCCACTTAAGCCCACGCCTCCACCCTATCCCCGTAACCCCACCTAACCTATTGGACACTTAGGGGCAATTTAGCATGACCAAGCCACCTCACCTGCACATCTTTGGATTGTGGGAGGAAACCAGAGTACCCGGTGGAAACCCACGCAGACACGGGAGGAAGTGCAAACTCCGCACAGACAGTGACCCGATGCCGGAATTGAACCCGGGTCCCTGGAGCTGTGAGGCAGCAGTGCTAATCACTGTGCCACCGTGCCACCCATGCCTGCAGGTTTTGTGATGGTTAGGCTGTGATACCATCCAGCCCCCTAACAATCTCTGCATTTCTTCTACACAAGAATGTGCTGAAACGTGAAGTTTAGCCGACTGCTCTGTTACCTTAGTGGCCAGTATTTCTGTTTGATCCCAGTCAGTGTGTTACATGGACTATTCACAGACATTGCACGTGACTTATATTCAGTGTGGCACACACACACATACAAATATACATTCACGGCAACATTTGTTCACACGTGCACATACATACACATGGTTCTTCAGCCTCTACTCTGTGCTGCTCACGACTGGATTACACTTTCCAATTATGAATCTAGGTCCCATCACTCAATACACATTGCGTCAGATAGATATTGCTGACTGATCGCACTGCGTTTTTCTCCCTCTTGCTTTCTATCTCTAATATCTGTGGAGAAGAATGCAGGGTATAATGTCTGCCTTTCAACTAGGTGGATTTATAGATTTAATTACAGTCTAAATCCATGCCTTTCACCTGCAATTTTCTGACCCGGGGTTGCAAATTTCTAAGCACTTACGTGTGAATGACCTTTATGCCTGAAAAACAGATAAAATGATCAACATTTGCAGATTTAGATCAGTCAGCAACAATCGTGACCATATTCCAGATCCACAAGAGGAAGACACTGGGAGAGCTGCTGCAGGATTCAATGCCCTTCACATCCCAATAGAATGCCCAAGTATTTGAACTAGAATCTTCGAGTGCAGAAGAGACCATTTGCCTCACTGTGCCTCTGCTTTCAAACCCCATCCAGTTATAGTCCCAGTCTCCAGCTCTTTTCCCCTTCTCCTGAAATTCTTTTTCCCTTCAAGCGTTTATCCATTTCCCCTTTGAAAGTTTAGTCCGCATCCGTCATCGCAGTGCGTTCCGGATCAAAACAACTCACTGCGTTTTTTAAAAAAGTCCTCATTTTCCCTCTGGTTCTTTAGCCAGTTATCCTAAATCTGTGTCTCTAGTTGCCAACTCGCAGACCCCCACCCACCCCCAGCCACACACTCTCAACGGAAGCAGGTTTTCCCTCTAGAACAAAGAACAAGAACAAAGAAATGTACAGCACAGGAACAGGCCCTTCGGCCCTCCAAGCCCGTGCCGACCATACTGCCCGACTAAACTACAATCTTCTACACTTCCTGGGTCCGTATCCTTCTATTCCCATCCTATTCATATATTTGTCAAGATGCCCCTTAAATGTCCCTATCGTCCCTGCCTCCACTACCTCCTCCGGTAGTGAGTTCCAGGCACCCACTACCCTCTAGTTACCATCCCGCTAGACAATGTTTCAAAAGAAATTGAAAACCTCCTGCAACTGGCTAAAAAGGATGACATGATAAGATTATACATTTTAAGACTTTTACTGTAACAAATAACTAAGCACTACTGACTAAACACTACCTTTGTAAGTAACTTATGTTTCAACCTACAGAAATGGACCTTCCCCTTGTAGAACCATATGATTCCTATGGTGTAGAAGGAAGCCATTTGGCCCAACAGATCTGCACTGACCCTCTGAAAGAACACCCTACCTAGGTCCACTCCCCCACCCTATCCCTGTAACCCCACCTAACCTACACATCTTTGGACACTAAGGGGCAATTTAGTATGGCCAATCCACCTAATGTGCACATCTTTGGACTGTGGGAAGAAACTGGAGCACCCGGAGGAAACCCATGTAGACACGGGGAGAACATACAAACTTCACTCAGTCACCCAAGGCCGGAATCCGGTGCTGTGAGGCAGCAGTGCTAACCACTGTGCCACCATGCTGCCCCTTATCATACTCGCCACAGAATTGCATTAATTAGAGCAAACAGTACACCGTTGCTTCCAGTTTCCAACTAGTTCATATTTCCCTGTTTTGCTAAGTAGAAACTTTGAATGACTGCCTCTAACACCTCCCTAATTTTTCGGAGAGTTTCCTAAATCCACTTTAAGCAGTGGATTCTTTTTCAATGATTCTTCCCCCCTATCCACGCCAGGACAAATTCCCCAAAACTTTAGATGGCTGCAGGAAGCGTCTCTTTGACTGGAGGCTGCCTCTGTCCTGCCTCTGGCTCTGGTAGTTCGCAAAGCCAAGCAACCTCCACTTTCTAATGACCATACAGAACTGCTGTCTATCTGTCTGCAATATTTAGTGGTTTGAAGGGAAGCCTGCAACCTTATCCCCAAAACGGCTTCCTCTGCACACTTCCTCATGGCAATGAGAATCACATGGGCCTGTACCTAGGTAGAAATGTGAATTAGCTATTCTTGAGAGCCCAAGCATCTTTTCTCTTGGAACTAAATGGACAGTTTAAAGCACAACTGTTTACAACCCAACATTCTAAACACTGTTCTGGGACTTTGAAGACTCACAGTCTATCCACTGTTGACACACAGGCTGCTGTCATTGGCTCCAAGCACAAGTACCTTCTTCTTAGTGGAACGATCTAAGCCTTTGTTTGATCTCTAACAGTCAACCACCCAGACGTACAATCAGGTTACAGAACGGGCCAAAAGGACCCCTTCATTTTACTTTGAATTTAAAGACACAGTCCCAAAAGATAATTATCCTTTAAGCCTCATCATTGTCGCACTCTCTATTCTATCAAAACCCGTAATAATTTTGAACGCCTCTATTAAATCTACCCTTAACCATCTCTACTCTAAAGAGAACAATCCCAGCTTCTCCCATCTCTTTGCGCAGCTGATTGCGGGCATGCACAGTGGTTAGCATTGCTGCCTCACAGCACCAGGGACCCGAGGTCCATTCTGACCTCGGGTGACTGTCTGTGTGGAGTCCTGGCGCCACGGTAGCACAGTGGACGGCACGGTAATACAGTGGTTAGCACAGTTGCTTCACAGTTCCAGTGTCCCAGGTTCGATTCCCGGCTTGGGTCACTGTCTGTGCGGAGTCTGCACGTTCTCCCCGTGTGTGCGTGGGTTTCCTCCGGGTGCTCCGGTTTCCTCCCACAGTCCAAAGATGTGTACGTTAGGTGGATTGGCCATGCTAAATTGCCCTTAGTGTCCAAAATGGTAGACAGGGTTACTGGATTGCTGGGATAGGGTGGAGATGTGGGCTTGGGTGGGGTGCTCTTTCGAAGGGTCGGTGCAGACTCGATGGGTCAAATGGCCTTCTTCTCCACTGTAAATTCTATGTCTATGTCTATAGATTAGATGGATTGGCCATGCTAAATTTTCCCTGAGGGTGGGGTTGCTGGAATAGGGTGGGGGGATTGGGCCGAGGTAGGGTGGTCTTTCGAAGGGTGGCTGCAGGCTCGATGGGCCGAATGGCCTCTTCTGCACTGTAGGAATTCTATGATGTCCCTGGTCCCATTCTCATGCACCCTCTCATATCCCTTTTAAAGCACAGTGCCCATAACTGGACCCAATACTCCAGCTGTGGCCAAAGAATTAAGAAAGTACACTTGTGTTTGACCATCTGTGGTCATAAAGTAACAGCTGGGATTCTGCAGCTAACTGCAAACAGGATGCAGTAAGTATGTGTGACTGTGTTACAATATGGTGCGAGGAAGGAAAGATTCTGCTAATCCCAGCACAGTGTTGGTTGTATACAAAAGACTTTGATGTTTGCACTTGTAAAACAAATTAAGGAAACATCATTTAGCAAACTTTTTTTTTGTTTTATTTGCAAATACACCAGAATTAATCTCGCCCCACCAAATCAAGCATCAGTGCTCGACTAGCCTTAGAGCTCCTGGGCTTAGTCCCAGATGGCATGTTTACCCACTGGAAAAGGCTGAAATTAATTTTATTTATTGCTTTCAACGTGATTTTTATGCTTGGAAACATGAAGGGGAAAAGGGACTGTTTTAATTGAGCTTCTGTTCCAACTATTTCCCCAGAAAACCACAACTTCCATTTCTGGAGCATCCTTGATGCACTAAAACATTCACAGCAGCTATCAGCAAACAAAATGTAACACCAGCCCACATAATAGATTGAGACAGGTTCTAAGAGGAAAGGGAGAGGTAGGGTGGGAATTCCAGATCTTAGGGCCCTGACAGCTGAAACACGGCCACCAATGATGGAGCAATGAAAACTAGGGATGTACAAGAAGCCGGAATTAGAGGGATGATGTGAAAATAGGTGTTCTTAGTGGCGGAGGTGACATGGTATTGCAAGATCAACTTGGGGTCAAATCGGAGGTCAGTGTTGCAAACAGTTTGGTTCAGCACGAGATGGTGGTGAGGAAGAGGGATGGAGCTGTTTCGGATGAAATTGAGGAGAGTCACCGTCAACATCTCTGACTGCCTCTTGGTGTGTTATAAACTGGGGACGCAATCTACTAGCCACACTGCACCCGAAAAGCAGCGCTCCGCAGCGCAACGTGGCCGGTAAGTGAGGGGAGTTCCCGCTCCCAGGGTCTACCCAGCTCGCCACATCTCATGAGATCGAACGTGATCTCGCAAGATGTCGCGGTGAGGTTTGACTATTGTGGGCGGGATTACCCTTTGGCAAATCTCCATATTAGAGCAAGACAGCTAGTCTCACTCTAATGTGCAGTTCCAAGGTGTTGGGATCTATCCCCTTCGCCTTGGAGACCTCCGGCAAGTGCCATTCAGTACTGTTCTCCACAAATGGGGACCAGGCAGATTGGTACTTGTCATAGATTATCATAGAATTTACAGTGCAGAAGGAGGCCATTCGGCCCATCGAGTCTGCACCTGCTCTTGGAAAGAGCACCCTACCCAAGGTCAACACCTCCACCCTATCCCTATAACCCAGTAACCCCACCCAATACTAAGGGCAATTTTGGACACTAAGGGCAATTTATCATGGCCAATCCACCTAACCTGCACATCTTTGGACTGTGGGAGGAAACCGGAGCACCCGGAGGAAACCCACGCACACACGGGGAGGATGTGCAGACTCCGCACAGACAGTGACCCAAGCCGGAATTGTGGGCGTCTCTCAGAGGATTGGAGGCCCCCAGGTGCATACCCTCTGGGCAAGGTGGTTTCCTGGCACTGCTGGTGCCACCTGCACACCTTGGCACTGGCACCCTGGCAGTGGCACCTGGGCACCAACCTGACACTGCCAAGGTACACAGGTGGCACTGGCAGGGACACTGCCAAGGCGCCAAGCTGGCATTCTTTGTATGGTGGTGACCAGGGGGGTGCCCTGCGTGAGTGAGTAGATGTCCGGGGAGCCTCTTACAGTCAGTTAGGATTTTGGGGTCGTGTAGGGGGCTTGAGAGATTGGGACGAATGGCGTCCTGATCTCTCCCTGCACTGAGGAGTTTCGGTAAGTGGGGCCCTTCAGTTCGGGAAACAAGACTAAATGAAGCCTTGGCCGCGCATTCCCTGCTGAGGCCCCATATCTAACCGGAGTCAGGCTGGATAGTGTTGTGTTTCTTGGTGCTGCAAGCGCCATGAAACATTTTTTTAAAAATGTATTTTAGTACAAACATGTATCAAAACAGGTTACAGCAAATAAACACCCGGGAAACATACTTCCCAACAATCAACTATACAGTCTGTACAGACTTTCCCCCTTTCTCACCCTCCCTTCCCCCCCCCCCCCCTCCCCCCACCCCCATGCGCCAAACAGCTCCTCAAACACGGTCAGAAACATCCCCACCTTTTCTCAAACCCCCTGCTGAGCCCCTTAACTCATACTTTATCTTCTCCAACCGCAGGAAATCATACAGGTTTTCCAGCCAAGCTGCTTCCCCCGGTAACGATGCCGAGCGCCACTCTAGCAAATTTCGCCGCCGTGCAATCAGAGAGGCGAAGGCCACGACATCGGCCTTCCTCCTCTCCATGAGCTCCGGCTTCTCTGAAACCCCAAATATCGCCACCAAAGTGTCCGGGTCCACCTCCTCCTCCACTATCCTGGCAAACGCTCTCAGAATCTTCACAATTTTTCGCAACTCCAAAACATGACTCACTGGCCCCCACCCACACCCCTCACACTCATCTGCTATCCCCTGAAAGAACCCACTCATTCTCGCCCGAGTCAAGCGCCATGAAACATGCGGCTAAATGTGCTTGCAATCGGACATGGTTCCCGTTTGGTTAAATCGCGCCCTGGAGCTAGAATCACAGAATACCACAGTGCAGAAGAGGCCCTTCAGCCTAATGAGTCTGCACCAACGCATGAAAGGCCCTGACCTGTCCACCTAATCCCACTTGCCAGCACTTGGTCCATACCCTTGAATGTTATGATGTGCCAAGTACCCATCCAGGTACTTGACAGTGCATTCCAGACCATCACCACTCTCTGGGTAAAAACGATTTTCCTCAACTCCCCCCTGTGGTGATGTGCATCAATGTAAATGCATGTAGGCTAGCTAGACACTAGAGGGAGCACCAGAAACATCACACACTCACACTCAACTAATAGACCAAGTAGATAGGACACGACCAATAGACATTCATGATACACAATGAGGTGACATGACCACAGGGGGGCATTACACCAACCCATATATAAAGGACACAACACACATGATCTGCCTCTTTCCAGTGGAGACAGTCAGTGAGTACAGACACAGGGTTGATTCAATATTACACCCACCACGTGGATTGCAGAAACTGGTTAGTCAGTCTGGGTAGCTATAGTAGGATTAGCAGTAGTGTCGAACCCGAGTAATAGAAGTGTAAATAATTTAATAAACGTGTTGAGGTTATCTCCACGTCTGAACCTTCCTTTGTCAAGTGCACCACAAGGAAGCCGCTTATGTTACACCTACAACATAACAAATCACCCCCCCCCCCACCTAAACCTCCCACCCCTCACTTTGAACTAGCGTTCCCTCATAACTGACCCTTCAACAAAGGGGAACAGCTGGCCCCTATCCACCCTATCCATGCCACTCATAATCTTGTCCACCTCAATTAGGTCATCCCTCAGTCTTCTCTGCTCCAGAGAAAACAACCCAAGCCTATATATAGGCTCTTTATAACTTAAATGTTCCATCCTAGGCAATTTTCTGGTGAATCTTCTCTGCACCCCCTCCAGTGCAATCACATCCTTCCTGTAATGTGGCGACCAGAATTGCACACAGTACTCCAGCTGTGGCCTCACCAAAGTTCTATACAACTCCATCATGACTTCCCTGCTTTTGTAATCTATGCCCCGATTGATAAAGCGAGTGTCCCATGTGCCTTTTTCACCACCTTATTTTAAATTTTTATTTAGAGTACCCAAATCATTTTTTCCAATTAAGGAGCAATTTAGCATGGCCAATCCACCTACCCAGCACATCTTTTGGGTTGTGGGGCGAAACCCACGCAAACACAGGGAGAACGTGCAAACTCCACACAGACAGTGACCTAGAGCCGGAATCGAACCTGGGACCTCGGCGCCGTGAGGCTGCAGGGCTAACCCACTGTGCCACTGTGCTGCCCTTTCACCACCCTATTAACCTGCCCTTCTGCCTTCAGAGATCTATGAACAAACAGGCCAAGGTCCCCTTGTTCTTCAGAACGTCACAGTGTCAGACCTTTCACAGTATGTTAAATTTCTCCTTCCAAAGTGTATCACCTCACACTTTTCAGGGTTAAATTCCATCTGCCACTTATCTGCCCATTTGACCATCCCGTCTATATCTTCCTGTAACCCAAGACACTCAACCTCACTGTTAACCACCCGGTCAATCTTTGTGTCATCCACAAACTTATTGATCTTACCCCCACATAGTCATCTATGTCATTTATGTAAATGACAAACAATAGGGGGCCCAGCACAGATCCCTGTGGTATGCCATTGGACACTGACTTCCAGTCACTAAAGTAGCCCTCTGTCATCACCCTCTGTCTCCTACCGCCAAGCCAATTGTGAAACCACCTTATCAAATCACCCTGTATCCCATGTGCATTTGCCTTCTTAATAAGTCTCCCAGGTGGGACCTTAAGAACATAAGACATAAGAACATAAGAACTAGGAGCAGGAGTAGGCAATCTGGCCCCTCGAGCCTGCTCCGCCATTCAATGAGATCAAGGCTGATCTTTTGTGGACTCAGCTCCACTTTCCGGCACGAACGCCATAACCCTTAATCCCTTTATTCTTCAAAAAACTATCTATTTTTATCTTAAAACATTTAATGAAGGAGCCTCTACTGCTTCACTGGGCAAGGAATTCCATAGATTCACAACCCTTTGGGTGAAGAAGTTCCTCCTAAGCTCAGTCCTAAATCTACTTCCCCTTATTTTGAGGCTATGCCCCCTAGTTCTGCTTTCACCCGCCAGTGGAAACAACCAGCCCGCATCTATCCTATCTATTCCCTTCATAATTTTATATGTTTCTATAAGATCCCCCCCCCCCCCCCCGCATCCTTCTAAATTCCAACGAGTACAGTCCCAGTCTACTCAACCTCTCCTCGTAATCCAACCCCTTCAGCTCTGGGGTTAACCTAGTGCATCTCCTCTGCACACCCTCCAACACCAGTATGTCCTTTCTCAGATAAGGAGACCAAAACTGAACACAATACTCCAGGTGTGGCCTCACTAACACCTTATACAATTGCAGCATAACCTCCCTAGTCCTAAACTCCATCCTTCCAGCAATGAAGGACAAAACTCCATTTACCTTCTTAATCACCTGTTGCACCTGTAAACCAACTCTTTGTGACTCATGCACTAGCACACCCAGGTCTCTCTGCACAGCAGCATGTTTTAATATTTTATCATTTAAATAATAATCCCTTTTGCTGTTATTCCTACCAAAATGGATAACCTCACATTTTTCAACATTCCATCTGCCAGACCCTAGCCCATTAACTTAACCTATCCAAATCCCTCTGCAGACTTCCGGTATCCTCTGCACTTTTTGCTTTACCACTCATCTTAGTGTCGGCTGCAAACTTGGACACATTGCACTTGGTCCCCAACTCCATTGCACTTGGTCCCCAACTTGTCAAAGGCTTTGCTGAAATCCATGTAAACTACATCAACAAAACTACCCTCATCTATACACTTGGTTACATGCTCAAAAATTCAATCAAATGTGTTAGGCACAACCTCCCTCTGACAAAGCCATGCTGACTATTCCTGATAAAACCTTGCCTCTCCAAGTGGAGATAGATTCTCTCCTTCAGAATCTTCTGATCTCACCAGAATCTCACTGGCCTGTAGTTCCCTGACTTGTCTCTACAACCTTTCTTAAATAGTGGCCCCACATTAGCTGTTCTCCAGTCCTCTGGCACCTCCCCCCCCCCCGTGGCCAGAGAGAGATTAAAAATTTGGGTCAGAGCCCCGGCAATCTCCTCCCTCACCTCCCACAGCAGCCTGGGACACAATGCTAATCTCTCCTTACTTCCGCAGAGGGTGGTGAATTTGTGGAACCCGTTGCCCCAAAGTGTGGTGGATTCTGAATTATTAAATGGCTTCATGAAGGAGATAGATATATTTCTGAGGAAAAAAAAAAACAGGTTAAAGGAATACGGGGAACAGGTGGGGAGGTGGATTTGTGACCAGGAAGAGATCAGCCATGATCTGATTGAATGGTGGAGCAGGCTTGGAGAGCTAAATTGCCGACTTCTTCTAATTCCTATGTTCACAGGTTGACAAATCATGACAACTTGACTGAGGGCATTGTGTACAGTGTGATTGGAATGCAACACATGTGTAGATGAGAGGCCAATCAGAATCCACCCGCAATGACTTATTAAATTGCTAGCTGAGCACACAAGCTCAAAGCAGCAAATGTTGGCTAATTCTTCTGTATATTATTAATTCCATTTGTGATTTTTCTTTTGACTTTGTCAGAGTTAAAAGTTGTGAGAAGTACCATGAACCTAGAACGTTGCATTAGCTCATGCCTGGAAATCCTGGCCTTTTGGGCTTTACTCAGTAAATTGGAGGCCCACAGTGAAATCACTACTGCAGGAGTGGGTCGGTTCTGTCCTTTTTCGTGTTGCTTACTGAATAGAATTTACAGTGCAGAAGGAGGCCATTTGGCCCATCGAGTCTGCACCGACTCTTGGAACGGGCACCCTACCCAAGCCCACACCTCCACCCTATCCCCATAACCCAGTAACCCCAGCCCAACACTAAGGGCAATTTTGGACACTAAGGGCAATTTAGCATGGCCAATCCACCTAACCTGCACATCTTTGGACCGTGGGAGGAAACCGGAGCACCCGGAGGAAACCCACGCAGACACGGGGAGAACATGCAGACTCCGCACAGACAGTGACCCAAGCCGGGAATCGAACCTGGGACCCTGGAGCTGTGAAGCAATTCTGCTAACCACTGTGCTACCGTGCTGCCAGTCATTGAATCATTGAGACGTCCTGTTGGACTGTGAGGGGGTTGATTGTGCGACAGATCTGTTTCCCATCGTTTTAGCCAGCCATTCACGGATATTGCAATTAACTTTTTAAACTGGTGGTTTTGTTTCCACCATTTCCTGGACCTAACGGCCAAGGGAAACATGAGCGTGCAGTCTGACCCCGAGACTGACCCCTGTAAACCCCCTCCCCCACCCATTAGCTCCTGCCACAGATTAAAGTTGTGGCTTCATTGATAAACGTGGTGTGCGTCCACACAGAAGTCCAACATGTATCTGGCGACATTGTGGTACCTGCATCTGTTGGGGCAAGATCTCCTAATTTCCACATTTGTATCTTTGCCGCATTCAGGTGCACGAGCAATTTTCAATAGACTATGGCAGCGAGGGTGGGAGCACGGAGCTGTGAGCCTTTATACTGGATGCAGTTTTTTTCAGTGTTTTCTCTTTTTTTTGTAATTGGCTTCTGAGTCACTGGTTATTATCTGAGGCTTTCACCAAGCTTTCTTTCTGTTCTCTGCTGACTCACGTACTCTCCACACAAAACTGTAAGAGGATGGATGGCCCTGGATGCAAGGTACAGAGAGATTGTTATCGTGCAATCTATGACGACAGAGCAGCCGCAAGCCTGAGCTTGCAGTGAGAGACAGTGTGAATTATTTTAATTTCGCGTAAATCTTTGTTCTCCTCAAGGTGAGAGATATAGAAACTCAGGCTAGGATATTTTTCAATCCATGCACTCAAGCCCAGGACAGGTACAGGACGGGGTTAGATACAGAATAAAGCTCCCTCTACACTGTCCCCATCAAACACTCCCAGGACAGGGACAGCACGGGGTTAGATACAGAGTAAAGCTCCCACTACACTGTCCCCATCAAACACTCCCAGGACAGGTACAACACGGGGTTAGATACAGAGTAAAGCTCCCACTACACTGTCCCCATCAAACACTCCCAGGACAGGTACAGCACGGGGTTACATAGAGTAAAGCTCCCTCTATACTGTCCCCATCAAAGACTCCCAGGGAAGGCACAGCACGGGGTTAGATACAGAGTAAAGCTCCCGCTACACTGTCCCCATCCAACACTCCCAGGACAGGCATAGCACGGGGTTAGATCCAGAGTAAAGCTCCCACTACACTGTCCCCATCAAACACTCCCAGGACAGGTACAGCACGGGGTTAGATCCAGAATAAAGCTCCCGCTACACTGTCCCCATCAAACGCTCCCAGGACAGGTACAGCACGGGGTTAGATACAGAGTAAAGCTCCCGCTACACTGTCCCCATCAAACACTCCCAGGACAGGTACAGCACGGGGTTACATAAAGTAAAGCTCCCGCTCCACTGTCCCCATCAAACACTCCCAGGACAGGTACAGTATGGGGTTAGATACAGAATAAAGCTCCCTCTACACTGTCCCCATCAAACACTCCCAGGACAGGTACAGTATGGGGTTAGATACAGAATAAAGCTCCCTCTACACTGTCTCCATCAAACACTCCCAGGACAGGTACAGCACGGAGTTAGATACAGAGTAAAGCTCCCTCTACACTGTCCCCATCAAACACTCCCAGGCCAGGTAAAGCACGGGGTTACATAGAGTAAGGCTCCCTCTATACTGTCCCCATCAAACACTCCCAGGACAGGTACAGCACGGGGTTCGATACAGAGTAAAGCTCCCTCTACACTGTCCCCATCAAACACTCCCAGGGCAGTGTCCATGAGCTGCCGCTGTGGATGGTGAGTGAGGTGCTGCGAGAATCCGAGCGCCTTTCTCCGAGGTCCTGGGGCCAGAGCAGCCCTTCTGTACCCTGACCACTGGGAACTAAGAGGCTGGCGGGTCACCGTTTCAGGAAGACACCCATTGGACCATCAGGGAAATTAAATGCCAGCTTTAAATCACAACTAAAGACTCCCAAAGACCCTGAGCTCAATTCTGTTGCTCTTCAACTTGACCTGGAAAATCTGAAGAAGATAAGCAAAGACTTTGATGGTCAGATTGCAGAATTGGTCTTGCAAGGGTATACTCTGGAAGAGCTGGACCAGCACATTGCTGAGCTCCAATGACAGCAAGGGTGTGGGCCAGTTACTGTTGGGAAAACTGCCCGTAATCAGAGGCGACACCATCTGGGAACTGTGGGGAGTTGGACTGGACTGGAACGTATTGAGAGAGAGCCCCACCTGATTCAAGGGTGGCCGGGAACCTTTATCCCTTTCAATTTGATCTTAATATTGTTCAGTAAAGATATTGAGGGGAAGGAGAGGAATAATCAGCCTTGACCAAACGGCATCCAGAATACCTGGAACTGAACCCTGGATTAATGATGGATCCCCAATAAAAGTCCAGTTGGTTTGAAGTAGTATTCATAGAATCATAGAATCTACGGCAGGCCCTTCAACCCAAGCTGGTCCATGCCAACCAATCAGCCCATCTAAGCTAACCTCATTTGCCTGCATTTGGCCTATATCCCTTTCAACCTTTCCTATCCATGTATCTGTCCAAATGCCTTTTCAATGTTGTCAATGTCCCAGCCTCAGCCACTTCCTCTGGCAGCTCATTCCACATACGTACCACCCTCTGTGTAAAAAACGTTATTCCTCAGATTCCCATTGATTCTTTCCCCTCTTAACTTAAACCTATGCCCTCTCGTTCTCGATTTCCCAATTGGTATTGGCGATGGATGTTTTGGCAGTTGTTGATGTTTGTTTATGGGCTTGTTTCTCACTGGGTTCCTATTTCACCGTCCCATCTGACCCGCCCCCTCCCCCCCCTTATTTTCTTTCTGCTTCTTGAGGCAATTGTATAATTGGACAACGCCTCGTTGTTCAATACTTTCCATGCTGCACATCCATTCAGGGCAGGACGTATTATCTTGATGAAGCCACAGCCAGTTTGAGAAACAACTTCAATTTTGATCCCTGACGTTCCCTGTCAATCCACGAAGGAATGCTTGCAAAACAGGCAGTTTAGGTGATCATTGCCTCCATTCCTAGTGAGTGTTGGAAGGCTGGTCTATCATTAGGCCATTACAGCTGAGTCCAGTTCTGGGGACAGTCCAGCCAGGTCATTTCTCCATCAGGGTCACTGGACAGAGAACAGGAGCAGAAACTCTGACATAATACATCCTCCACACTCTGATTCCTGGGCACGGAGGCTAATTGTACGACCCCTACGAGCCCGCCCCCCCCGCCCCCCACCCCGCAACAACCCGGACACTTTCACCCCGGCCCCCCCCCCCCACACACACACACACACACAACCCTGCCATCAGGGCTGTGAGATTACTGAACTCTACACTAGCCAGGGATTAAATCTGTACTTGCCATTTCATTGAGAGGTCATCAGGGGATCAAATTGTGCCAATTTATGAATCTTTTGTTTTGGAATTGGTGTTCATTAAATGTGAAGGATCAACATTAATTAATTAAAAGAAAAAAAGAAAATTAATACTCCCGGGATAGGTACAGCGTGTTAGATACAGAGTAAAGCTCCTTTTACACTGTTGCCATCAAACACTCCCAGGACAGATAAAACACAGGGTTAGATACAGAGTAAAGCTCCCTCTACACTGTCCCCATCAAACACTCCCAGCGCAGTTACAGCACGGGGATAGAGACAGAATAAAACTATATCTGCAATGTTCTCATCAAACAATCCCAGGACAGGTACAACAAGGGGTTAGATACAAATTAAAACTCTCTCTACACTGCCCCATCAAACACTCCCAGGACAGGTACAGTACGGGGTTAGATGCAGAGTAAAGCTCCCTCTACACTGCCCCATCAAACACTCCCAGGACAGGCACAGTACGGGGTTAGATGCAGAGTAAAGCTCCCTCTACACTGTCCCAATCAAACACTCCCAGGACAGGTACAGCACGGGGTTAGATACAGAGTAAAGCTCCCTCTACACTGTCCCCATCAAACACTCCCAGGACAGGTACAGCACGGGGTTAGATACAGAGTAAAGCTCCCTCTACACTGTCCCCATCGAACACTCCCAGGACAGGTACAGCACGGGGTTAGATATAGAGTCCACATTGTCCCATGAAACACAGTTATAGAACTTCCTGCAACCACCCCCATCTGTAAGGACAAGGGTAGAGGAAACACATGACTGAATGTCCCCACTGAGTCATGCATCATACTGTGCTGGACATGTATCGGCCATTCAATCGTTACCACCGGGCCAGAATCCTGGAACTCTCCGTTACCACATGGACTGCAAAAGTTCTAGAAGAAGACTGAGTACCCCCCTCCCGAGGGACAACTGGGCATTGGCAATATTTGGTGGTCTTACCATTGATGGCCAAATCCTGAATATTCCAAAGTTAAAGCAGAGTAAAGCTGCTTTCACACTACTACACCATTACCGTAACATCATACATGCTTTTGTGGTTAGATATGCAGAAAATGCCAGATTGCAGTTTAAGTGTTAATGGAGTTCTCCTTCACTAAGAGACTCCCAGACATTTATTTATTCTTGTGGAGAGCAGTTTTGGAAATTTAATTCAGCAGGATTTGAGTTGCCATGGCAACTGTTGCATTACAGCTGGCATTCAAGCCCAACTTTGGGATTTGTTCCCAGGATACTGGCAGAGTTACTGATTGGGGTACAGCTGTGTGCGCGATGCCTTCCGGGAGTGAGTGAAGACCCCGACAGAGAGACTCTCGGCCTTTCAGGGAATCGAAGGTCACGGGAAATCAAGCTGAGGGCGAAGGTCAGCAAGGATCTTCTTGAATGCTTGAGGAGCTTTAATGGCCCACACCTGTCCCTATTTCTTACGTTCTTATTCAGTCCAATGGGTATGTGGTTGACCATGTGACGTCTGATCACATGACATTTGATCATATGACATCTGGGCATGCACAGCCAATAATGCAGCATTTATCATGTGATTATCGCCCACTACAGTGTTCAGCATCACCCAAGCCAAATAAAATACTGATTATAGCGGCACTGGGACACAGAGGAAGACCATCTGCCCATTGAGTCCATAAATTATAGGATAATTTATAAATCAACGCATATCTGGTGAATTGATTTCCTTATATGTTTTAAAGTTACTGTGAACTTTTTTCTCCAGTGTGATGAACTTTTCACCAATCACGTTCTTTCCCCCTCACTCTCCGTGCTTTCTCCTGTATTATCCAGCTTTTGTTTTTACTGCTGCCGCCCCCTCTCTGTTGCCTGGCCATACTGACTCTCCCTTTCCATTTGTTAATTCTCAGAGTCTGGTCCTGGGTAGCAATGTTGTCATTTATTGTGAATCTGTATTAGCCCCTTGAGAAGGTGGTGTTGAGCCATCGCAGGCCCGTGTGGTGAGCATGCTCCCGCTATGCTGTTAGGGAAGGGGCGTTCCAGCTTTTGTTTCTGCTGCTCTTGTCCCACTCCCTGCAATCTGGTGAGGGGTCCTTCAAGCGAAGTTACGTAGGATCATAGAATGGTTGCCGCACAAGAAGCAGGCCATTCAGCCCATTGTATCTGTGCTGGCCCTCTGCAAGAGCAATTCCCTGTGTGCCATCGCCCCAGCCTTTTCCTAGCAGCCCTGCACATTCTTCCTCTTCAGATAATGATCCAACCCCCTTTCGAAAGCCACGGTTGAACCCGCCGCCATCTCTCTCGAGGTCGGTTAATTTCCGATTCTAACCATTTGCTGATTGCAAACGTTTTTTTCCTCATGTCGCCATCACTTCTTTTGCCGATTACATGAAATCTGTGCTTCCTGGTTCTCAATCCTTCCACCAATGGGAGCAGTTTCTCCCTCTCTACTGTCTAGGCCCCTCGTGATTCTGAATATCTGATCAATCCAATCCCTTCCCCGGCCTTCTCTTCTCCAAGGCGAACTGTCCCAACTTCACCAATCTATCCACACAACTGAAGTCCTTCATCCCCGGGATCATTCTCAGGGATCTTTCCTGCATTGTCTCTCATGTCTCCATGTCTTTGCTGAAGAGTGGTGCCAGAACTGGACGCAATACTCCAGCTGAGGCGGAACCAGTGTTTCTGCAGGTTTACCATAACTTCCTTTTGGTATTCCATATCCCTATTGATAAAGATGCTTGATATAGGCCGAGATTCTCCGCTCCGAGTACGTCCAGCTACCGCTGCGAGTGAGGACGGAGAATTTGGCGCTCAGCCAAAGATCCCACTCATTGCTGCAGGACTGGAGAATCCCGCTGCCATGACTGGATGGAGAATCCCACCAATTGCCTCAAAGAACTGCACCCCCCTCTCCCATTCTAACCTCCAACTTTGTCCTAGTGCAAACACTTGATTGTACTGTTGCTGTGTTGAGTTCCCCTTAAACCCTTCTAACTTCCCAATAACATTCTCATTCTGTTGAAATTAAGAATCATCCCGCTGTCTCCTACTCCAAATCACACTCTCCCCGAACTTGCAAAAGGGCACCTCCCTTTCCCTCCATCCAATCCCCTCTCTTCCTGCAATTTACATTTCCGAACATTACACGAGGACTGGAAAGTATTTCCTTGGCCGTAAAGTTCTGAAGGAAATCCTAAGGTGCTACAGCAACGCAACGGCGTTCCTGCTTTCTCACTCCGTGGGCTTTTTAAAAGTGAGGCTCTCGTCCCTTCCCTATTTTCCTCATTGTTACCTGGGAATCATTCATGCCCGGCATTGAAGGATGGGGTGAACTGGAGGCATTCCGGATGCCATGGAAAATTGGAAGCTTCTACTTCCCAATCACAAGACAGCAGCGCACCGGAGTTAGAGACACTCAACTCTCACTTAATGCAGCTGAAACGCGCTGTTGCTCGGCAACCATAAAAATAGCCTTAAGTGTACAGCTTTTTATAAATCTCTGCTCATGATTGATCTATCGGTTGGAGTGGTTCAGTGGGTGACAGCGTTGCCGGTGCCATGCTGAGTCAAGCCAGGTCTGACATGCCAGGCAGCCTGGTTCACACTGATTTACTGGAATTCAATTAAAGAAGCCGTTCTTTTACTCGAGAACGTGAGATTTGGGCCATTCGGCCCTTAGAGCCTACCCCGCCATTCAATAAAATCAACGATGATTGTTTCCCTCAACTCAACTTTCCGGCTCGATCCGCAAATCCCTTGATTCCCCAAGTGCCCAAAAGTCAACCTCTATCTTGGAAACTTTTCACAGTAACATCATTGCAGTGTTAATGCAAATCTACTTGTAACAATAAAGATTATTATACTGAGATTCCACAACTCCCTGAGGTAGAGAATTCCAAAGATTCTTAACCCTCTAAAAAGAGTCACTAGCTGTGACTAAATACATTCAACGGGATTGGAGTATAAAAATAGGGATGTCCTGCTAAAACTATACAAGGCATTAGTTAGGCCACACCTGGGCAGTTTTGGCCCCCTTATCTATCTAAGGAAATATATACTGGCATTGGAGGCAGTCCAGAGAAGGTTCACTGGGTTGATCCCAGGATGGAGGGATTTTCTTATAAGGAGAGGTTGAGTAGGTTGGGCCTGTATTCACTGAAGTTTAGAAGAATGAGAGGTGACCTTATTGAGACATTCCCAGGGGGTTTGACAAGGTAGATGCTGAGAGGTTGTTTCCCCTTGTGGGAGAGTCTAGGACCAGAGGGCATAATCTCAGAGTCAGGGGTGGTCCAATTAAGACAGAAATTAGGAAGATTTTATTCTCTCAGAGGGTAGAGAATCTGTGGAACTCTTTACAGCAGAGAGCTGTAGAGGCTGGGTTGTTAAGAAGGTTCAGGGCTGAGATAGACAGATTTTTAATCAGCAAGGGAATCGAGGGTTATGGGGATAAGGCGGGAAAGTGGAGTTTAGGATTACCACATCAGATCAGTCATGATCTCATTGAATGGCAGAGTAGAGTCGATGGTCAATGGGCCAACTTCTGCTCCTATGTCTTAGGTCTTCTGGTCTGATGGTATCCCTGGGGTTTTCATCACATGACTTTCCCCACGCCATTACTCGAGCAACACATCCATCATTATGACGCATTGCCTTCCAACACCAACTGGAAAGTAAAAAGATTTGTTACCCATGTGGATGATGCTGGACTTTATTCTTCCCCTCATTTTACATTACTTTTATATCCGATAAAGAGAAATATTGAAAGAAATTGACAAAAAAAACCCAATCTTTTTTAATGTCCCGATGATTTTCCCCCAGCGTTGCACACAGCTGTGCCCCAGAGATCGATCTTCCATTCCTGGAGACTATAGGCCAATCCTGGCAAGCCAACTTCTGAATGAAGGAACTTCTCATTCTCTAAGATTTAAGTTATAATTTTTTTTAAATTAATTTACGGGATGAGGGCGTCGCTGGTTAAGCCAGCATTTATTGCGCATTCCTAGTTACCCTTCAGAAGATGGTGGTGAGCTGCCTTCTTGAACGGTTGCAGTCCTTGAGGTGTAGGTACTCCCACAGTGCCTTTAGGGAGGGAGTTCCAGGATGTTGCCCCAGTGACAGTGAAGGAACGGCGATGTATTTCCAAGTCAGGGTGGTGAGTATCTTGGAGGGGAACCTCCAGGTGGCGGGGTTCCCAGATATCTGCTGCTCTTGTCCTTCTAGGTGGTTGTGGTTGTGGGTTTGGAAGGTGTTGTCTAAGGATCTTTGATGAGTTACTACAGTGCATCTTCAAGATGGTACACACGGTTCCACTGTTCGTCGGGGGTGGAGGATTTGAATGTTTGTGGAAGGAGGAGCAATCAAGCGAGCTGCTTTGTCCTGGATGGTGTCGAGCTTCTTGAGTGTTGTTGGAGCTGCACTCATCCAAGCAAGTGGAGAGTATTCCATTACACTCCTGACTTGTGCCTTGTAGATGGTGGACAGACTTTGGGGGTCAGATGGTGAGTTACTCGCCGTAGGATTCCTAGCCTTTGACCTGCCCTGGTAGCCACAGTAATAAAACGGCTAATCCAGTTCAGTTTCTGATCAATGGTAATCCCCAGGATGCTGTTTGTGGGGGATTCAGCGATGGTCATGCCATTGAATGTCAAGGGACGGTGGTTCGATCCTCTCTTGTAGGAGAGAGTCATTGCCTGGCACTTGTGTAGCACGAATGTAACTTGCCACTTGTTAGCCCAAGCCTGGATATTGTCCAGGTCTTGCTGCACTTGGACATGGGCTGCTTCATTATCTGAGGAGTCGCGAATGGTGCTGAACATTGTGCAGTCATCCGCTAACATCCCCACTTCTGACCTTATAATGGAAGGCAAGTCATTGATAAAGCAGCTGAAGATGGTTAGGCCTAGGACACTACCCTGAGCAACTCCTGCAATGATGCCCTGGAGCTGGAGGGGCACAGTGGTTAGCACTGCTGCCTGCAGCACTGAGGATCCAGGTTCGATCCCAGTCCTGGGTCACTGCCTTGTGGTGTTTGCACATTATCCCGTGTCTGCGTGAGTCTCACCCCCACAACCCAAAGATGTGCAGGGTAGGTAATTGACCACGCTAAATTGCCCCTTAGTTGGAAAAATATAATTGGATACTCTAAATTTATTTTTTTAAATGATATCCTAGAGCTGAGATGATTGACCTCTAACCACCACAACCATCTTCCTTTGTGCCAGGTATGACTCCAACCAGCGGAGTGTTTCCCTTCTGATTCCCATTGACTCCAGTTTAGCTCGGGCAATTTGATGCCGTACTCGGTCAAATGCTGCCTGGATGTCAAGGGCGGTCACTCTCACCTCACCTCTGGCATTCAGCTCTTTTATCCATGTTTGAACCAAGGCTGTAATGAGATCAGGAGCTAGTGACCCTGGCAGAATCCAAACTGATTGTCCTGAGCAGGTTATTGCTGAGTAAGTGCCGCTTGATAGCACTGTTGATGACTCCTTCCATCATTTTGCCGGTGATGGTACCTGAGAGAGTGGTAATTGACTGGGTTGGATTTGTCCTGTTTCTTGTTTACAGGACACACCTGGACAACTTTCCACATTGCTGGGTAGATGTCAGTGTTGTAGCTGTATTGCAACAGCTTGGCTAGGGGTGCGGCTAGAGTGTTCTGGAGCACAAGTCTTCAGTACTATTGCCGGGATGCTGTCAGGGCCCATAGCCTTTACAGTATCCAGCGCTTTCAGCCGTTTCTTGATATCACGTGGAGTGAATCGTAGTGGCTGACATCTGTGAAGATGGGGACCTCCGGAGGAGACTGAGATGGATCATCCATTCAGCACTTCTGGTTAAAGATTGTTGCGAATGCTTCAGACTTGTCTTTTGCACAGATGTACTGGACCCCTCCATCATTGACGATGGGGATATTTGTGGAGCCTCCTTCCAGTGAGTCATTTAATTATCCATCACCATTCAGTGCTGGATGTGGCAGTACTGCAGATCTTAGATCTGATGCGTTCATTGTGGAATCACTTTGCTCTGTCTATTACTTGCTGCTTTTGCTGTTTGGCACACAAGTAGTCCTGTGTTGCAGCTTCACCAGGTTGACACTTCATTTTTAGGTCTGCCTGATGTTGCTCCTGCACTCTTCATTGAACCAGGGTTGATCCCCTGGCTTGGTGGTAATGGTAGAGTGGGGGATAGGCCGGGCCATCAGGTTGCAGATTGTGGTTGATTACAATTGTGTTGCTGGTGGCCCACAGCGCCTCCTGGATGCCCAGTCTTGAGTTGCTAGATCTGTTCGAAGTCTATCCCATTTAGCACTGTGGCAGTGCCACGCAGCATGATGGAGGGTATCCTCAATGTGAAGATGGAACTTTGTCTCCACAAGGATTGTGCAGTGGTCACTTCTACCGACACTATCATGGACAGAGGCATCTGCAGCAGGCAGGATGGTGAGGATGAGGTCAAGTATGTGTTTCCCTCTTGTTGGTTCCTTCCCCACCTGCTGCAGTCCCAGTTTAGCAGCTATGTCCTTTGGGACCCGGCCAGCTCGGTCTGTGGCGGTACTACTGAGCCGCTCTTGGTGATGGACATTGAAATCCCCCACCCAGAGCATATTCTGTGCCCTTGCAACCCTCCGAGCTTCCTCCAAGTGGTGTTCATCATGGAGGAGTACTGATTCATCAGGTGATGGTGGCCGCTACTTCGTAATCCACAGGAGGTCTCCTTGCCCATGTTTAACCTGAAGTCTTGAGACTTCATGGGGTCCAGAGTTGATGTTGAGGACTCCCAGGAGAGCACCCGGCTGTATACCACTGTGCTGCCGCCACCTCTGCTGGGTCTGTCCTGCCAGTGAGACAGGACATACCCAGGAATGGTAAGAGTGGTGTCTGGGACATTGTCTGTAAGATATGATTCTGTGAGTATGACTATGTCAGGCTATTGCTTAAGTAGACTGTGAGACAGCTCTCCCAACTGTGGCACAAGCCCCCAGTTGGTTAGTAAGGAGGACATTTCAGGGTTGGCAGGGCTGCGTTTGCCTGGTTCCGGTGCCTGGTTCAATGCCGGGGGGGTCTGTTCGGTTTCATTCCTGTTTTTCTGTTTTTGCAACAGTTGAATACAATTGAGTGGCTTGCTAGGCAATTTCAGAGGGCATTTAAGAGTCAAGCACATTGCTGTGGATCTGGAGTCACATGTAAGCCAGACCAGGTAAGGATGGCAGATTTCCATCCCCAAAGGACATTGATGAACCCGATGGGCTTTTACCACAATTGATTCATGGTCATCATTAGACTTTTAATTCCAGATATTTTAGTGAGTTTAAACTCCACCACCTGCTGTGGTGGGATTCGACCCCCGGTCCCCAGATCATTATCCTTCTTCTCTGTATCACTAACCCAGCGACAATACCACTATGCAATTGCCTCCCCTTGGAGCCAATCCTTGGTCCTGAGACTGTGACTTCTTGTTCTAGGCAGTGCTTTTTAGTACCAACCCTGTCAAACCCTCTTAAGAATGATCGGGTTAACTGAGATCCCCTCTCGTTCCTCCAAACCCCAGAGAACTCGGGCTCATTCTGCACAATGTGCGCAAACTTCCCAAAGGGGAACAAAGTCCCCGAGCGAGCGCGTTTAGCCACGTGTTTCCCTGCACTCACAATGCCGAGAAACGTGTGGTTATTAAACGCTGAACAAGGGGCCTAGACGGAGAATGCGTGGCCGAGGATGCACATAGCCCCGTTTTTGATAAAGGGGAGCTCTGCTCACCGGTACTTCCTGTTAGAGCGAGAGATCTCTAAGGCCCTCAAAGAAAATCCCTGACCTACT
Source organism: Scyliorhinus torazame (assembly GCF_047496885.1). Taxonomy (NCBI): domain Eukaryota; kingdom Metazoa; phylum Chordata; class Chondrichthyes; order Carcharhiniformes; family Scyliorhinidae; genus Scyliorhinus; species Scyliorhinus torazame. The sequence goes on along the minus strand of NC_092724.1, from coordinate 21,141,032 downwards.
CCCAGCCCAAACGCAACATGGGAGGGTCCCCCGCACCTCGCATGGTGGGCAATCCCGGCCCAATCACACGCACGTAAAAAATACCAGCATGGCACCTTGGCAGTGCCAACCTGGCAGTGCCACCTGGGCACCATGGCTGTGCCAGGCTGGCAGTGCCACCTGGGCACCATGGCTGTGCCAGGCTGGCACCCAGGTGCCACTGCCAAGGTGTCATGTTGGCAGTTTTTGTAAGGAGGTGATCAGGCCTCTGGGTGCTGTGCATGGGTATGGGGGGAAGGGGTCTCCGGGGACCGCCCTAGGGGGCTTGGGGAGGGTTTGGGAGCCCGAGAGATGAGGATGCCATTTTAAAACGCCGTCCCGATCTCTCGCTGCAATGAAGAGTTCCGCGAGCACTTCGGTGCAGAAAACAGGGCTAAGTGCAGCCTCGGCCACGCGTTCCTTGCTGAGGCTCCCGATCTACCCGAATAGGTGTTAGGTAGGGGGGGTGTTTCTTGGTGCGCCGAGCACCGGGAAACTCCCGGCTAATCTTGCGCTGTCCCCATTCGGGTAGGCTGCGCCCACAGTGGGTTAGATCTCCCGCTACACTGTCCCCTTCAAACACTCCCAGGACAGGTACAGCATGGGGTTAGATACAGAGTAAAGCTCCCTCTACACTGCCCCCTTCAAATACTCCCAGGACAGGTACAGCACGGGGTTAGATACAGAGTAAAGCTCCCTCTCCACTGTCCCCATCAAACACTCCCAGGACAGGTACAGCACGGGGTTAGATACAGAGTAAAGCTCCCTCTCCACTGTCCCCATCAAACACTCCCAGGACAGGTATAGCACAGGGTTAGATACAGAGTAAAGCTCCCTCTACGCAGTCCCTATCAAACACTCCCAGGACAAATACAGCACGGGGTTAGATACAGAGTAAAGCTCCCTCTACACTATCCCCATCAAACACTCCCAGGGCAGGTACAACATGGGGTTAGATACAGAGTAAAGCTCCATCTATGCTGCCCCCATCAAACACTCCCAGGACAGGTACAGCAGACGGTTAGATACAGAGAAAAGCTCCCTCTACACTGTCCCCATCAAACACTCCCAGGACAGGTACAGGTTTAGATACAGAGTAAGGCTCCCTCTACACTGTCCCCATCAAACACTCCCAGGGCAGGTACAACATGGGGTTAGATACAGAGTAAAGCTCCCTCTACACTGTCCCCATCAAACACTCCCAGGACAGGTACAGCAGACGGTTAGATACAGAGAAAACTCCCTCTACACTGTCCCCATCAAACACTCCCAGGACAGGTACAGGTTTAGATACAGAGTAAAGCTCCCTCTACACTGTCCCCATCAAACACTCCCAGGACAGGTACAGCACGGGGTTAGATACAGAGTAAAGCTCCCTCTACACTGTCCCCATCAAACACTCCCAGGACAGGTACAGCACGGGGTTAGATACAGAGTAAAGCTCCCTCTACACTGTCCCCATCAAACACTCCCAGGGCAGGTACAACATGGGGTTAGATACAGAGAAAACTCCCTCTACACTGTCCCCATCAAACACTCCCAGACAGGTACAGGTTTAGATACAGAGAAATTGGGCTAAATTTCCATTTGGTTGTGGTGGCGAGGCTGGGGATAGATAGACCCACAATCTGCCAGCACCGGCTGGTGTGCCCATCACTGACCACAGCTCCTGTCCTGTTAGCTGGCTGTCTCGTGGATTGGTTGGCTCTCCACAATAATGTCCTTGTAGCTGTGGCCCACTTTATATTAATGAATTTGCAAAAGCTGTTTAGTGGCCGTGTCCGTCTGAGGCACCCTCTCTTTCTCCTCCAGCCCTGCGCAGCTCCCACCTCTGACGGTGATGGCTGTCGGTCTCTCAATGCTGGAAGGCCTCCTATCGGAGCTTGTCTGCCATCTTTAGTTGGACGGGGCTCCTGGAGCTCACCTCTTAATTGATCACCTCCTCGAAAATTGCAGTCGGGGTCCCAACATGGGTATGTCCCTGATTGCCTTTTCCGCCTGGCTGTGGAATTGGGACCCACATACAAAAATGCACAGCTTCTCTGTTTTCTTATTGGATAATTCTCGACTAGTCAAACTGTCTCCCACCCCCACCCACCACTGCCTCCAATATTTTACTAATTGGTAAAGAAAAGCGTTCAAATAGTATTATAAAACTTCCCTGATGATTTTTTTCTCTTGGTGACCTGGAGCTTAAAGTTTAATGCCTGGTGACTTCAGCCAATCCTGGAGGGTTGGGATCTGAACCACATCCAGTTAATACAACCCGATTGTGCTCCTTTTTCTCATGATTGGGCCTTTGGTCTCCAGCTGATATTTCTATTGATCTTCACCAGAGTATAAAGACACCAGCTCCTCTTTGCTTATCTGTGTAAAACATGTTGGAAAGGTGACTGAGCAGAAACTAATCTAAAATAACCTCCTGGTATGTGCTTCCCAGCTCTCCAGCATCAGCCGGGATGGTTAACCGTTTGTAGGCGAAATAACTTACATTTATATAGTGCCTTTCACAAGCTCTGAATGTCCCATAGCGCAGTGGAGGAAATCGAGTATTTTTGACATGTTGTAATGCAGGAAATGCAGCAGCCAATTTTATCAGAGCAAGCTCCCACAAAGAGCAATGTGGAAGTGAACAGGTAATCTGTTTTATTTTAGTGTTGAGGGATCAATATTGATAAGGACACTGAGAAGAGCTCCCTGATCTTACTCAAATTGTGGCCAAGAGATCCCCGTCAGGGGAAGATGAGGCTTTTATTAAAGTCTCATTCGAAAGATTTCGGTGCGCAATTGATTCTCCCTCCCACAGTGAGAATCATCAAGGTCTGTGTGGAATGGATGACCCCCTCACTTGGGAGGAGGGGCATCTTATTAAAGATTCTCCCCCCCCCCCCATCTTATTAAAGATTCTCTCTCCCCCCCCCCCCCCCCCCCCCCCCCCGTCAGGTCAATACCGGCATCACTTTCTCAAATAAAATGGCTTCTTAAAGCTTCTCAGCTTCCCTGCTGTTGCATCTATACATAACCCACAGCCAATGGCAGAGCATATAATGCATGGACACAGACAAGATGCATCTCCGAGCAGAACACCAGATGATATGAGGTAGAAGGAAGAGAAAGATCTCTTGAGTTCTAACAATTCATTAGAATGGGGAGTCTGGGCCTCATTCAGGGCCTATGGAGCCAAGTAGGGGAAATGGTGTTGAGGTACGAGTCAGCCGTGATCTAACTGAATGGTGCCGTATATGAAGGGACTAAATGGCCTCCTCCTGTTTCATGTAAGAGGGGGGGCGTGGGCGTGGGCCCCAAGATCCAGCAGGAGGGTTCACCTACCATCTAAGCTCATGCGTTAAACAGTGGTTATTTTGGGGTGAGTTTGGGGGACATTCAAGGTCTCCCAGACTGTTGCCCACACTAGTAGTTTGCTGCCTTTGGGATAGGAAGGGAGCAAACGGGGATGGACCCTTGAGTGGATCCAACCTGATCAGATCCGAGGAAACAGAAGCTGATATAATAGGGGTGGGGGAGGAGTAAAGAACGAACACGTCACATGTTCTCTCCTGGTGTGTGTGGGAGTGAAAGTCCTTGGATGTCAATATAGGAACAGACAAAGTTTCTACTGTGTGTGGGTTGGAGTATTGACATTATCACAGTGCAGACTATAAGTGCTTCCCTGCCATGTGTGGGTGTATAAGGCTTTATGCAGAAGTGTGTATGTGAGCATAATACATATGTACACATAGGATCCTCAATAAGGTGCCACGCAAGAGGTTGTTACAAAAAATTAGGACTCGTGGGACTGGGAGAGATAATTAGCATCAATTGAGGATTAGTTAATGGACAGAAAACAGAGAGTAGGAATAAACAGGACATGTTTGGGATTGGCCGGCAGTAACTGCTGGGGCACTGCAAGGATCAATGCTCGGGTCTCAGCATTTTACAATTTATATCAATCATTTAGGTGAGGGAATGAAATATAAGTTTCCTCTTGGCATAAAATTCGGAAAGTAAAACGGGGGGGAAGGTGGAAAGAGACTGCAAGAGCATTTAACCCAGGTTTAAATAAAAGGGAACCGCTGCCTCGTTCTTTGTCCAAAGTGTCCAAGAATCTATTCATCTCGGTCTTGGATGTACTTAACGACTAAGCGTTCACAACCCTCTGGAATAGAGAATTCCAAAGATTCACAATCCTCTGAGTGAAGATGTTTCCTCTCATCTTCCTCTGAAATGACCGGCCCCTTTTCCTGCCACTGTCTCCTGTGTTCTAGATTCTTCGGCCAAGGGGAAAATCATGTCGGCATCTATCCTATCAAGCTCTGTAAAATAAACTTTCAATGCATTTTTACTGGGATCATCTCTCGTTCTTCTAAACTTCCAGAAAGCATAAGCCCGTTGTACTCAATCTCTCCCCACAGGAAAACTCTCTCGCTCCTGTAATCGGGCTAGGAAACCTTTGGCACGTCAGCTGTAAGGTATGTGTATCTTTCCTTGGATATGGAGACTAAAGCTGGACTCAGTAATCCAGGAATAGTCTCACCGAAACCCTACATAATTGTTGTAACACTTCCTTACTCTTATTCTTTATCCCATTTGCAATAAAAGCCAACATATCATTGCCTTCCTAATTGCTTGTTGCTGATACGTGGTGGCTCAGTGGTTAGCACTGTTGCCTCACAGCGCCAGGGACCCGGGTTTGATTCTGACCTCGGAGACTCGGTGACTGCCTGTGTGGAGTTTGCACGTTCTCCCCGTGTCTGCGTGGTTTTCCTCCGGGTGCTCCGGTTTCCTTGTGCAGTTTAGGTGGAATGGCCATGCCAAATTGCTCCTTTAAGCAGGGTTACGGGGATAGGGCGGGGGTTTGGGCCAAGGTGGGGTGCTCTTTCGGAGGGCCACTGTCGACTCGATGGGCCGAATGGCCTCCTTCTGCACTGTAGGGATTCTATGATTCATGTCAACTTCATGTTCCAGGGCATCCAAATCCCTTTATTGACTCTGGAGCCAGGAGCTTTGGCAGGATCAAAACACCCCGCCGGCTAAAAGGGTGGAAAAAGCCACCCTGAGACTTCACGGGACAGAAGAAGACCCTTCGGCCAATCAGGTTAATGCCAGCTCTCAGTAGGGCAGTCCGTTCAGTCCCATTCACGTCCTCCAACCCCCTATCCCTGCATGTTTGTATCCAAGTGCCCATCCAATTTCAGTCTGAAATCATTGATTGCTCCCGCCTTCCATTACCCTCAGCAGCGAGTCCCAGGTCATTTCAACTTGCTCTTATAAAGGTCCAGCAGAACTTTCCTACTTTCTGTACTTCGCTCTGTATTTGAAAATACATCTGCGCCATCAAACAGTTACTTCTTGTTGAATTGGAGGATGTCTTTATATTCATTTGTCCGACTGCAGATACCAGAAGCCATTGAAACTTACTCGAGGGTCATTGGTGAAGCAAACTGCTGGTTGCCAACCCTCCAGGAATGGCCTGGAGTCTCCAGGAATTGAAGGTTAATCTCCAGGGTGTTGCTCAGGGAGAAAAATCATAGGGACATTCAAGATAAACTGTGCTTTTTGCTATACATTCTAAACATTTGTTTACGAGCTAGTGGAGATTTTGTTTCTGAAGGTTTTTTTTTAAAGGGACAAGGCTGTTAAAAGCAGGATAAAACCTCCAGGTGTAGTCCGACCAGAAGTGGCAACACGGCATTCTGCCAGACATCAACGGCTGGTGTGTCAGTCACTGGTTGGTGTGGGAGAGTGACAGGGAGGAAAGAAACATGCTGAGATCATGGGAAGGACATTTCCTGTGTTTCAAATGATCTGATTAGCACTTGAGCAAGGCCCCCAGAATAAATTGCTGTTTTTCATGGTATAATTCATTACTGCAAAAGTCAGGGTAGTTATCTAACAATGAGATGTAGGTCGTGTCAGTCACAAGCTAATATGATGCTGCAAAACACTGGTTCAGAAAGTCAACTTTACTTTGTACTTATTTTTCTCGATTATGTGTGAGCCTGTGTGTGTGTGTGTGTATGAGTCTCTGTGTGGGTGTGAGTGTGTGTGTGAACCACTGTGTGAGTCTGTGTGTGTATTGAGTCTGTGCGTGAGTGAGCCTGCATGTGAATCTGTGTGTGTGTGTGTGCGAGTCTGTGTATGTGTGTTAGCCTCTGCGTGTCTGTGTGAGTGAGTGTGTGAGCCTGTGTGTGTGTGAATCAGTGTGTGTGTGAGTTTGTGTGAGTGAGTGAGTGTGTGTGTGAGTCTGTGTGTGTGTGTTAGCCTCTGTGTGTCTGTGTGAGTGAGTGTGTGAGCCTGTGTGTGTGTTTGTGTGTGAATCAGTGTGTGTGTGTTTGCGTGAGTGAGTGTGTGTGAGTCTGTGTGAGAGTATGTGAGTGTGTGTGTGTGTCTGTGTGTGTCTGTGTATGTGTATGTGTGTTAGCGTCTGTGTGAGTGAGTGTGTGAATCAGTGTGTGTTTGTGTGTGAATCAGTGTGTGTGTGAGTTTGTGTGAGTGAGTGTGTGAGTCTGTGTGAGTGTGTGTGAGTGTGTGTGTGTGTCTGTGTCTGTGAGTGTGAGTGAGAGTGTGTGTGTCTGTGTGAGTGTATGTGAGTGTGTGTGTGTGTATGTGTGTGTGTGTGTGTGTGTGAGTGTATGCGTGAGTGTGTGTGAGTCTGTGAGTGCGAGTGTGTGTGAGTGTATGTGAGTGTGTGTGTGTGAGTCTGTGTGAGTGTGTGTGTGTGAGTGTGTGTGAGTGAGTGTGAGTGTGTGTGTGTGTGAGTGTGTGTGAGTGAGTGTGTGTGCGTGTGTGAGTGTATGTGTGAGTGAGTGTTTGGGGTCAGTTTTGATCATTCACATCAGGGGCGAGATTCTCCGACCCCCCGCCGGGTCGGAGAATCGCCGGGGGCTGGCGTGAATCCCGCCCCCCGCCAGTTGCCAAAGTCTCCGGCACCGGATATTCGGCGGGGGCGGGAATCGTGCCGCGCCAGTTGGCGGGCCCCCCGCACTATTCTCCGGCCCGGATGGGCCGAAGTCCCGCTGCTAGAATGCCTGTCCCGCCGGCGTGGATTAAACCACCTACCTTACCGGCGGGACACGGCGGCGCGGGCGGGCTCCGGGGTCCTGGGCGGGTGCGCGGGGCGATCTGGCCCCGGGGGGGTGCCCCCAAGGTGGCCTGGCCCGCGATCGGGGCCCACCGATCCGCGGGCGGGCCTGTGCCGTGGTGGCATTCTTTCCCTTCCGCCTTTGCCATGGTCTCCACCATGGCGGAGGCGGAAGAGACTCCCTCCACTGCGCATGCGCGGGAATGCCGTCAGCGGCCGCTAACGCTCCCGCACATGCGCCGCCCGGAGATGTCATTTCCACGCCAGCTGGCGGGGCGGAAATTCGTCTGGCGCCGACCTAGCCCCTTAAGGTTGGGGCTCGGCCCCCCAAGATGCGGAGCATTCCGCACCTTTGGGGCGGCGCGATGCCCGACTGATTTGCGCGTTTTGGGTGCCAGTCGGCGGACATCGCGCCGTTTCCGGAGAATTTCGCCCCTGGTGTTTACCAGGGTAGTAATTACCTTGCTGGGACTTCCTGGTTGTCCTGTAAGAGAGGCGGTTCACCAATCTCCCAGCATCTTCCAGTCCCGCAAAGGCAATGGCATTTTGCACGGCACGCCATCTTCCCATCTGGAAAACCCGCCGTGGGGGAGGGAGGGAGGGACACACACGTAGAAAATCCCTTCACCTTGAGTGGCGGGTGGGGGGGGTGGGAACCATGTGGAAAATCCCTTTCCCTGGAGGGGAAGGTGGGGGGGGGACACACCACATGGAAAATCCTTTCCCTTGTCTTCCAGAGGAGACTTTAAACGGAAGCCTCTCCAGTGAACATGAAACATTCCACAGCCGGTATTTTGCAGAAGAATGGGAACGTTTTCTCCCTGGTGACCAATATTTATTCCTCAGTCAACAATGCTGGAAAAACAGATTATCTGATCATTATCACACTGTTGTTTGTGGATGCTTCCTGTGCCATGTTTCCTACATAAGGACAATATCCTCACTTCAGACGTACGACATTGGCTGTGAAAGACTTTGGGGCATCCTGCAGATGTGATCCAGAGACCTGGGGTAAAGATTTGGGGACCTGGATTCAAAACCCACCACGGCGGATGGTGAAATTCGAATTCAATAAAAAAATCTGGAATTGAAAGTCTGCTGATAACCATGAAACAATCATTCAAAACCCCTTCAGGAGTTTACCTTACATGTGACTCCAGACCCAGAGAAACGCGGTTGACTCTCAAATGGCTGAGCAAACCATTCAGCTCCAGGGCGATTAGGAATGGGCAATAAATAAATGACGCCCACACCCCCTCGAATAAATTTAAAAAAGAATAACAAAAGTATCACCAACCTCAAGTGGGAGAAACTAGTGTGACTGGGAATATGTTTCTGGTTAGGAAATGAAGGACTTCAGAAAGGTGTGTCAAGAGATTAGCGAAGCTTGGATTGTTCGCCTGAGAACAGAGAGGCGAAGAGGGGATTTAAAAGAGGGGTTTGATAGAGTAAGCGAGGAGAAAGTGTTTCCAGTGCCATGAGGTTGATTAGCTGGAAGGACACAAGATGGAAAGTGAAGCAGCAGTGGCGACACGAGGAAATGTTATTTGAACACAAAGTGCTGTAACCTGGGAGAATGCTGGATGCAGATTAAATAATGATGTTTGACAGGGTTTGATTATGTACATGAAGAGAAACAATCTAGAGGGTTATGGAGGGATGGGGGAGCAAGGCAATGGGATTAATTGGAGAACTCTTACCATCATCGCTTTGGAGTGGAGCTTGAGATCAGGGGGAATCATTTGAGCTAAATGCACCAAGTCCTCATGGTCTGACCTGCTGGAAGTGACCTTGTGTTGCTGTCAAGGGAAGGATTGGCTTCAGCCTTGATGCAACCCAGGGTTCAATAGCCCAGCGTTGACTCACCATCAGGGCTGGGGTATTAAGAAATAGGACATTTCGGTGAGGCACCAGGTCAACTTGTCCAGTGGAGCTAATACCCCAGTGAGAGTCAGAGGAAACTGGAAGGAACTCCACAGGTGCTGGGCGGTGAACTGATGCTCGAGACTGGATCATGAGCAATCGGCCCTATTGAGGCAAACACACACCCACTTTGGCCAGCGACCCAGCAAATGTACAGCTGATCAAAAACATCGCCTAATCCAACTGCAAAGAATTTCCGGAGTATACGGTGTGCTACCTCTCTCTATATGTGCATGTGTCTATCTAGAAGTGGAATTTCCCCATACTTTTCCAGTCTCAGGCTCTGACTGAAAGCCCCCATGTAGCTCTCCAGCTGCACAGCGAGATTCTGCACCAAACTTTCTGGCACACTGGGGGGGGCGGGGGGGGGGGGGGGTGGGGGGGGGGGGGGGGGGCAGGGGGGGGAGAATCAGTGGGCGTGGTTTGCGCCACCTGGCTGGCGAGACATGGCCTGATGGACCCGGCAAGGCTGGTTCCACAGAGGTCAGGGTGCCATGGTTAAAGGGTGCCCCAATCGGCACAGGAAGCAAACGCCCCCCCCAGCAATTGCTCACGGGACACGGACCCCCCACCGTCACTGGCATTGAGGGCTCCCCCCACCACCACAGCACAAGCAATGGGGGTTTTACCTCCCCCCCGCACCCTCTCGCAGGCATCAGGGCTCTGCCCACCCCCCCACCACCACAATCTCAGGGCAAGTCTCTCCCACTTTTCCCCCACCCTCTGCCTATCACCGCAGTCTTGGAGGAGCTCCCCCACCCCCACCCCACAGACATCAGCCCTCCACGGCACGCTTAAGGGGAACTCCTCCCATTGAGCTACCCAGAGGGCCCGCTCCTGGCACTGCCCCGGCACAGCTTGACACTGCCAGGTTGGTGAGAATCTCGTTTCCCCAGTTCTCACGCTGACGTGTCTGCACTTCATCCCATCCAATAACTTACCTTTGAACTCATTTTGTTTCTGCTCTTAGCTCAATTTTTACAAATTTTCATCACGTCCACCTTCAAGTCAGTTATTATTCTCTGCAAGGCTGGTCTGGAAGAAGTTATCCCGCTCTTTCCTTGGGGTGCAGGGGGGGGCTGTTCCTGGTTTGCCCGGTTGGCTAGCTAGCTAGTGTGTGCTTCAAAATAGGAACAGCATGGGTTCAATTCCCGTTCTGGCTGAGGCAAACCTGTGAGCTGCTTCCTCGTCTAACCCCCTGTTAGATGTGGAATGGGGACCTCAAGCTATATAACCAATTGTCTCTGCCGATTAGAGAGCAATGCCTACTGTTCCTCGTGGATTATGGCTAATTATCAACGACCTACCCCTCTGCCACAAATCCAGCTCATCACATCTCACTGTCCTAGTGATGTGCATGATCACTTCTCGGTACTATCCTCCCACACTCTGCCCATCATAGATCATAGAATTTACGGTGCAGAAGGAGGCCATTCGGTCCATTGAGTCGGCACAGCCCTTGGAAAGAGCACCCTATTTAATCCCTCGCCTCCACCCTATCCCCGTAACCCAGTAACCCCCACCATACCTTTTGGACACTGAGGGGCAATTTATCATGGCCAATCCACCTAACCTGGCACATCTTTGGACTGTGGGAGGAAATCGGTGCACCCGGAGGAAACCCACGCAGACACGGGGAGAAAGTGCAAACTCCACACAGACGGCCACCCGAGGCCGGAATTGAACCCGGGTCCCTGGAGCTGTGAGGCAGCAGCGCTAACTGCTGTGCCACCGTGCCGCGGGGAAGCAATGAAGAGATTGGAGCTCGAGTCTGTGGAGTGGGGACTTGAACCTGAAATTTTCTCACTCTGAGGCATGAGGTGATATCCACTGAGCCATAGGGGGTGGTATCCAATGTTGGTATGATTTGCAGACTGCCAGGGCAGCACGGTGGCACAGTGGGTAGCACGGCTACCTCACAACACCAAGGACCCGGGTTTGATCCCAGCCCCGGGTCACTGTCCGTGTGGAGTTTGCACATTCTCCCCGTGTTTGCATGGGTCACACTTCCACAACCCAAAGATGTGCAGGGTAGGTGGATTGGCCACGCTAAATTGTCCCTTTACATAGAATTTACAGTGCAGAAGGAGGCCATTCGGCCCATCGAGTCTGCACCGGCTCTTGGAAAGAGCATCCTACCCAAGGGCAATTTTGGACACTAAGGGCAATTTATCATGGCCAATCCACCTAACCTGCACATCTTTGGGCTGTGGGAGGAAACCGGAGCACCCGGAGGAAACCCACGCACACACGGGGAGGATGTGCAGACTCCGCACAGACAGTGACCCAAGCCGGAATCGAACCTGGGACCCTGGAGCTGTGAAGCAATTGTGCTATCCACAATGCTACCGTGCTGCCCTTAATTGGAAAAAAAATTTGGGTATTCTAAATTTATGTATCAAAAGAGGATTGTTGACTGCTCAGGGACATGTAGAAATGGAACAGAGCACAGGCACACTTTGGAGATGAATGAATTGTTCCATTGTTCTTGGAGACGGACGATGAGGAGTATATATCCCTCTGAAACACGGGTCAATGTCCCTTCCACACAAATTGACCTCTTCCATGATTCTTAAATATGGTGTCTCCACACCGCAGTAAGCAGCTGCCCCGATTGATTTCCCATTTTATTTTGAACCGAATCTTTGCTTTGGGAACTATTCAAACCTCAGCCTCAGCATTTGATTCACAAAATACAACTGGGCGGAGGATTCCCTTAAACCAACACGTTGCATAATTGGCATTTAGTGTTTGCACAGCAGGTGAAGCATCACCAGGGAACAGACAGGTGTAGATAAGAACAAAGTCCAAGGTGTGCGTGCTTGAAATGAGTCAGAGAGCTTGAAGGTTGTCAGGGTGACAGTGGCACTTGGATGTGAGATACTGAGCTAACAAAGTCTAACAAATTGAAGAGTGCTGTTCTATTGAGCAAGTGGGGGCGGGGGGGGGGGGGGGGGGATGAATGAAGATTGCAACACCATGGAAATTGATTGGCATTTTCAAAGTGGGCGTCGCGACCCGCGGGTAGGTCGCGGGCGAATGTTGGAAGGATTGCGGGAGCGTTTCCGATCGCGGGAATTCAGGCGCAACTGCCGCAGCTGGTGGCTTTTAAAAACGATGGGCGCGACCGGCTTTAAAAATGCGGGCGTGCTGCGCATGCATGCTGGCTCATCAGTACGCATGCCCGGAGCCCAGCGAGGGACATCGCCTCTTCCTGATGTCAGCGTGCTGCGTCTTCCTTCATCTGTCTTGAACATGCTCAATGGCTGTGCCTGCAGAACTCTCTTTGATCATGAATTTCAGAGATTAAAAGGGTTCACATTGAGTTGAGTAATTCCTCCTCATCTATGTCTAAAATCGTCGCATTGTAATTTGCTGACTATATCCCAGGCTGTAAACCACCCTTCTGAGGAAAACTTACATTCTGCATCTGCTCTGTAGAGTCCTGAGAGAATAATGCCTGTTTCAATGAGCACAGTACAAAGTCTTACAACACCAGGTTAAAGTCCAACAGGTTTGTTTCGAGCTCCGAAAGCTAGTGACATCGAAACAAACCTGTTGGACTTTAACCTGGTGTTGTAAGACTTCGTACTGTGCTCACCCCAGTCCAACGCCGGCACCTCCACATCATGTTTCAATGAGATCATTTCTCATTCTTCGCTACTCTAGAATATAGAATATAAGCCCAGGCTCACCTCTCACATTAAAGGTAACAGAAAATGGTGGGTCGTGAATGCCGGCCAGTGTGGGCTGCGACGATCGGCCGACGTGGGTCCCGAAGGATGACCGGTTGGTAAAAATGGGTCCCGGGCAAAAAAGTTTGAAAAACACTGGTGTAGGCGAAGTGTAGAGTAAGGGTCTGAAGAGATCGGGTGGCAGCCAATTTCGGCACAGCAAGATCCCCCAGTGTGATGAAGACCAATTCTTTTTTGTTTGTTTGGGGTGGGTGGTAGATGATGGAGAGATAAACATTGACACCAAAGTAGATCCCTTGGCCATCTTCCAATCATGGCCCTGGGATTTTTTTTTACCATTATCCGAGAGGGCAGATAGGCCCTCGTTTTAAAATGTCATTCAACAATACACTCGCACTTCTGGACAGTGCAGGACTTGCTGAATGTTGAACTGGGAGAGACGACATGGATTGTGCTCAAATAAGATTCAGACTCACTTCTGAGCTACAAAAGCAAAGGTGTTACCCATTGAACCACGGCTATTACTTTGTATCTGGAAGCAGGAACAGGAAAGGGGATTGACAGCGACACTGGCCAGTAGATCCAGTTCTAGGTGATATGGGTTTTGTGTCTGTTGTGGGGGAGTCCTCTTGTGGTGTATTCATGCATAACGATTCTACCTCTCAACAATAACCTTTACCAGCTCTCGAGCTTCCTCACACATTCGGTGCTGTTGATTTGATATTCACATTCTTAAAATGTAACATTTTATTTCCTGAAGGTCTTGCGATGTGACTTAAATAAGAAAAAATGCACAAAACTGCAGATTTCACTGCCAAACCAAACTAACACAAAGATCTGCAAAAAGTAATCAAACAAACTCCCTTTATATGTTTTCAGAGCTTTACTCAGTATCTAACCCCGTGCTGTACCTGCCCTGGGAGTGTTTGATGGGGACAGTGTAGAGGGAGCTTTACTCTGTATCTAACCCCGTGCTGTACCTGGCCTGGGAGTGTTTGATGGGGATAGCGTAGAGGGAGCTTTACTCTGTATCTAACCCCGTGCTGTACCTGGCCTGGGAGTGTTTGATGGGGACAGCGTAGAGGGAGCTTTACTCTGTATCTAACCCCGTGCTGTACCTGTCCTGGGAGTGTTTGATGGGGACAGTGTAGAGGGAGCTTTACTCTGTATCTAACCCCGTGCTGTACCTGTCCTGGGAGTGTTTGATGGGGACAGTCCAGAGGGAGCTTTACTCTGTATCTAACCCCGTGCTGTACCTGTCCTGGGAGTGTTTGATGGGGACAATGTAGAGGGAGCTTTACTCTGTATCTAACCCCATGCTGTACCTGCTCTGGGAGTGTTTGATGGGAACAGTGTAGAGGGAGCTTTACTCTGTATCTAAACCTGTGCTGTACCTGTCCTGGGAGTGTTTGATGGGGACAGTGTAGAGGGAGCTTTACTCTGTATCTAACCCCGTGCTGCACCTGTCCTGGGAGTGTTTGATGGGGACAGTCCAGAGGGAGCTTTACTCTGTATCTAACCCCGTGCTGTACTCGCCCTGGGAGTGTTTGATGGGGACAGTGTAGAGGGAGCTTTACTCTGTATCTGACCCTGTGCTGTACGTGTCCTGGGAGTGTTTGATGGGGACAGTGTAGAGGGAGCTTTACTCTGTATCTAACCCCGTGCTGTACTTGTCCTGGGAGTGTTTGATGGGGACAGTGTAGAGGGAATGTTACTCTATCTAACCCCGTGCTATATCTTTCCTAGGAGTATTTGAAGGGGACAGTGTAGAGGATCTTTGCTCTGTGTCTAACCCCATGCTGTACCTGTCCTGGGAGTGTTTGATGGGGGCAGTGTAGAGAGAGCTTTACTCTGTATCTAGCCCCGTGCTGTACCTGTCCTGGGAGTGTTTGATGGGGACAGTGTAGAGGGAGCTTTACTCTGTATCTAACCCCGTGCTGTACCTGTCCTGGGAGAGTTTGATTGGGACAGTGTAGAGGGAACTTTACTCTGTATCTAACCCCGTGCAGTACCTGCCCTGGGAGTGTTTGATGAGGATTGTTTAGAGGGAGCTTTACTTTGTAAAATTAGTTATGGGTTAAAATATCGTTGGCAAGTTATCGGTGGGTATTTATTGCCAAACCCTATTTTGCCTCGCAAACATCATCTTCTGTTTTGATGTGGCTAAACTGCCACTTCAGAGGGTAGTGACACTGCAGCATTGCAGATGTGGGACTGGCGTCACACAACAGGCAGAGTCCGGGGAATTTTCTATCAGTAAAGGAGCAGTCATGAATCATCGAGATTTCACAGCAATCCAACAGAGTCTGGTCACTTTATCTGATAGCAGCTTTTTATTTTCCATATTTATAAAAAACGAAATTCAAATTCTCAGAATGCCAGACGGAGAGATATTTTCTGCAATGCAATGCTTGAATGGGCAGTGGAAGCAAATTCAATAGTAACTTTCAAAAAGGAATTTGATAAATTCTTGGAAAGGAACATTTGCAGGGCTCTGGGAAATGAACGGGAAGAGTGGGACGAATTGGGTGGTTCTTTCAAAGAGCTGGCACAGGCTTGATGGACCAAATGCCCTCCTTCTGTGATGTGTGAAATTTCTGGGATTGCTTAGTTCACTCACCCAAAGTAAGGAGCAGACTTGATGAATGGCTGTCAATGGATGATTATCAGATTTGGACGCTAAAAACATTCCAGAGATGATAAAGCAACCGACACGGCCATAAACAAGGCAGCAGTGTAGATTTATTCCATTTTTGATGATGCTCTGATCAAGTTTATTGCACTGACCTTTATCATCCACCATCGAACTTCAAGAATCTCATGAACTTCAATGAAACCACTCTCTGTTTTACTCCCAAATGCTGTGTGCCTTTGTGCAATTCCTCCGCCCTGTCCCAATGAACATTTGGAACATAAAAGCAGGAGCAGGCCATTCAGCCCCTTGAGCCTGCTCCACCATTGAACTGGATCATGGCTGATCTTAAATAAATAATCTTTTTATTGTCACAAGTCGGCTTACATTAACACTGCAATTAAGTTCCTGTGAAAAGAACACCAGCGCCTGTTTGGGTACACAGAGGGAGAATTCAGAATTCGCAGCTGGTACAGGAATTGAAACCTTAATTCACTGCAAGGTGATGAGAGTGAGTGAACATAGGCTTTATTAACCAAGAACTTGCCTGCCTGTGTCTGCTGTACAAATGAGCGCCGCCCCCAGGCGGACGGTCTATATACCGTCCGAGGGGGGGCGGAGCCAGAGGCATAGCCCACCAGGTTCCAGTACAATACCTGTAAGGAGATCACATTACCATTGAGCAACAGTGCTACACAGACAGCTTATACTATGGTGAATAAATTCATCACAATTACAAACCAGCTGAATAGCCCACTGAGCTAAACCAGCCTTCAAGGCCACCTTCCCGCACTATCCCCATATCCCTTGATGCCATTGGCCTCTAGAAATCTATTGACCTCTGCTTCGAATATATTCAATGATTGAGTCTCGACAGCCCAAACACTCGGTAGGACAGGTACAGCAGGATTTTAATAACAGGGTAAAGCTCCCTCAAACTGTACCCATCAAATACTCCCAGAACGGGTACAGCACAAGGTTAAATAGAAAAGAATCTAATGGAAAAGTTTCTAAGGGCGTGATTTACAAATGGGAACTATGTTCCACAGTGAGCGCGTTTAGCGGGTTTCCTGGTGCTCACAGCGCAGAGATTCACAACGTTATCTAACGTCACATACGGAGCCTCAGCGGGGTACACGTGGTCTTGGCCACACTTAGTCCCGTTTCCTGCACCCAGGAGTCCCGCTCGCTGAAACCCCTCAGTGCAGGGAGCGATCGGGCCGCCATTTAAAAATAGCCCTCCAATTTCTCGAGACCCCCGAACCTCAACCCAGCCCCCCCCCCACATCCACGCAAGGCACATCCCGCCTGATCACTGCCGTGCAAGAATTGCCAGCATGGCACCCTGGCAGCACCCAGTGCCAGGGTGCGCAGGTGTGACACCAGCAGTGGCAGGGAGTACCACCCTTCTCAGAGGGCATGCTCCCAGGGGCCTAGCTGTCTCGTTCAAATGTGCAAATTGGCAGGCTTCACATCACGACCTCTCACGAGATCGCATTAGATCTCATGAGGCGTAGCCAGCAAGGTAGATCCCGGGAACGGGGTCTCCAATCATTTACCGGCCACGTTGTGCAGCGGCGCACTGCTTTTCGGGTGCAGTGTGGCCGGTACATTGAGCCCCAGGTGTCATATAACGGCGGGTTTGGTTGTGAGTTTCTCCCTGTCTCTACTGGCAAGTCCCCCACTGCTAACATCTAGCCACACTTAGGACGCGATTCTCTTGCCGCATTGCGCTCGAGAGAGAGATGCACAACGCGGTGGAGAATCCCGGGAGAGCCCTCCAGCGGGCCTCCCGGGATTCACACAAGCCCCGTGAGACATCAGAGTTGGAACATCGCCCAAAAGAGGCAGGACCAAACCGCGCTCCCGGAAGTATGTCTAAAACCGACTTAAGACCTACCTGCCCGATATCCACCGGCCTCCCTCGATTCTCCGGCATCTCCAGGGAGGCTGCAGCCGGGCGCCGTGCAGTACTGGTCCACACAAACATGGACGGTCTCCTGGGCCATCGGAGACCCCGGGTGGTCAGGGTTAGTGCAGGGTGACCCCCTGGCACTCCTCCTGGAATGAGGGCACCTTGGCACTGCCACCCTGGCACTGACAAGGTGTCCGGGTGGCACAGCCAAGCTGTATGGAGCACTGCCTGGGTGCCAGTGCAAGGGTGCCCAGGTGCCAAGGTGGTACTGCCAAGGGTCAGGGGATGAGGGGGGCCCATGCCAGGAAAGGAGGATGGAGGGGGGATTTGAAGGGTGGGAGTGTGCAGGGCAGATAGGTAGGGGCTTCCAGGAGGTTGGGGGGGGGGTCCTGAAGGGGAGGAGGGGCTGTAAAGGGGTTTGGGGGTGCCTGAAGAGGGACCCCCCCCCCCCAGGGACCCCGTATCAGGGTGTCCTTACTTGGGGAATGTGGGGTTGTGCCCATGTGTGTGGGAGGTGACATAGCCCATGGATGGGGGGGTGTGGGGGACCCACAAGCTCACGTAGAGATCGGGGCACCCTTTCAAAATGCCCCCCCCCCCCACACCCACCCACCCACGGGAAATGTCATTTCCCTCACATAAAGGCAATGCCCCCCCCCCCCCCCCCCCAAGAGATGAATATGGGGTCACTGAGGGCCCCTTTTTCAGGCCTTCCCACTTCTCCATTCACACAACCCCTCATATCAGGACCCCCCCCCCCCCCAAAACCTTCCGGAGGCCCTTTAATACGTGTGTGCGGACCAGTACTAAGCAGCGCCCAGCTGGGGTTTCTCTGTGGAGGCCAGGAGATGCCGGGCCGCAGTTACATCCGGGGTTTTAAACCCACTTAAGCGTGCAAGACTGGGCCCCGCCATTGTGGGCGCGATCCTGATTGCACGATGTGCAATAGCTGTTGGGAAGCCCGTGGGAGGACTCGCCCGGCACCTACCAGTCGCATAGCGCCCCCATTCGGGCACAACATGGCCAGTAGATCATGCGTAGAGAAAACCTCTCTGTACACTTCCCGCCAAACAATCATTGAAAAATATGGTACACTGTTGGCCTAGCCTTGAAATGATTGTCCAAATGGTCTTTTTCATGTTTGGCAACAATTTTCCAACACACCTTTGTCTGTCTCCCAGTTTACGAAGGATTTACAGCTCTGAAACAGGCCATTCGGCCCAACTACTCTATGATGGTGTTTATGTTCCACATGATCCTCCTCCCATTCCTTTTCATGGCACCCCATCCACGTAACTTTCAACCCCTTTGTGTCTTATGTAAAATCTTGCTTCCCTTGAAACGCATCTATGATCAGAACTCCTTCAGGAGTTTTCTAAACATAGGAACAGAAATAGGTCATTCATTCCCTTGAGCTTGTACTGCATTGATGGGCTTTTAATTGGCTGTATGTCCCAGACTTAGGAGCGAGTCTGTGAAGTAATATAGCTCTGAGTGACAAATTCACCAAACATCCTGAACTATCGATAACTCTATGGCAGGAGTTGCTCTTTGGGTAATTAGTTCTGGCTGGTTTTAGCAAGCACAGTCATTCCTTGCTGTTCCTCGATTCTGCTGTGTCCAGCTCTTTTGTCCATTTACTGTGAGCTTATTACTTTTATTACATTTATTTCTGGCGCATCCATAAGCCTTTCAGTTTGATAGATTCTGTGCCAGTGTTAACCCTGCGCCATTCCTTTGGTAAAACTGAGGAGCATGGAGTGTAATTCTGGGTGACACTCTGAGCATGATCTAACCCCCAAAAAAGAGTCAGTTCTGGGCGGGAGTAGAGGTGTCGTTTCCAGCCCATCGAGTCTGCTCCGCTATTCAATGAGATCATGACTGACCTTATATGATAATCCTCAACTCCACTTTCCCACCTTATCTTCATAATCCTCGATTCCCTTACTGATTAAAAATCTGCCTATCTCAGCCATGAACATACTTAACGACCCAGTCTCTACAGCCCTCTATGGTAAAGAATTCCGAAGAAATTCCTCCTCATCTCTATCTTAAATTGGCGACTGCGTACTCTGAGATTACGCCCTCTGGTCCTAGACTCCCCCACAAGTGTAGGCATCCACTCAGCATACGAGCGGATGAACAAGGAATAGAAGTCCGCCATTCAGCCCCCTCAAACCTGTTCTGTCATTCATTGGGATCATGGCTGATCGATTAGTAACATCAAATCTGCACTCCACCCCCTTGCTTTCCAAGAATCTACCCACCTCTTCCCTAAAAATATTCGAAGACTCTGCTTAGACCGTCTTTTCAGAAGACAGTTCCAAAGACTCATAACTCTGAGTGAAAGAATTTCACCTCATCTCCATTTTAAATAGGCAACCCAGTGACCTCCTCATACTAGATTCTCCCACAAGAGGAAACATCCTCTCCACATCCACCCTGTCGAGACCCCTCAGGATCTTTTGGGCGGGATTCTCCAATAATGGGGCTATGTCCCCACACCGGCGTGAAAAGCGACGCCAACCACTCCGGCCCCCGTCAACGGTCCCCGATAATGGGGAATGCTCCCCTTCCTAGGGGGCTAGGTTGGCGACGGAGTGGTCCCCGCAGCTCCAGCCGGCGTGGAAAGGCCCGCCCAAGTTTGTGCATTCGCAGAATGGCCAATGTATTTCCACGCATGTGCGCTACGGCTGGCGTATTTCCGCGCATGTGCGCTACGGCCGGCGTATTTCCGCGCATGTGCGCTACGGCCGGCGTATTTCCGCGCATGTGCGCTACGGCTGGCGTATTTCCGCGCATGTGCGCTACGGCTGGCGTATTTCCGCGCATGCGCGTGGGTTCCCTTCTACGCGCCGGCCCCCAAGCAATATGGCGGAGCCCTACAGGGGTCCGGCGCGGAGGAAAATAGGACCCCACGGGACCAGCCCGCCCGCCGATCGGTAGGCCCCGAGCGTGGGCCCTGCCACCGTGGGGGCCCCTCTCTCCCCGGGTTGGATCCCCCCGGGCCCCCCCCCCCCCCTTCAGAACGGCCCCCACAGACTCACCTTCCCGGTCCCGCTATGTGGGACCTGAGTAACCGACGCCGGCGGGACGCGCTCAAACTCGTCAGCCAGGTCGGGGGCTGTCAACGGCCCCCGAACAGCGTGGTGGGAATCTCGCGGGCGCTCGAGAATCGGCGCTGGAGAATGGGGAAGCCGGCGTCGGGGCGGCAGGGCACGATTCTCGCGTCGCCCCGGGGTTTGGCCATATGTTTCCATCAGGTCGCCCCTCACTCTTCTAAACTCCAGCAGATGCAAGGCTAGCCTCTCCAACCTTTCCTCATAAGACAACCCGTCCAATCCAGATATTGGTTGTGTTTACCTTCTCTGAACTGCATCCATGCTACATCCTTCCTTAAATAAGGAGACCAGTACTGTACAGAGTATTCAGATGTGACCTCACCAATGCTCTGTACAACCGAGGCATAACCTCCCTACTTTTGTAACCAACTCCCTCACAATAAATTATAATATTCTATTAGCTTCCCTAATTACTTGCTGTGGAAAGATCCTGATTTGATTGAGAGTTCCCTGTCCAACATCATCATCAAACTCTGAAACCAGCGATAAATATGATGGGCCTTTAATGTATTTTTGGCTCCGTCAAGATAGCGCAATTACTTGAACAAAGCTTCGATCACGGAGAGCTTGCATTATACAGCACTCGTCATATCCAAACGGTGTCATGGATAATGACTGATTTTAAAGCTGTTATGTGAGGGTAACCTGAGAAACTTAAAACGACTCAGGGTGGAGACCGACATTAAGTTACAATTCTAGAAACCTCGAGGTCCAGCGGGTCTTGGGGCTGTAGGTTGCAGAGATAGTGACAGCGGGTGGGAGGTGATGGGTGAATGGAAATTGGTGCGAGTTAGACACACTTGAAACACGACAGGGCTCCAACCCAGTAGCATCAATTCTCTGATCTGTATTCGGAATGCCGCCTGGAACACTACCCTGAGCATGCATGGGCAGCATGATAGCATAGTGGTTAGCACAATTGCTTCACAGTTCCAGGGTCCCAGGTTCCATTCCTGGCTTGGGTCACTGTCTGTGCGGAGTCTGCACATTCTCCCCGTGTGCGCGTGGGTTTCCTCCGGGTGCTCCGGTTTCCTCCCACAGTCCAAAGATGTGCAGGTTAGGTGGATTGGCCATGCTAAATTGCCCTTAGTGTCCAAAATTGCCCTTCGTGTTGGGTGGGGGTTACTGGGTTATGGGGATAGAGTGGAGGTGTGGGCTTGGGTAGGGTGCTCTTTCCAAGAGCCGGTGCAGACTCGATGGGCCGAATGGCCTCCTTCTGCACTGTAAATTCTATGTCTCCCTGATCTTGCTACGACTTTAAAAACTCTGGTGGTAAATAGTGCTAGTGAGAAAGGACTAATTGCCAGAGTGACTCACCCTGAGCTCCTGCTCTAACGAGAGTGTTGAAAACATCGGCATCTATATCAAGATTGATATCTGGAAGGATTGGGGATTGTTCCGACTGGGAGACCCCTCCCCCGCCTCCCCCACACACCCCCCACCCGCCTCCCCCACACACCCCCCACCCCCCCAGCAGCAACCCTGGTAATCACACTGTCACTTCTTGAGTCACATAAGCTACTGTGTGCAGAGACCAGAATGCCTTCAGTGGTGGATGGATGCCACCTCCCCACACTGAGCCAGGCACAGGAAGATCCCAGGCTCAACTGGGGTTGGGAAGGCGGTGCTGGATTTTAGCCTCAGCACCACTGGGTGAGAATTGGATGAAATCAGCCATAGTTTCCACTCCTGACAGTGATGCCGCTGTAAGGAAAACAACTTGAGCTGGAGACATTTGCAAAGATCTTGGTCCATCAAACGTCTTCAATTGTAACTGGAATGGGGGGGGCGAGCGGGGGGGGGGGGCTGCTCCCCGCCAGGCTCAATGTGACCAGCGAGCCAGTGAGGATGAATGTATTGGTGCCATTTCCCTCTATATTCATTCATCTTTATCTCTATTTTACTTCCTCAGTCTCGGTCCCGGTGACAGCGTTTCTCCTCTTTCTCTCTCTCTCTGACTGTGTTTATTTTCCACTCTACTGTTTTTTGCTCTGTCGCTTCCTCTGTTTTCTCTTTTAATTCCCTCTCTCCTGAATTTTTTTCCCCCTTTCTCCATTCCTACTCTCTGCTTTTATCTCTGCTTCTCTCTGTTCCTGTCTTTCACTCTTTGCAGGAATCTGCCTTATTGTGCTTCTACCTGTTTCTTCTTTCTTTTGTTTTGTCCTTCCGTGTATTTGTCTGGAGCCATCTAACCAGGGACTAGTTTAGCACAGTGGGCTAAACAGCTGGCTTGTAATGCAGAACAAGGCCAGCAGCGCGGGATCATTCCCGTACTGGCCTCCCCGAACAGGCGCCAGAATTTGGCAACTAGGGGCTTTTCACAGTAACTACATTGAAGCCTACTTGTGACAATAAACGATTATTATTATCTTTCTGACACACTCTCTCTCCCTCGCCTTATTTCTCTCTCATTCTTTTGTCAGTCCCTCACTCTGTCTGTCTGTCTGAATCTTTTCTGATTGTCTCTGACCTTCTTGCTCTTTGTTTATCTCTCTATTTTCCCCTGTCTATTCTGTACATCTCTCCCTCTCTCTCTGTCTCTGTTTCTATCCCTTTCTCTGTCTATGCGTAATGTATTTGCCAGCTAATGCAGGGTCACAGTAACAAAGAAAAGCCTTATTGAAGTGTAATATAAACACCAATCACAGTGTGAGGCACACCGGTAGAGATTGTGAGAGTGAGAGGTCTCTGTAAACCATACTGCTGTTGCAGTAACGTTGGGTTGATTCTATCCAACAATCTATCTGTAAGAGTGCTTGATGCTGTGGTGACAATTCAGAGTCAAAAGATTTGCTTTTCTGATGATACCACCTCTCATTCTGACAAGGCCATTACACACACATTAAGGAGGAGTGGGAAGAGGGCTTTGTTGCCAATTTAATGGAATACTATAATAATGTTGCTCTTTAGAGTCGCCAATATGGTACTGAGGCTCTTTTTATGATATGATGCTATGTCCCAACAGCGACACCAATACTGTGGGTGTTTCTATTTCTCTTACTGAACCACGAGGCTTTCCCGTATATCGATCAAAATGCCCCCACAACCAGTTTGTCAGTTCAAGTTCAAAGATGGTTTATTTACACACAAGGGTTACTTCGACATGCAAGCACAATGTACTACAAGTTAAACTGCACCAATAAACTACAATAACCTATACTTAACTTCAGGCGACCGGCACTGTGCAAGTGGATAAGGCCTTTGTCTTGATCACATGGCTGGTTTGAAGAAGTGGCTCTATCTCTGCTGGGCTAATCCGTCAGGTAGCGATCGTTGGTCTTGAACTTTCGTGTCTGGTCATTATGCTGCAGTTGGGCTGGCTCAGGCTGGATTTAAAGGAGGCTGGCACAGGCCCGGTCCAAAAGAGACAAAACACACATGGCTGTGCTCTCTTTTATCCCTCTGGGATTTTGCGCTCTTTGGGGCGGTCCTTAATCTTGGACCCAATAACTCGACA
This sequence comes from Scyliorhinus torazame, assembly GCF_047496885.1. Taxonomy (NCBI): domain Eukaryota; kingdom Metazoa; phylum Chordata; class Chondrichthyes; order Carcharhiniformes; family Scyliorhinidae; genus Scyliorhinus; species Scyliorhinus torazame. The sequence continues at coordinate 21,117,189 of NC_092724.1, read as the reverse complement.
GGCTTCGATCACTGCCTTCGATTTTGTCCAATAAAGGGCCGGGTGCCTTGGTGGCTGGGCGGGTCCTTAGCGGTCATTGACCTTGGCAGTTGGGCTCTCTGAGTAAAGGGAGTGGCACCGATCAGTCTGTGGCTGTATCGGTTTCTTGAGTGCAGTCCTATTGTCCTGGGGAAATGGACCATTAGAATGCAAATGAGCAGGTCTAGCTATCTGGGTTGCAAATACACAGAAGCTCTGTATCTGTCTGAGTCCTGGGTTGGTGTAGAAGCCAGTTATTTTCTATAGGTAAAAGATAGCTATTTAGCATTAAGGCCCTAGTCTATTAAATACCATTTTAAAACTCACTCATAACCTCAGGTCATTTCAAAAAACATATTCAGCATGCAAAACATAGCTTCAACAGAACACAGAAACAGAGAGATTAAAACAGCATTCTTATTCAGCTAATAAATACATTTGCAAGATAACGTGCAGTCGAAGCCCATGACAACAGCATAGCAACAGTATAGAACCTAAAAGAACTATTGTCCCAACAGTCAAGTCAGCAACAAACCAGATCAGGCCGCTTGCGATAACGCCGAATCGCATTCCACAGCTTATACAAGAATACATTTTAGGTTAATGTTGCCTATAAATGAGTGACAACTAACCCTCAAATCAAACTCATTTGATGTTAATCCAAACCAATTAGGATTACATTGGGGTGCAATTAGGTGGCTAAAGACAGATATGATACAGTATAACCCTGATGGATTCTCTGGATCACGCTCTCTCTCTTTCCAGAATCAATCTGTACTTTGACTTAACTATTCGCTGTCTTTCATATTTCAGGTTCTGACTTTGACTTTTGAAGTTATTGCGAGCTGTTTGCAAGAAAATAATTTCTGTGATTCTTTCAAAGTTTCAATTGTCTACAAATTGCCTCTCTGTGAGTCCTATGCTGGCTGGACTTATTAGAGAATAAGACTTTTAAATGATTCTCAATTGTAATCAATAGAAGACAAATAAAACGATTCTTATTTGCACCTGACAAGTTTTAACTTAAATTTCTACTGAGATTTAGTGATTTGCAAAGTGCAGCTGAATCCGCATGGTAGATCTATCAATTGGCCCCAATTCCCATGGTCCTTTGCAGGTGGCCATCTCAGATGGCTATACTTGTACATTAGGAAACTTCTAGAAACGTATAAAAAGATCGAGTGTTGACAAGAAAAAGTAAGACAGTTCTACAGGCATTAGTGTTGAAGCCTCTGTTGGCATCACTGGGAGATACTAACACTCCTTCCCTGTGACTCAGGGAGTCAAGTTAAATGAGATCAAGAAAACACAAAATTAGTTTTCATATAATTGACAAATGAAGTAGGAGTAGAGATAGGAATATTCTAAACTCGGCAAGTTGCGATCTTGTATTATTTGCTGAAAGGACAGTGGAATCAGATTCAACAGGAATGTTCAAAAAGGAATTGGATAAATAATCGGAGACCTGGATTTGATTCCTGACTTGGGTGACTGTCTGTGTGGCGTTTGCACCTTCTCCCAGTGCCTGCGAGGCTTTCCTCCGGGTGCTCCGGTTTCCTCCCAGTCCAAAGATGTGCGGGTTAGGTGGATTGCCCATGATAAATTGCCCCCTAAATCCAAAGGTTAGGTGGGGTTACGGGAATGGGGCTAGGGTTTGGGCCTAGGTGGGGTGCAGATGGCGATGGGCCGATTGGCCTCCATCTGCACTGTAGGGATTCTGTAACTCCCCCGCTCTTCTTTGAAATAGTGATATGAGAACATCTACATCTGCTCATGAGAGCAGAGAGGGTTTTGTGCTGCACCCAAAAGACAGTGCCTCTGGCAGTGCAGTATTCCCTCAGTACCACACTGGGAGCAATAGCTTGGATTTCATGCTTAGGTTTCTGGCATGGGATTTGAACTCAAAACATTATGATTCTGAGACAAGGGTGTTCCCCACTCAGCCAGATATTGAGGAAGAGGGTCATTATCTTTGGAATTCTCTTTCCCAGAGAGTAGTGGAGCCTGGGTCACCAGAGGTCAAGGATTATGGAGGGTGGGGTTGGAGGGTGGGGAGGCAGTGTCGGGTGGGCAAGAAAGTGAATTTGAAGCCACAATCAGAGCACCATGATCTTATTGAAGAAGAGGAGCAGGTTCGATGGGCCAAATGTCCTACCCCTCCTATTTCTTATATTCCTAAATGGAGTAACTGGCGATTGAGAAAAGAACATTGTTTAGTTTCGTGCTCAGCTTGAAAACTGGCTCCTCTGAGTCTTCGAGACCCATCAGCAGTCGCATGTATAGCCCACAGAGTGTCCAGCAAGTTCCGAATGCGAGTATGAAGATCTGATAAGCCCTCTGTGAGCCCAGTGAAACTTGAGAGAAGTGAGTTTCTTGCCAAATCCTCAGCAGCAGCCCACCATGTGGAATGTCCCAATATAACTGGAGGTCAAGGAACTTGACAAGAAGACCTTTTGGAATTTCATGGGGCAGAGATCGTGATAGGAGCAGTATAAGATGGAGAGTTCACAGTGAGAATAAAGCTGCTAATTACAGAGAGCCTGGCACAGGAAATGGCCGTTCAGCTAAACTGGTCTTTGCTGGAGCTTATACTCCACATGGACCTCCTACTCAAATTGCCTTTTCCCATCGCTTATCCCATCCTTATCCCTCTATTCCCTCCTCTCGCCAGTGTGGTGATATGCATCACTGTAAATACACAAGGGGTTAATGTAAATACACTACAACTAAGTAAACACTAGAGGGAGCACCGGAGATGCCATGACATGCAGACATACAGCTAATGAACACATAGAATAGGACACAACCAATGAGCAGTCAAGACACCCAGAGGTGACTCATGGGGGCATTACATAACCCATACATAAGGACAGGGCACACATGCTCTGTCTCTTTCCAGGGCGACACTTAGAGAGTAGGACAGGGGCAGATCAGAAGCATCACACCCACCACGTGGCTTAGAGCAGACTGGTTAGTTAGACTGAGTTACTATAGCAAGATTAGCAGGAGAGTCAAACTCATAGAGAACTGTGCTAATTGTTCAATAAATCACATTGAACTTACTTCAAAGTCTGGAGTATCTTTTGGTCAAAGCTGCATCGAGTTGCAGCCTGTGTTATCCCAGAGTACATAACACAACAGCCAGTATACATCAATCTTCTCTTCTTCAACCACTCCATTTAAAAAAAGTTATTTTGAGGAATGTCCATCTCTAATTGCCCCTGAACAAAGTGTTTTGCTTGAACATTTCCAAGGACAGTTAAGAGTCACCACATGAAAATGAAATGAAATCAAAATCGCTTATTGTCACTAGTAGGCTTCAAATGAAGTTACTGTGAAAAGCCCCTAGTCGCCACATTCCGGTGCCTGTTCAGGGAGGCTGTTACGGGAATCGAACCGTGCTGCTGGCCTGCCTTGGTCTGCTTTCAAAGCCAGCGATTTAGCCCTGTGCTAAACAGCCCCTGCGGATCTGGAGTCACATGTAGGCCAGACCGGGTAAGGACGGCAGATTTCTTTCCCCTAAAGGGGAATCAGATGGGTTTTTGCGAAAATCAACAGTGGCTTCATGGTCATCATTAGACTTATTGAATTCAAATTCCACCAGATGCCAAGGTGGGGTTTGAACTTGGGACCCCAGAGCATTACCCTGGGTCTCTGGATTACTAGTCCAGTGACATGACCACTACACAACCCCCTTCCTGTCACAATGAATTTCGCATTCAATCATAAAATCCCTACAGTGCAACCGGAGGCCATTCGGCCCATCAAATCTGCACCAGCCCTTGGAAAGAGCACCTGACTTAAGCCCACTCCTCAACCCCGTAACCCAGTAAACCCCACCTAACCTTTTGGACACGAAGGGGCAATTTATCATGGCCAATCCACCTAGCGTGCACATTGGTAGACTGTGGGGGGAAACCGGAGCACCCGGAGGAAACCCACGCAGACACGGGGAGAAAGTGCAAACTCCACTTAATGTGTTAAAAAAAAGTTTTCCCCAAATCCTCCTATTCATTATTATATTTTACTCACACACCCTTGCACTGGCCTCCCTACCAGCGGAAATACTTTCTCCACAAGCACCCTATCAGAGCCCTTCATATTTTGAAAAGCCTCTGTCAGGCTTCCTCTGATAATTCACTATACCACAGAAAACACTCTCAGGCCATTCAGTCTCTCCTGATCAGCTTCATCCGGTAACATCTTGGTGAATGCTTTCTGCACCTTCTCCAGTTGGATCGCCCCTTCGAAGGCCCGTGTGGCTTTAGCATATGACATGAAAAATAAACAACTTTTTCGCCAACCAAGAATGCAACTGAAGAAAGTGGCTGGACCGACTGATTATTTAAACTAGCCAGTTTGAAGGTGGATGGGATAAATTTGGATTGGCACAGAATTTACCTGGCAATGTTATGGCCTGCTGAGCGCAGAATTGGACTGCTGGGGTCAAAGGCCCCCAGGGGACATGTCTGCCAGTGATGAGTGCTGACAAGGTCACACGGATGGGTTGGCTAGTGAAGAGGCTTGAGTTAACCCATCACTCCCCCACCCCATCACTCTCCCTGTGCCCACTGGTCTGCATTGACCTCCTAACAGACTGTGGTTCTATCAAATGAAAATATGCTCTTCCTGTGAATGCCCAAAACAAAGCAATCAGGAATATTTATAGGCTCGCTTGCAGCTACCTTGGGAGCCAACCATCCCTTTAAGAGTGCCCCCAGTCTGAATGTTCGGTGGCTATTTGAAGGAGGTGGCGATTTCGACGGGCAAATGAACAATCCCTGCTGCTGAAAAGAGATCACAGGGAGTGAGTGAGAGAGGGCAAAAGATTTGAAATTTAGAACAAGCAGCGTGTGAAATATTTCCTCTCAACGCTTGGGCATATCTGCAACAGAAACCGTTTTGTTGAACTTTTCAACTTCTGGGCTGCAACTCTTTTGTGTATTTTCTGTTTCTTGAGTGTTATCGAGGAGGGCTGGCTTTGCGTTGGGCGTGTGGTCATCGTTTTGGGGGGGGGGGGGGGGTTGCGAATGTCTCTTAAACAACCGGTTCTGTGAACTTTGAAACGTCCTCGAAACTCCCCTGGATCTGGGGGCAAAAAGAGTTTGGAGATTTTTACCGCCAACATTGCCTCTGAATGTTTTACTTTCTCTCTCAGCTTCCTCTTCCGATTTGACAGGAGATTGGAATTTAAATCGAGAAGTGCGAGGGACATCTCCTTTTCACAGGAGTTGGCTGTTTCCTGAAGTCTCTGGCTCCACATTTCCCTCCCTGAAGATATCTCTTGATCTCCCTCGCTCCAGTTAAACAGACGAGTCAGCTGGCGAGGGTTTCTCTGCCAAGTGGGGCGGGTTTGTCTTTGATACAAGTTTTCTTGGAGTTGTTGTCAGGGCAGAAATTGACTTTCTCCCCGGGTGAGAAGCTCCCCCAGGAACCCCCCCCCCCCCCCCCAAAGGTTCCTCTGGGGATTTCCGAGTGTGGATTTTGCAATGTCAGCAGAGACAGGAGGAGCTGGGGGAGAGGGGTCTCCGACTGAGCAGGGAGCAGAGCTCGTTCCCCCTCTGGGTACTGGCATGGAGGCACCTTGCCCCCTGAGTGAAGATGGCACCGCCGGAGGGCTCTCCCAAGCCGGGAAGAGCTTACTCCCCGTCCCCAGAGCCCCCGGGAAATCTCCCAGTGACTCCCCCAAAGCCTCTCCCCGGAACTCGCCCAGAAACTCGCCGCTGCTCTTCCGCAAGCTCATGATGAACAGGAATATCCGCTTGCAGCGCCGATTCACCGTGGCTCAAACCTGGTAAGGGCGCAAATTTGGGCGCAGGGCAAACATGGTAAAAGTGCAACGAGATCCAGGTGTGAGGAGAGGTGAGAATTTTGTTTTACTGTAACATTGTACCAGGACAAGCTGTCGGCTGGGAGGAGGCTGGATTCACTCCCAGGTCAATATTCTCCTAAAATATATATCCCACTGAGTGCAAAACTGTTTATAGTACATAATTGCATCTATTATATAACTGTTATACTGGGAATAACATCAGAGTACATAATAACCTTATTACTGGATTTAACATTGAACACTGTGTGTTACTGGGTATAACATTGTAACTAATAAAATAAAGGGTTACTGGGTATAACACTACATATTAAATAATAACCCTGTTACTGGGAAGAACTAATATATATACACTGTGTTCCTGGGTGAAACACTATATATTAAATAATAACCTTGTTACTGGATAAAACATTGTATACATTATATTGTGCAGTGGTAGACTCGATGGGCCGAATGGCCTCATTCTGCACTGTATGTTCTATATAACACTGTTACTGGGTATAACACTATATATTATATAATAACCATAAAATGTAAGTAAAGTTGCCATAGTCCCAGATGACCATAGGCTGCTTTCCCCTTTGAGGGGAGAGAGCTGACTGGTGGTGATTTAATTGGAGGATCATCACACCTCAGGGGAGGGGCAAGGTTGAGATGGTGGAGTCTACATGAATAAGCTCAGCCGGTACAGGGATTGAACCCAAGCTGCTGGCCTTGTTCTGCATCACAAACTAGCTGTCCAGCCAGGATGCCCAGGTGGCACTGCCAGGCTGGCAGGGGGGACTGCCAGTGTCGAGGTGCCTGGGCCCTCCAAGCCTGCGCCGGCCAGGCTACCCGACTAACCTAAAACCTTCTACACTTCCGTGGTCCGTATCCCTCTATTCCCATCCTATTCATGTATTTGTCCAGACACCCCTTAAACGTCACCATAGTCCCTGCTTCCACCACCTCCTCTGGCAGTGAGTTCCAGGCACCCACTACCCTCTGTGTAATAAACTTACCTCGCACATCCCCTCTAAACTTTGTCCGTTGTTTCAGCGAGAACAAACCAAGTTTATCCAATCTCTCCTCATAGCTAATGCCCTCTATACCAGGCAACATCCTGGTAAACCTCTTCTGTACTCTCGCCATAGCCTCCACATCCTTCTGGTAGTTTAGTGACCAGAATTGAACACTATATTCCAAGTGTACCATTGTACATGTGATATAACACAGTATGTTACTGGGTACAACACTGTATCTACTGTATTAATGGGTGTAACTCTTGGGTGGCACGGTAGCACAGTGGTTAGCACTGTTGCTTCACAGCTCCGGGGTCCCAGGTTCGATTCCCAGCTTGGGTCACTGTCGGTGCGGAGTCTGTGTACTCTGTGTACCCGAACAGGTGCCGGAATGTGGCAACTAGGGGCTTTTCACAGTAACTTCATGACAGTATTCATGTAAGCCTACTTGTGACAATAAAGATTATTATTATTAAAATAAATTTAGAGTACCCAATTATTTTTTTTCCAATTAAGGGCCAATTTAGCATGGCCAATTCACCTACCCTGCAGATCTTTGGGTTGTGGGGGTGAAACACACATAGACACGGGAGGAATGTGCAAACTCCACACGGACAGTGACCTGGGACTGAAATCGAGTTAATGGGTATAACACATATATAACACTGTGTGTTACTGGATATAACACTGTATATAGTATAATAACTCACTGTGTTACTGGATATAACACTATATATTATATAATACTGTGTTACTGGATATAACACTATGTATTGTATAATAACACACTGTGTTACTGGGTATAACACTGTATATTATATGTTAGCACACCCTGTGCTGACTGGGATCAGGAGCGGGAACCCGAGCTGATATTAACCTTGCCTGCCCAGGTGATGATCTGCCTTCATACTGAAACGCTGACCTCTGATAACACCCAGAGTGTTTGAAGGTTCCACCCAGAGATGAAGAGTTGGTGATATAATTCCAAGTCAGAATGGTGCATGACATGGGAGGTGGTGGTGTTCCCATTCTGTGCTTCTACAATGAGCACTGAGATCAATCTTCTCGAAAAACCTGAGAGAATAATTTTGATAGCTGCATTTTGCTGGCAATAGATGTTTTGGGCAGTGAGTCCATTTGTTTCTGACGAGAATTTTCTAATTGATTTTCCTTGAGTTTGGTCACTGGGATATCAGGTCACTTTCTGTTGAAATTCAAACCGTTCTAGTCCAGAGTTTGTTCATCATCGTAGTGGTGTTTGACCATAACTAGCGCATGAAATTGAACTTTCTCAAACATGCAACCTCTACCACCTTGAAGGATAAAAATAGTAAATGTAAATAAGTCATATTACGAGCTTGACTGATTGGCTTAAATTGTTTTTTTAGTGTAGCTATGAGCGCACTAAGGGTTGTTCAGCAAGTGCTGCCCAGTTGTGGAATTGCATATAACATAGGGTTTTGTAATTGTGGGCTGGTTGGTTACAGCTTGTACTCTGCCTATTACAAACAATCGAAGGAACATGCTGTTTGATTCCATCAGCCAATTCAATCATTTTCGTTTGAAGTATACTGTTGAAATGCAGTGGCCAATTTTATACATATCAAGCTCCCACAGATGGACTGGGAACAGAGGAAAATAGAATCACAAATGTGCTGTTTATCTTTTTGAGCCTGTTCAACCATTCAATGAGATTGTGGCTGATCTGTGTGCGGAGTGTTGGAAATAAAATCCATCATAGGTCATCGAATTCTTACAGTGCAGAAGGAGGCCATTTGGACCATTGAGTCTGCACCCACCCTCCGAAAGAGCAATCTACCTAGACCCACTCCACCCGTGCAACCCAGTAACCCCACCTAACCTCTGGGTACCAAGGAGCAATTTAGCGTGGCCTTCAATCCTTCTTGAAGAAATCAATGAACGGTTTCCACCTCCAGGTGAACTCCTCTATCGACCCCGCGTAGCGAACTTGACTTTTTCCAACCTCAGGCATTCTGCCAAGTCGCTCACCCTCACCCCTTCGGCAGCTCCAATACATTGGCCAATGCATTGCCTCTCTCCCCACATCCAGACTCCCGGATTTTCTGACATCCCAAATATCGCCACCTCCGGACTGAGGGCCACCCCCACACCCGGAACCTCGGACATAATATCTGACCATCTCACCCAGAACCCCTCCGGTCTTGGACACGCCCATAACATCTGGACGTGATTCGCTGCCCTCCCACACCGCACACTGCCCACACCGGTCTCCCACCCCCACAAAGAACCCGCAACATCCTCGCCACCATCATGTGGGCCCTTGCACCGCCTTAAATAGGATGAGGCTTAACCTCGCACACGACAAGGACACGTTCACCTTCCGCAAGGCCTCCGCCCACGTCCCGGTCAGCATCTCCCCTCCCAGCTCCTCATCCCACTTGCGCTTAATCTCCTCCATCGGGCACCTTCCTTCTCCATTAATTCCTTGTATATATCCGACACCCTCTCGCCACCCCCGGAACCTCGTACCCAGCCCCAACAGCGCAAACCTATGGTTGCCGCATAGCGCCGCCCACAATGACATGCCCTCCAGCCCAATATGTTGCCTGCACTGGCTCCACACCCGTGACTCTGACACCCCCACTGGGCTCACAGAGTACCACCAGCACGTTCTCAAGGACAATTGGGAATGGCAATACATACTGGCCTTGGCAGGACCACCCACATCCGATGGTCGAATACAGAAAATGTTTATTTCTTTCCTGGGATTAGGTTCAGAGTCATCAGCCTTCCCAAAGGAAGCTGCGCTACAGCGGGGGGCGGGGGGGGGGGGGGGGGGGGGGGGGATTATTAGTGATGGGGCCTATTCTCCGACTGGCATAGTCTTCGATTCAGATTACCGCACTGGCGTTGTAGATTCGTGACTTATACCCAGCATGGGACAGAGAAGGGTCCAGGTCCTGCAAGACCCATTCCCCTGGGAAGCAGTCGGTGCTAGTGGGACAGGACTGGAGTTAAGGAGAGGGAGAATGTGGATGTTTTTTGGCTAGCATGAAGCAAACAATTATTTAAAAAAAATAAAAATAGTTTGGGAGTCTTGCCTTCCATCAACTCAATGCTTCCCAGCCACACAAAGAGACGATTTTGTTTAATTCCCGACTGTCACAGTCGAGTCTGGCGTTTACATTGAGCTAAAACACAGCTGTAAAAGTCTGAGGATTGTTTTCCCTCTTTATGAATACTTTTTCTTTAGCTAGTGTAGACAGCGATCGCAGAGTCCTGACCAAGTGAAGTTATTTGTCGTTCTGTGAGGAATGATTTATTTATTGAGACAAAAGTAATAAAAGGACAAGCTCCGGGCGACTTGCAATGATTTACAGACAACAGAATTACAGACAACAGAATAACTTTTCAAGTGCCGTTGCTGCTGTAACATAGTAAATGTGGCAATCAGTGTGTGCACAGCAAGATTCCACAAACAGCGCTAATCTGGATGATCCACCAGGTGATCGGTTTAGGTGCTTTTGGTTGTCCCAGAAGAGGGGAGAATTCCCCGGTCCTTGTTTGAAGCAGATAGAGCCGTAGGATCCTTTACATCCACTCGAGAGGGTAGATGGGGCCCTCAGCCTAATGCCTCACTCTGGAAAGATGGCACCTCAGACAGAGTGGCACTCCCTCGTTACTGACACGAGGAGTGTCGGTCCGGTTTATGGGCTCAAACCTCTGCAGTGGGGCTTGACCCCGGGGCCTCTGACTCGAGTTAAACAATCGGAGTTCCAGCTCCGGACTGCCATCCATAGGAAGAGGAGAAGGCCATTCAGCCTGAGGCTGTTCTGTCCTTCAGTTCGAACATATCCCATCCGCACATCAGCTCTATTTACCTGCTTAAACTCCGTACCCCCAATATCATTATCCAGTCTCCTCCAGTGCTCTTTACTGGGGGGTTTGTATGGACATTAACTGGAGAGAGGCTTGCACTGTGTTATTCAGGACTCTCGGTCAAGTACCCTGTTGAAGCTCCCTGCCTGTGAAAGGAACAAGAGGGAAGTTGACGCCAATGTAAGTTGGCACATTCAGGAGCTGAGAGCAGATTAAAATTAAACAATATGGAACACATTATCCTGTTCAAGGTCTGTAGATAGTGTCCAGTGTCAATACTGGTAATTATACTGGTGTAAATTCTGCTCGAACTCCACTGTCACTCTGATTTCACAGAACATTTGGGAAGGGCATGGGAGCAATATCACTGGTGTAACAAGGGACATGGTTCTGGGATTGGGGCTGAGACACATTAACAGGATTGTGTAGAGGAATCTTTGCTCTGTATCCAACAACATACTGTACACGTTCTGGGAGTGTTTGATGGGACAGTGTAGAGGGAGCTTTACTCTGTATCTAACTGTGTGCTGTACCTATCCTGGGAGTGTTTGATGGGACAGTGTAGAGGGAGCTTTGCTCTTTATCTAACCCTGTGCTGTACCGATCCTGGGAGTGTTTGATGGGGACAGTGGAGAGGGAGCTTTACTCCGTATCTAACCCCGTGCTGTACCTGTCCTGGGAGTGTTTGATGGGGACAGTGTAGAGGGAGCTTTACTCTGTATCTAACCCCCTGCTGCACCTGTCCTGGGAGTGTTTGATGGAGCAGTGTAGAGGGAACTTTACTCTGTATCTAACCCCATGCTGTACCTGTCCTGGGAATGTTTGATGTGGACAGTGTAGAGGGAGATTTATTCTGTATATAACCCTGTGCTGTACCTGTCCTGGGAGTGTATGATGGGGACAGTGTAGAGGGAGCTTTACTCTGTATCTAACCCCGTGCTGTACCTGCCCTGGGAGTGTTTGATGTGGACAGTGTAGAGGGAGCTTTACTCTATATCTAACCCTGTGCTGTACCTGTCCTGGGAGTGTTTGATGAGGACAGTGTAGTGAGAGCTTTACTCTGTTTCTAACCCTTGACCCAGCTGAGGTAGTCAAAGTTCTCGAGTTCTGATATCCTTCACATGAACAAGAAGAGACACTGACTGAGATCTGTGGCTGGGATAAGGGAGTGCAGCTTTAACAGGATTGTAGAGAGTCTGGATTATCAGACCGTACCTGGCATGTGTCCCATGTGGAAAGTTGGCAGTGAGCACTGTATTGAGTGAAATCTGCTGGGTGAAAGCAGAGCTGGAACAAAATATGTTTTGGTGTGAAATAAATAATATATAAATTCGATTAAACCATGTTTGAGAATAAAATCTCAACCATGTCAGAAGCAGAACCCAGTTGAGATGAAAGGATGGTGTAAATGTTCATTCCCACACCCAGCCACGCCGATACTTCATCAAGTGGCTATTCCTCATCGGGGTTTCCAATCAGCACATCAGTGGGATATTTGGCTATGGAGACATCGCAGTCCCAATCTTCTGCAAATCCCTCCATGGCTTCCACTCTCTGTAATATCCATCAGCACATCCCCCCTCAACCCCACCAACGATCCTCGATCTCGGCTCCTCTCCCAATTCTGATCTCTTGTGCATCCCCGGTCTTTAAAAAAAAAAATGTTCTTTTTTAATTTTTCCGATCAAGGGACAATTTAATGTGGTCAATCCCCACCTACCCCATTGGGTTGTGGGGGTGAGACCCACATAGAAACGGGGAGAATGTGCAAACTCCACAAGGATAGTGATCCCGCAGCTGGGATCGAACCGGGTCCTCAGCGCCGTGAGGCGGCCACCGCACCACCCGAAAAATATATATTCTTGTTGAAGCTTTCCATTTTTTACAAATAACACAGCAAAATCCTCAAAACTGGTACAGTACCCTGTATGTGTGTGTGTGTGTGTGTGTGTGTGGGGGGGGGGGGGGGGGGGGGGGGGCGTTTGGATCATATTTTCATTCAGGGGGAGATTGTTAGGGTTGCTGGATGGAATTTGTTCCGGGGTTAATGCATGTGTTAGTTTTGTTTAGCTTTGTAAAGTTTTGGATATGAAATGTTAAAAGTTCAATGAAAATATTTTTTTTTAAACTGGTACAGTTCAGTATTAATGCTCCAGTGTATATAAATACAGATATGGACTGGAGAACGTCAACGCAGTGAGTTCAAATAATCATTAATCTCGGTGCCTCCGTTTATACCAGAAAAGACGGTGACTGGATCATCTAGATAATGAGGGAGAAGAGGATAAAACTATGGAAAGTATAGAAGAAAAACACAACACTAATAGTTCTAACGGGCACTTTCCTCGCACATAATGAGGACTTACAAGACCAGAGGTGAGGTGAGAGTGACTGCCCTTGACATCAAGGCAGCATTTGACCGAGAATGGCATCAAGGAGCCCGAGCTAAACTGGAGTCAATGGGAATCAGGGGGAAAATTCTCCGCTGGTTGGAGTCATACCTGGCACAAAGGAAGATGGTTGTGGTGGTTGGAAGTCAATCATCTTCAGTTCCAAGACATCACTGCAGGAGTTCCTCAGGGCAGTGTCCTCGGCCTACCATCTTCAGCTGCTTCATCAATGATGTCGCTTCCATCATAAGGTCAGAAGTGGGGATTTATGTTCAGCACCATTCGTGACTCCTCAGATAATGAAGCAGTCCATGTCCAAATGCAGCAAGACCTGGACAATATCCAGGCTTGAGCTGACAAGTGGCAAGTCCCACACACAAGTGCCAGGCAATGACCATCTCCTACAAGAGAGGGTCTAACCATCGCTCTTGACATTCAATGGCATTACCATCGCTGAATCCCCCACAATCAACATCCATTGATCAATGAAACTGAACTGGACTAGCCATATTAATACTGTGGCTACCAGGACAGGTCAAAAGCTGAGAATCCTGTGGCAACCAACTCGCCTCCTGACCGCCCCAAGCCTGTCCACCATCCCCACAAGTCAGGAGTGTAATGGAATACTCTCCACTTGCCTGGATGAGTGCAGCTCCAACAACACTCAAGAAGCTCGACACCATCCAGGACAAAGCAGCCCGCATGATTGCTCCTCCTTCCACAAACATTCAAACCCTCCACCACCGATGGACAGTGGCAGCCTTGTGTACCATCTACAAGATGCAGTACAGGAACTCACCAAGGTTCCTCAGACTGCACCTTCCAAAACCCACGACCACTACCATCTAGAAGGACAAGAGCAGCAGGTTCCGCTCAAAGTCACTCACCACCCCGACTTGGAAATATATCACTGTTCCTTCACTGTCGCTGGGTCAAAATTGTGAAACTCCCTCCCTAACCGCAATGGGTGTACCTGCACCTCAGGGACTGCAGCACTTCAAGAAGGCAGCTCACCACCAGCTCCTGAAGGGCAACTATGGATGGGCAATAAATGCTGGCCTAACCTGCAATGCCCACACCTCATAAATTAATCTTTAAAACAACCCATACTAACCACATGTACACTGTGGTGATATAGATCACTGTAAGTACACAAAGGGTTAATGTACATACACTACACCTAGCTAGACACTAGAGGGAACACCAGAGACATGACACACAGACAGTCAACCAATAGGTCAGTAAGATAGGACATGACCAATGGGCAGTCACGATACACACAAGAGGTGACACCACCACAGGAGGGCATTACACCAACCCATATAAAAAGGACACAACACACATGATCTTCCTCTTTCCAGTGGAGACTCTCAGTGAGTACAGACAGGGTTGATTGAAACACATCACACCCACCACGTAGATTGTAGCAGACTGGTTAGTTAGTCTGAGTAGCGATAGCAGGATTAACAGGAGTCGAATCCAAGTAGGAGAATTGTTAATAGTTCAATAAACGTGTTAAAGCTATCTCCAAGTCTGAACCTTCCTTTGTCAGAGTGCACATCAAGGAAGCATCTTATGCTACGTCAAGAGCATAACAAAACATACACAAAACCACCTACCCGCCACCTTGCCGTGACGCCATTCGTCTTCTCTATAAACAAAGTGAAGGGTACCTAAAAACCCCAGAACTCGCTCAGTGTAAAAGCAAGGATTACAGCACATACAGCAATATATAAAAACAAAACTAGGTCGATGACTTGTTATTATACGTGTCGGAACCGAATGTGTCAATAGGGGGAATACTGGAGTTGCTTCAGGTGTTTGGGTCTTTCTCGGGATACAAATTAAATCTAGACAAGAGTGAATATTCAGTGGTGTCTCGGCCAGGGGTGGGGGCAGGAGTGGGGAGGCTGCCATTCCGTAGGGCAGGGACTCACTTTAGATACCTGGGGGTGCAGGTTGCTCGGGATTGGGGGGGGGAGGGGGGCTCCATAGGTACAACATTTCTAGTTTGGTGGGGAGAGTGAAAGCCGATCTGGCAAGGTGGGATGGTCTCCCTCTGTCACTGGCAGGTTGGGTACAGGCGGTTAAAATGAATGTGCTGCCGCGATTCCTATTTATTTTCCAATGCCTACCGACATTCCTGCCAAAGGCATTTTTTGGAGAAATTAAAGGGATGATTACCTCGTTCATATGGGGAGGGAAGGTGGCCAGAATTAGAAAGGTGCTGCTGCAGTTGGGAAGGCAGGCAGGGGGTTTGGGTTGTCCGAACCTGATGTAGTACTACTGGGCGGCGAATGTGGAGAAGGTGCGGAGCCGGGTCAGAGGGGTTGATTCCCAGTGGGTCAGAATGGAGGAGAGTTTGTGCAGGGGGTCGGGATTGAAAGCACTAGCAACAGTGCCGCTCCCGCTAGCCCCGGGGAAATACTCAGGGAGTCCAGTAATAATAGCTTCATTGAGAATTTGGAGGCAGTTTCGCTAGCACTTCGAGTTGGGGGCAAGGTCAAGGAAAATGCCGATTCGGGGAAACCATAGATTTGAGCCAGGGAAGTGGGATGGAAATTTTCGGAGATGGGAGGAGAAAGGAATTAGGACACTAAAAGATTTGTTTCTTGGGGGTCGGTTTGCAGGATTGAAGGAGCTGGAAGTGAAGTATGGGCTGGAGCAGAGGGAAATGTTTAGATACATGCAGGTTTGAGACTTTGCCAGAAAGGAGATACAGAGCTTCCCAGTAGAGGCGGCTTCCACATTGCTGGAGGAGGTGCTGACGACAGGGGGACTGGAGAAGGGGGTAGTATCAGTGGTTTACGGGGCTATTTTGGAAGAGGAGAAGTTGCTGCTGGAATCGATCAAGGCAAAGTGGGAGGAAGAGTTGGGAGAGGATATGGAGGAGTGGTTCTGGTGTGAGGTTCTCCGGAGAGTGAATGCCTTCAGCTCATGTGCGAGGTTGGGGCTGATACAGCTGAAGGTGGTATACAGAGCACACCTCATGAGGGCGAGGATGAACCGGCTCTTTGAGGGGGTAGAAGATTTGTGTGAACGTTGCGGCAGGACCAAAACCACGTTCATATGTTTTGGTCCTGTCCAAAGCTAGAGGATTACTGGAAGGAGGTTTTCGGGTAATCTCTAAAGTGGTACACGTGAAAGAGGACCCGGGCCCTCGGGAGGCCATATTCGGGGTGTCGGACCAGCTGGGGTTGGAAATGGGCACGGAGGCAGATGTTGTAGCCTTCGCCTCGTTGATCGCCCGAAGGCGGATCCTGTTAGGGTGGAGATCAACCTCTCCACTCTGTGCCCTGGCGTGGCTGGGGGATCTGCTGGAATTGTTGACTCTTGAGAAGGTCAAATTTGAACTGAGGGGAAGGATGGAGGGGTTCTACAGTTCATGGGCGTTATTCTTTGTGCACTTTCGAAAATTGGATTACATCGAACATTAGGGGGAGTTGGGGGCTGGGAGGGTTGGGGGGAGGGGGGGTGGTGTGTGTTAATGGTGACTCTGGCTAATTCCTGATTCCTTTTTGTCATTTGTTTACGTTAACATGTGGGCTAATGTTTGGGGTTTGGTGGAAAGATGGGATCGTTGTTATTGATATGGGGATTGACATTACATTCGTTACTGATTAATGTTTATTGTTGGGTGTAAATTTGGGAGAAAATGTGAAAAAGGAGGAGAATAAAAATATTTTTTTAAAAACAAAACTCGGTAAATACTGCACAGCCCTCAGGGGAATATCATTGTCCGCAGAGCTGGAAAAGACCAAAGCCATGAGAAATCAGGAGTAAAATCACAAAGGAATAAAGTTCAGGATTAATGATCAACTGCAGGATAATTGTTATAACCTGCCTGCTTACCACTGGCTGGGGTCTAATGTCAATCCCACAATCATTTGGGAGTATGAGCTTCCCCAATGAGGGGAGCGGAGAAATCATTAGCAGATTCCCTGCATAAATAAAGCTGGCCAGTTTGGAACCGGCTAGAGGAGAGTGAGCAGCAAGGAGTTGCTGCTGCTGTTGTGTATATATATGTTATTGTAAATCAATATTATTTCTTTCTATCCTTCAACTCGTGCTGGATTTTTCGTGGCCCTCACAAAAATAATGTAACCTTCCATGGAGCTTGGACAGGTCACAGCAAAGACAGGATCGTCAAGCATCATCCAGTCTCCATCCGGAGACTTATCAAAGCCCCTGAACCTCCGCCATGTCATCGACCTGAAGACCCGGCAAAAAGACACATAGACCCTGACGGGTGGCGGCGACCCATTGTAACCGGCCGCCTCCAACCCGTCTCGACCAACACCGAGAAGAAGACAAAATAAGGCCAGTGGTCGGGCTCTCCGACCGACCCCAGGCCTTGAAGGCCGGAGACAATGGGCTCCATCGAACCCAAAATGCCCAGCCAGTTCTCAAATTCGGATGGGAAGTCATCCCAGCTCCGAAGTCACCCCAGCTTCCCTCGGGAGACCGGCCGCGCGGATACTTCTCCAGCCCCATCTCCCCGAGTCAACCAGGATGTTCGACATACCGTGCAGCAGGATTTCCAAGGACTGAAGATGAGCCCCAGTGAGGAGACTGCCCTATACACTGACAGGATTCTCTTCTCCACTTCATCCATTCTCTTTAGGATATCTCGCAGTTCATCAACATGAGCACCAATGATCTGGGCCGGGGAGCCGAGACCGTTGGCACAATGGCAGCCGTCATCTCAGTGCCGACGGCATCGCTGAAGCGTAGGCCTGCTCACCAGTGAAAACGCCACTGCGAACTGGGCCCCACCCCAGCCACCTCAATCAAACAAAGACTTTCTTCATTGAACTCTCTCCCCATCGACAACATTTAACCAGAATCTCCCAGGAACTTGGCACAGATTATGCACACCAGGATCAAATAATTATGGGTTGTGCATCAGGATAAAAAAAAGGATTAAAAGATAAGTAAGCGCCAGAGCTCGTTAAAATACAGCTGCTCCCGCGCTTACATCACGTGACCCCCCCCCCCCCCCCCATCCTTCCCTCATGGTTTTAATTGCTCCCCCATTGGTAGCCGTGCTTTCAACTGCCCGGACCCTAAGTTTTGGAGTTCCCTCCGCAAGCCTCTCTTTCTGGGCAGCACGGTGGCGCAGTGGTTAGCACTGCTGCCTGACGGCGCTGAGGACCCGGGTTCGAACCCCGGGCCTGGGTCACTGTCCATGTGGAGTTTGCACATTCTCCCCGTGTCTGCAAGGGTTTCGCCTCCACAACCCAAAGATGTGCGGGGTAGGTGGATCGGCCTCGCTAAATTGCCCCTTAATTGGAAAAAGAATAATTGGGTACTCTAAATCTATGGGTAAAAAACCCTCTCTTTCTCTCCTTTTAAGACACTCCTTATTTCCAAGATTTTGATCACCTGCCAAAATATCTCCTTTGTGGCTGAGTGTTGCATTTAGTTTGATCACGTTGTCGCAAAGATGTGATGTCTCACCATGTTAAAGGTGCTATATAAATGCAAGTTGTTGTTCGGGTAGAAACTGTCTGGCTGCAGCAGCGATCCCTCGGTTCAGACATCCATGGGGACCATGGCGGAGACGACGCACCCTCTCCCCAAGACATCAGCTACCAGGGCCAGGTAAAGGTTCTGATGTGGCCAGTGCAGTGAGTGGGTGGGTAGGAATTCAGCTGGGGGTGGGGTGGGGGGGAAGGTTGTGTTATGCTGTTAACCACTGACTTACACCAGAAATTATACAGTGGAACAATACAATATCCGGGTTAGTGTCGAGTATCTAGCCAGGCCTCTGACCCTGAGCTCAGTGTTGGAGACACGAGTACTGGGCCAAACTGCCCATCAGAGGTTAAAACGTGGTAGGCAATCGGAGTACATGTTCAGAAGAGTCTGTTTGGCTCCATAGTTTCTCTGCACATTTTCAGGTGTGCACGCGAGCGTGTGTGTGCGTGCGTGCGCGTGTATGTGGCTGCGTGTGTGTTTGGGCACTTCAATCGTGAATCCAGCCATCAGGGGGGGACTCCCACTCCTCTGAAGCTGTGGGAATGGGCAAGGCTATTTCTAACAGTACCACCAGGTAGCAACAGATCTCTCTCTCTCCCCCCCCGCCCCCCCCCCATGGCAGCGGTCAATTTGATTGTGTTCTATAAACACAATCTATCGAGCCTCCTCATACCCCTCTTCCTCTCACCCTATCAACATCTCCTTCTATTCCTCTCTCTCGGGGGCTTCCCCTTAAATACGTCAACATTTTTGACCTCAACCACTCGCTGTGGGAGCGAGTTCCACATTCTCACCACTCTCTCTCTTGGTGACAAAGTTTCCCCTGAATTCCCCTTTGAATTCATTAGTGACTGTCTGGTGTTGATGGCCCCCGAGTCCTGGTCTTTCCCAGAAGTGGAAACATTTTCTCTATATTTACCCTAACCAAAGATCTTTGTGATTTTTAAAGATCTCGGTCAGGTCATCCCTGAGTTGTTGAGTCCCCAGAGGAGAGTGGGGCAGGCTGTTGAATGTTCCTCTGTTTTCTGTGCAGCAGAAGTTAGGTTGGGTAGTCAGCTGATCCTCATTCTGATCCATGCCTCCAGGAGACTGGGTAGGGGGGGAGGAAAGAGACTTTGATTGTTGGATTTCACATGATACAGCGGGTAGATTATTCACTCGAGATTCAATTTATGGTATTTTTTTTTAAATAGCTGCAGCTTCATAACCTCTTGGAAATGGGACCGAATTGAGTGTATTAAAGTGAAGTGAGGAGGGTGTGAGATGGCAGAGGTCATTTTTCAATTCAGTCCTGGGATGTGGACAAGGCAGACATTGCAAATCCAGTGTTAATGACTTGCATTTGTATAGCGCCTTTCATGACCTCAGGACGTCCTAAAGTGTGGGGGGGGGGGGGGGGGGGTTGTCTAAATGTGATTGGGTCTGCGCTTGAAGAGCCTGTTTGCCTCCATAGTTTCTCTGCACGTTTTCATGTGTGCATGTGAGTGCGTGCACGCGAGCGTGTGTGTGCTTGCACATGTATGTGTGCACGTGTCTTTTCCAGCTACATATATGAATATATTAGGAAGAGACACACGGCCACAAATATATTCACCAGCTACATGACCCCCTCACATTAACCCCTGGTCATGCCACCCTCCCATGGCCCCGAAACATTAACCCCTGGCCCCTAAACATTAACCCCTGGTCACGCCACCCTTCCATGGCCCCGAAACATTAACCCCTGGTCACGCCACCCTCCCATGGCCCCGAAACATTAACCCCTGGCCCCTAAACATTAACCCCTGGTCATGCCACCCTTCCATGGCCCCGAAACATTAACCCCTGGTCACGCCACCCTCCCATGGCCCCGAAACATTAACCCCTGGCCCCTAAACATTAACCCCTGGTCACGCCACCCTCCCATGGCCCCGAAACATTAACCCCTGGCCCCTAAACATTAACCCCTGGCCAACTCACCCTCCCATGGCCCCAAAACATTAACCCCTGGTCACGCCACCCTCCCATGGCCCCGAAACATTAACCCCTGGCCCCGAAACATTAACCCCTGGCCAACTCACCCTCCCATGGCCCCGAAACATTAACCCCTGGCCAACTCACCCTCCCATGGCCCCGAAACATTAACCCCTGGCCAACTCGCCCTCCCATGGCACATTAACATGAACTGTTGCAGGTTGTGCCCACGTTTGGAGTGGGTAATCTAAAAAAATGTTCTTCTCAAAAAAAATAGTGTCTTAGCTTTTGTCATTTTTAATGGAGTGATCCTGGAAAGTTGATACTCATATCGGGGGGGGACATGTCCCTCTCTCGCTCTCTCTCTCACACACACATCTCCTTCCCTCTCTCGCTCTCTCACTCACACACACATCTCCTTCCCTCTCTCGCTCTCTCTCTCACACACACACACATCTCCTTCCCTCTCTCGCTCTCTCTCTCTCACACACACATCTCCTTCCCTCTCTCGCTCTCTCTCTCTCTCACACACACATCTCCTTCCCTCTCTCATTCTCTCTCTCTCACACACACACATCTCCTTACCTCTCTCACTCTCTCTCTCTCTCTCACACCCACATCTCCTTCCCTCTCTCGCTCTCTCACACACACACATGTCCCTCTCTCGCTCTCTCTCTCACACACACACATGTCCCTCTCTCTCACACACACACATCTCCTTCCCTCTCTCTCACTCTCTCTCACACACACACACATCCCCTTCCCTCTCTCGCTCTCTCTCACACACACATGTCCCTCTCTCTCACTCTCTCTCACACACACACCTCTCCTTCCCTCTCTCTCACTCTCTCTCACACACACACACATCCCCTTCCCTCTCTCGCTCTCTCTCTCACACACACACATGTCCCTCTCTCTCACTCTCTCTCACACACACACATCTCCTTCCCTCTCTCTCACTCTCTCTCTCACACACACATCTCCTTCCCTCTCTCGCTCTCTCCCTCACACACACATGTCTCTCTCTCGCTCTCTCTCTCACACACACACGTGTCCCTCTCTCTCACTCTCTCACACACACATCTCCTTCTCTCTCTCACAGACGTGTCTCTCTCTCGCTCTCTCGCGCACACACACGTGTCCCTCTCTCTCACTCTCACACAAACATCTCCTTCCCTCTCTCATTCTCTCTCTCACACACACATCTCCTTCCCTCTCTCGCTCTCTCTCTCACACACACACATCTCTTTCCCTCTCTCACTCTCTCTCTCTCTCTCTCTCTCTCACACACACATCTCCTTCCCTCTCTCGCTCTCTCACACACACACATGTCCCTCTCTCGCTCTCTCTCACACACACACGTGTCTCTCTCTCGCTCTCTCTCACACACACACGTGTCCCTCTCTCTCACTCTCTCTCACACACACACATCTCCTTCCCTCTCTCGCTCTCTCTCTCACACACACACATCACCTTCCCACTCTCACTCTCTCTCACACACACACATCTCCTTCCCCCTCTCTCACTCTCTCTCACACATACACATCTCCTTCCCTCTCTCGCTCTCTCTATCACACACACGTGTCTCTCTCTCGCTCTCACTCTCACACACACACGTGTCCCTCTCTCTCACTCTCTCTCACACACACACATCTCCTTCCCTCTCTCGCTCTCTCTCTCACACACACACATTTCCCTCACTCTCTCTCACACACACACACGTGTCCCTCTCTCGCTCTCTCTCTCACACACACATCTCCTTCCCTCTCTCGCTCTGTCTCTCTCACACACACACACGTGTCTCTCTCTCGCTCTCTCTCTCACACACACACACATGTCCCTCGCTCATTCTCTCACACACCACACATGTCCCTCTCTCGCTCTCTCTCTCACACACACACACACACACACACACATGTCCCTCTCTTGCGCTCTCTCTCTCACACACACACATCTCCTTCCCTCTCTCGCTCTCTCTCAGACATACACGTGTCCCTCTCTCGCTTTCTCTCTCACACACACACCTTCCCTCTCTGACTCTCTCTCACACACACACACGTCCCTCGCTCATTCTCTCTCTCACACACACACATGTCCCTCTCTCGCTCTCTCTCTCTCACACACACGTGTCCCTCTCTTGCTCTCTCTCTCACACACACATCTCCCTCCCTCGCTCTCTCACACACACACATCTCCCTACCTCTCTCTGTCACACACACACACACATCTCCTTCCCTCTCTCACTCATACACATCTCCTTCCCTCTCTCACACACACACACATCTCCTTCCCTCGCTCACTCTCTCACACACACACATCTCCTTCCCTCTCTCTCTCTCTCTCACACATACACACAGATCTCCTTCCCTCTCTCACTCTCTCTCTCACACACACACACATCTCCTTCCCTCTCTCGCTCTCTCTCTCTCACACACACACATCTCCTTCCCTCTCTCTCTCTCTCTCTCTCTCTCACACATACACACAGATCTCCTTCCCTCTCTCACTCTCTCTCTCACACACACACACATCTCCTTCCCTCGTTCACTCTCTCTCTCACACACACATCTCCTTCCCTCTCTCTCTCTCACACATACACACCTCCCTCCCTCGCTCTCTCTCTCACACACACACATCTCCTTCCCTCTCTCACTCTCACACATACACATCTCCCTCCCTCGCTCTCTCTCTCACACACACGCATCTCCTTCCCTCGCTCACCCTCACACACACACACACATCTCCTTCCCTCTCTCTCTCTCTCGCACACACATACACACAGATCTCCTTCCCTCTCTCACGCACACACATCTCCTTCCCTCTCTCTCTCTCACACACACACACACACATCTCCTTCCCTCCCTCGCTCTCTCACACATACACATCTCCCTCCCTCGCTCGCTCTCTCACACGCACACATATCCTACCCTCCCTCGCTCTCTCACATACACACATATATCCTTCCCTCTCTCACTCTCAGACACACACACACACATCTCCCTCCCTCTCTCACTGTCTCTCTCGCACTCACACGCACACACACATACACACACACACACACTGATGCACGATCAATGACCACAAAAGCGAGGTTGTAGTCTAACTGAAGGCTTTAATAAGCTAGATGTTTCCCCCAGCAGCTCAGGTACAGAATGAAGGCTGCTGTGGCGGCACGGGCTCTTATACCCCTCCTATCAGGGCGGAGCTATCATACACTCTAACCAATAGCAACATACAGTTTTCACCAACGGTGCTTTAGCCTATCAGGTACCGTAATACCTATAATACCACATTCACCCCCTGTTAAAAAAGAGTCCGGCGGGGGTGGTGGCCTGAAACTACAAAACATAACAACATGGTATAATTAGTTATGGAGGTACCGTAATACCTCCGTACAGTGTTTAGTAACTATTTACAAGTCTGGTAGCTATGTACATTTGATGGTTTATATTTACAGTTTACAATTAAAATGAAGCAATCAGTCGATCGGGGGCCCTGGTCGTCCTCTGTGATCGGCGGAGCTTCGGTGGTGACTCCGGTGGAGGCTGGGGCATCTGTGACTCCGGGAGCGTGGCTTCGCTCTCCATGGCAGCTTCGTCACCCCTAGACGGCGCTGGTGAGGAAAACGGTTGACCTGGGAAGGGAGCGCCTGCGGGGGACGTCGGTGGGTGGGGATGCCTAGGCGGGGTCGGCAGAAGGACCGATCCTCCTGTAAGGTGCTGCGGTGGAGGGGAGGGTGGGACTGGTGGCTGGGATGTGCATGGGGTTCCGGCGGGCGCCAGGTCCCGTAGGGAGACCGTATCTTGTCGGCCGTTGGGGTACGCCACGTAGGCCTACTGGGGGTTAGCATGGAGCAGATAGACCCTCTCGACCAACGGGTCCGACTTGTGCGCCCGCACATGTTTTCGGAGCAGGATGGGTCTGGGTTCTGCCAGCCAGGTCGGGAGCGAGGTCCCAGAGGAGGACTTCCTAGGGAAGACCAGGAGGCATTCGTGAGGTGTCTGATTGGTGGTCGTACAGAGCAGTGACCGGATGGAGTGGAGGGCATCCGGGAGGACTTCTTGCCAGCGGGAGACTGGGAGGTTCCTGGACCGTAGGGCCAGTAGGACGGTCTTCCAGACCGTTCCGTTCTCCCTCTCTACCTGTCTGTTACCTCGGGGGTTGTAACTGGTCGTCCTGCTCGAGGCGATGCCCTTGCTGAGCAGGAATTGACGCAGTTCGTCGCTCATAAAGGAGGACCCCCTATCACTGTGTATGTAAGCGGGGAACCCGAACAGTGCAAAGATGCTATGGAGGGCCTTGATGACGGTGGTTGCGGTCATGCCGGGGCATAGGATGGCGAATGGGAACCGGGAGTACTCGTCAATCACGTTCAGGAAGTATGTGTTGCGGTCGGTGGAGGGAAGGGGGCCTTTGAAGTCCATGCTGAGGCGTTCAAAGGGACGGGAAACCTTTATCAGGTGCACTTTCTCTGGCCTGTAGAAGTGCGGTTTGCACCACGCGCAGATTTGGCAATTCCTGGTGGCTGTCCTGACCTCCTCGATGGAGTAGGGCAGATTGCGGGTCTTAACAAAGTGGAAGAAGTGAGTGACCCCCGGGTGGCAGAGGTCCTCGTGGAGGGCTCGGAGCCGGTCCACTTGTGCGGTGGCACATGTGCCGTGGGACAGGGCATCAGGAGGCTCGTTTAGCTTCCCAGGACGATAGAAGATCTCGTAGTTGTAGGTGGAGAGTTCGATCCTCCACCGCAAGATCTTGTCGTTTTTTATCTTTCTCCGCTGTGCATTATCAAACATGAAGGCCACTGACCGTAGGTCAGTGAGGAGAGTGAACCTCCTGCCGGCCAGGTAATGCCTCCAATGTCGCACAGCTTCTACTATGGCCTGGGCCTCCTTTTCGACTGAGGAGTGGCGGATTTCAGAAGCATGGAGGGTACGAGAGAAGAAGGCCACGGGTCTGCCCGCTTGGTTGAGGGTGGCCGCCAGAGCTACGTCAGACGCATCGCTCTCGACCTGGAAGGAGAGGGACTCGTCGATGGCGTGCATCGTGGCCTTTGCAATGTCCGTTTTGATGCGGCTGAAGGCCTGGCGGGCCTCTATCGACAGGGGAAAAGCTGTGGATTGGATCGAGGACGGGCCTTGTCTGCATAGTTGGGAACCCACTGGGCGTAGTAGCTGAAAATCCCTTGGCAACGTTTCAGGGCCTTTGAGCAGTGAGGGAGGGGGAACTCCATAAGGGGGCGCATGCGTTCAGGGTCAGGACGTATAACTCCATTTCGCACTACGTAGCCGAGGATGGCTAGGCGGTCGGTGCTAAACACGCATTTATCCTTGTTGTATGTAAAATTAAGGATTTTAGCAGTTTGGAGAAATCTTCGGAGGTTGGTGTCGTGGTCCTTCTGGTCATGGCCGCAGATGGTGACATTATCGAGATACGGGAATGTTGCCCGTAAACCGTACCGGTCAACCATTTGGTCCATCTCTCGCTGGAAGACCGACACCACGTTGGTGACACCGAAGGGAACCCTTAAGAAGTGATAGAGCCGCCCATCTGCCTTGAAGGCAGTGTATTTGCGGTCACTAGTACGGATGGGGAGCTGGTGGTAGGCGGACTTGAGATCCACCGTGGAGAAGACCTTATAATGCGCGATCCTGTTTACCAGGTCGATATGCGGGGGAGAGGGTACATGTCCAGCTGCGTAAACCTGTTGATGATCTGACTGTAGTCGATGACCTCCTATGCTTCTCCCCGGTCTTTATCACCACCACTTGAGCTCTCCAGGGACTGTTGCTAGCTTCAATGACCCCTTCCTTCAGTAGCCTTTGGACATCTGACCGAATAAAGTTCCGGTCCTGGGCACTGTAGCGTCTGCTCCTGGTGGCGACGGGTTTGCAATCCGGGGTGAGGTTCGCAAACAGGGAAGGCGGGTCGACCTCAAGGGTCGCGAGGCCGCAGACAGTAAGGGGGGGCATAGGGCTGCCGAATTTGAAGGTTAGACTTTGGAGGTTACACTGGAAGTCTAAACCCAGGAGTGTAGCCGCGCAGAGGTGGGGAAGGACGTAGAGGCGGAAATTTTTGAACTCCCTTCCCTGGACTGTGAGGTTTGCTACACAAAACCCCTTTATCTCCACTGAGTGGGAACTGGAAGCCAGGGAGATTTTTTGATTAATGGGGTGGATGAGGAGAGAACAGCGCCTTACCGTGTCAGGGTGTATGAAGCTCTCCGTGCTCCCAGAGTCGATTAGGCAGGACGTCTCGTGCCCGTTGATGAATATGGTCGTCGTAGCAGTTGAGAGCGTTCGAGGCCGAGACTGATCCAGAGTCACCGAGGCTAATCGCAGCAGTTGAGAGTTCTCTTCCGGCAGTGCGTGGTCAGCCGAGCTGGGGGTCCTGGGGGTTCATCCAAGATGGCAGCTCCCATTGGTCGCACATGGCTGGGGGTGCACAAAATGGCGGCTCCCATCCCTCCAACGTGGCGTCCGCGGAACAAGATGGCGGCGCCCGGGGTCCGCACGTGGCCCTCGAATATGAAGATGGCGGTAACTGCTGGCCGCACGGGGCCCGTGGAGAATTTGTGGTTGCGGTCCGCATTCGCCGCTGGAGACCGCGGCAACCGCACGGGCCTGGCATACCTCCACGAAATGGCCCTTATTGCCGCATCCCTTGCAGGTGGATGCGCGGGCTGGACAGCGCTGGCGGGGGTGCTTGGCCTGCCTGTAAAAGTAGCAGCGGGGCCCCTCGGGGTTGCCAGGCCGCCTTGCAGCGCAGGCCTGTGAGGGGATGGGGGAAGTCTCTGGGTCAGCCGCGGAGGGGTTCCACGCTGCCCAGGGGGCTGCCGCGCGGTCGTGAACGTAAGCGCGGGCGTTTCTGGAGGCCACGACCAGGGAGTCTGCAAGGGCCTGTGCCTGCCTGAGACCCAGGGTGTCCTTTTCTAACAGACGCTGGTGGATTTGTGAAGATAGCATACCTGCCACAAAAGCGTCCCGGACTAAGAGTTCCGTGTGTTCGCTTGCCGAAACGTGCGGGCAGCTGCAGCTTCTTCCCAACACCAGGAGTGCACGGTAGAATTCCTCCAGCGATTTCCCCAGGGATTTGTTGCCTTGTTGCAAGCAGGTGCCGGGCGTAGACCTGGTTTACCGGGCGAATATAGTGTCCTTTTAGCAGCTCTATTGCTGCATCGAAGTCTTCCGCTTCCTCGATGAGGGTGTAAATCTCCGGACGCATCCTTGAATGCAGGACATGCAGTTTCTGCTCTCCCGTGGGTGCGTTTTCGGCTGTCCCGAGATACCCTTTAAAGCACGCCAGCCAGTGCTTCAAGATTGCCGCTGAGTTCGCCGCGTTGCAGACACTCCGGCTTGATACTGAGCTCCATCCTTTCTACATAAAAAAACTAGCTTATTAAATTGATGCACGATCAATGACCACTAAAGTGATGTTGTAGTCCTACTGAAGGCTTTAATAAGCTAGATGTTTCCCCCAGCAGCTCAGGTACAGAACGAAGGCTGCTGGGGCGGCAAGGGTTCTTATACCCCGCCAGCAGGGCGGAACTATCATACATTCTAACCAATAGAAAGCATACGGTTTCCACCAATGGTGCTTCAGCCTATCAGGTACCGTAATACCAATAATACCACACACACATCTTCCCTCTCTCTCTCTCTCTCTCTCACACACACGCATCTCCCTCCCTCTCTCTCTCTCTCTCTCACACACACACATCTCCTCCCCTCTCTCACTCTCTCTCTCACACACACACATCTCCTCCCCTCTCTCACTCTCTCTCTCACACACACACATCTCCTTCCCTCTCTCACTCTCTCTCACACTCTCACACATCTCCCTCACTCTCTCTCTCTCTCTCTCTCTCTCTCTCTCTCTCTCTCTCTCTCTCACACACACATCTCCCTCCCTCTCTCTCTTTCTCACACACACACATCTCCTTCCCTCTCTCCCTCACACACACACATCTCCTTCTCTCTCTCACTCTCTCTCTCACACACACACACATCTCCTTCCCTCCCTCTCTCTCTCTCTCACACACACATCTCCTTCCCTCCCTCCCTCTCTCTCTCACACATACACATCTCCTTCCCTCTCTCACTCTCTCTCTCACACACACATCTCCCTCACTCTCTCTCTCTCTCTCACACACACACATCTCCCTCCCTCTCTTTCTCACACACACACATCTCCTTCCCTCTCCCACTCTCCCTCACACACACACATCTCCTTCCCTCTCTCACTCTCCCTCACACACATCTCCTTCCCTCCCTCGCTCTCTCTCTCACACACACATCTCCTTCCCTCCCTCTCTCTCTCTCACACACACATCTCCTTCCCTCCCTCCTTCTCTCTCTCACACACACATCTCCCTCTCTCCCTCATACACATACACTTCTCTCTCTCACACATACACATCTCCCTCTCGCTCTCTCTCTCACACACACACATCTCCTTCCCTCTCTCACTCTCACACACATCTCCCTCCCTCTCTCTCTCTCTCTCTCTCTCACACACACACACACATCTCCCTCCCTCTCTCGCTCTCTCTCACACACACACATCTCCCTCTCTCTCTCTCTCTCTCTCTCTCTCTCTCTCTCTCTCACACACACATCTCCCTCTCTCTCTCTCTCTCACACACACATCTCCCTCCCTCCCTCCCTCACTCTCTCACACACACACACACATCTCCCTCTCCCTCTCTCTCTCACACACGCACATCTCCTTCACTCTCTCACACACATCTCCCTCCCTCTCTCTCTCTCACACACATACACATCTCCTTCCCTCTCTCACACTCTCACACACACATTTCCCTACCTCTCTCTCTCACACACACCCATCTCCATCCCTCGCTCTCTCTCACACACATACACACATGTCCCCCTTTCCCTCACACACAAATGTCCCCCTCTCTCTCACACGCACGTCCCCCTCTCTCACTCTCACATTCATACACACATTGAGGCACGATCAATTTGACTTAAAGACGAAAGTTGAATCCAAACTGAGGCTTTATTGGTATCAGATGTGTGGCCTCCCACAGCAGCTGGCGAAATGGCTGCGAGCTGGAGGACTCGCATATTTATACCCCGCCTCCTGGGCGGAGCCAGCAGGCAGGGGCCACAGGTGAACCTGTAGTGCAGGTTCTACCGTACAACCTCTAATATAAGTACAACAGTGGTTTACCACATTCACCCCCTGTTAAAATTGTGTCCGGCGGGGGTTGTGGATAACTATATACAATCATGATTTTAATATTTACAGAGCAAAACAAATGTCTCGTGGCGTCCGGTGGACTGGTCAGAGGTTCAGCCGGTCCGGGGCCTTGATGGTCCTTTGAGAGCGACGAAGTGGTGACGGCGATGTTGGTGCTGACCTGGTCGAGGGTGACTCCGGGGGCGTACGTAAATCCTCTTCATCGGTGGGCGTGGGCAGGGGGGGACGGACGAACGGTCCTGGGAGTGGTGGTGTTGCGAGCGACAGGGGAGGGGAGGATGGCGACGGGGGTGGTGTGGGGGTGGAACCTGCTGGTGCCAGGTCCCTGAGGGAGACGGTATCCTGGCGGCCGTCGGGGAACGCCACGTAGGCGTACTGGGGGTTTGCGTGGAGCAGGTGCACCCTTTCCATCAACGGATCCGCCTTGTGGAGCCGCACATGTTTATGGAGAAGCACGGTTCCCGGAGCTGCGAGCCAAGTCAGGAGCGACACCCCGGATGTGGACTTCCTGGGGAAGGCAAAAAGACGTTCATGGGATGTACTGTTAGTAGCAGTGCAGAGTAATGAGCGAATGGAATGTAGTGCATCAGGGAGGACCTTTTGCCCGCGTGCGGCCGGGTGATTTCTGGACCTTGGGGCCAGCTGGATGGCCTTCCATACCGTCCCATTCTCCCTTTCTACCTGTCCATTTCCCCGGGGGTTGTAGCTCATCGTTCTGCTGGAGGCGATACCCCTGCTGAGCAGGAACTGACGCAGCTCATCACTCATGAATGAGGATCCCCTGTCACTGTGGATGTAGGCGGGGAAACCGAAAAGAGTGAAGATAGAATTAAGGGCTTTAATGACGGTGGCAGACGTCATGTCGGGGCATGGAATGGCGAAGGGAAACCGGGAGTATTCATCGATCACACTGAGGAAATAAGTGTGTCGGTCGGAGGAGGGGATGGGGCCTTTGAAGTCCACGCTGAGGCGTTCAAAGGGGTGGGAAGCCTTCACCAGGCGTACGCGGTCCAGCCGGTAGAAGTGCGGCTTGCACTCCGCACAGACCTGGCAGTCCCTGGTGATTGTCCTTACTTCCTCGACGGAGTAGGGTAAATTTTGTGCCTTAATGAAGTGGTACAGCCGTGTGACCCCTGGGTGACAAAGGCTGTCGTGTAGGGCCCGGAGTCGGTCTACTTGTGCGCTGGCACATGTACCTCGGGATAGGGCGTCTGGGGGCTCGTTGAGTTTGCCAGGGCGATACCTAATCGCGTAATTATAGGTGGAGAGCTCGATTCTCCACCGCAAGATTTTATCATTTTTGATCTTGCCCCGCGGTGTGTTATTGAACATAAAGGCTACCGATCGTTGTTCAGTGAGGAGAGGTAATGCCTCCAATGCCGCACAGCTTCAACGATAGCTTGGGCCTCTTTTTCGACGGATGAATGCCGAATTTCAGAGGCATGAAGGGTGCGGGAAAAGAATGCCACGGGCCTGCCTGCCTGATTGAGGATGTACGGTAGAACCTGCACTACAGGTTCGCCTGTGGCCCCTGCCTGCAGGCTCCGCCCAGGAGGCGGGGTATAAATATGCGTGTCCTCCTGCTCGCAGCCATTTCGCCAGCTGCTGTGGGAGATCATACATCTGATAGCAATAAAGCCTCAGTTTGGATTCAACTTTCGTCTTTAGTCAAATTGATCGTGCCTCACACCCACACACATCTCCTTCGCTCGCACACACACATGTCTCCCTCTCTCCCTCTCACACACATTCACACACACACATCTCGCTCTCTCGCTCTCTCAGACATGCACATGCACACATCCCCTTTCTCTATCTCATACACACACAAACACAAACGCACCCATCCCCCTCTCACACACATGTCCTCCTCTCTCCCTCACGCACACACGTGTCCCCCCTCTAACACACTCACACCCTCTCTCACAGACACTCAGCCCCTCTCTCATGGACACTCGCCCTCCTTTCTCTCGCTCTTGAGGCCTGTACCATGCTGCTGCCTAGTCTTCCTCTTTGTGTATTTTAAAAAATCTAACCCTGTTGCTGGAAATGTTTCGTCCGTCCTGGACATATACAGACGCCATGTTCTGGCTCTCGCATCGTCATCCAATTAGTGATAAGTTTGACCTGGGCCCTTTTATCTGCGTGTTTCCTGGCGCTCGCAGTGCCGAGAGACACGCGGTTATATAACGTGACCCGCATTTTACAAGGGGCCTTAGGCCGCACGCAGCCCCGTTTTGTACACTGGGGTGCTCCGCTCGCCGAAACTCCACAGTGTCGCGAGAGATCGGGACGCCATTTTTAAATGGCATCCTGATCTCCAAGGCCGCCACGTAACCCCCCCCCCGTAGGCCGAATGCATTATGAGATGGTCCCCGCACCCCTCCCAACACTCAAACAGGGCACCCGAAGCTTGATCGCGTGCGCGCAAAAAATGCCAGCGTGGCACCTTGGCAGTGCCAGCTTGCATTGAGATATTGCAAGTGCCCGCCCTAATCTCCTAAATAATAGATTCCAGCATTTCCCGATGACAAATGCTAAGCTAACTGGCCCTTCGACTAACTATCTGTCTCCCTCCTTTCTGGAATTGAGAAATTAAATTCCCTATTTTCCAATCTGATCAGACCTTTGCAGAATCTAAGGAAGTTATGAAATTTAAAACCAATGTATCTCCTATTTCAGCAGCCACTTCTTTGAAGGCTCCTAGGTGATGTCCATTAGCCCCTGTGAACTTGTCAGCTTTTAGTTCTGCTATTTTTCTCAGTACCCTTTTCCTGGCGATTGTAATTGTTTGAAGTTCTTCCCTCACTTTAACCTCCAGATTCACAATTATTTGTGGGATGTTATTTGTCTCCTCGACAGCGAAGACAGACACAAAGTATGTCGAATACACCTTACGTTCCATCATTAATTTCCCAGCTCGCTCTATAGATTGCCATTTTGCTTCCTCTTTCTTTTTGTGAGTACATGTAGAAACTCTTACTCTATTTTTAAGTTTCTAGCTAGCTTTCTCTCATCATCTAATTTCTCCCTCATTATTCCTTCAGTCAATTTTTAAAAGCATTTTTATTCAACAAATTTTCAACAATTTTACAATACAAAACAACCCCACAAAACTCCCCCCCCCCCCCCCCCCTCCCTCAACAGTCAATGGTAACCAACTCCCGAAAATGCATGATGAACAGACCCCAACGATTGTAGAACCCTCACTCGTCCCCCTCAGAGCAAACGTCACCTTTTACAGGGTCAGAAACTCCAGCAGGTCCCCCCCGCCATGCCGAGGCACAGACTGGAGAAGCTGACCCCCACCCCAACAAGACCCGCCTGTGAGCGATCAGTGAGGTGAAGGCTAAAACATCTGCCCCCGCACCGGTTACCATTGACACCCCAAAATGGCTTCTCGGGGACCGGGCTCCACGTCCACATGTAAAACCCCTGAAGTGGTGCTGAACACCATCTCCAAAACCTTTCCAGCTTCCAGCAGGACTAAAACGTATGTACATGATTCACTGGGCCCCTCCCACATCGCTCACAGACATCCTCCACCCCTTCGAACAGCCGGCTCATCCTAGACTTTGTCAGGTGCGTCCTGTACACTACCTTCAGCTGCATCAGCCCCAGCCTCGCGCACAATGGCAACGTTTACCCTCCACTACATCTCGCACCACAAACCCTCCTCCAGCACCACCCCCAACTCCTCCTCCCACTTAGCCTTAACCCCTTCCATGGACACCCTGTCCATCTCTAAAATCCTCCTGTAAACCACCCCACCTCTCGAAATCCTTCATTTGTTCTTTGCTGTTTCTTATATTCTGTTCAATCTTCTGACCAGTCACTAATCTTCACAGAATTTTTACATTTAAAATTTATACTATCGTTATAGTTAACCACGGCTGACCAGAGTGACTATTCCTCACTGGAATGCACCTTTGCTTAATGTTCTAAAATATGACTGCCACTGCCACATTACTGCTGATCTACTTTTTAACCTAATTTCCCAGTTCATGTTAGCCAGCTCTATCTTCGTACTGTCATAATTGTCCTTATTCAAGTTGAAGATATTAGTCTGAGACCCACTTTTCTCTCCCTCAAATCAAATGCAAATATTCCCTCATTATAAGATCACTGTTATCTAGGGGTGCCTTTACTAGGGGTCATTAGAACATAGAAAAATACAACACAGAACTGATCCCTGTGGTACGCCACTGGTAACTGGGATCCAGGCTGAATATTTGCCATCCACCACCACTCTCTGACTTCTATCGGTTAGCCAGTTCGTTATCCAACTGGCCAAATCTCCCACTATCCCATGCCTCCTTACTTTCTGCATAAGCCTACCATGGGGAACCTTATCAAATGCCTTACTAAAATCCATGTACACTACATCCACTGCTTTACCTTCATCCACATGCTTGGTCACCTTCTCAAAGAATTCAATAAGACTTGTAAGGCAAGACCTACCCCTCACAAATCCGTGCTGACTATCCCTAATCAAGCAGTGTCTTTCCAGATGCTCAGAAATCCCATCCCTCAGTACCCTTTCCATTACTTTGCCTACCACCGAAGTAAGACTAACTGGCCTATAATTCCCAGGGTTATCCCTATTCACTTTTTTGAACAGGGGCATGACATTCGCCACTCTCCAATCCCCTGGTACCACACCTGTTGACAGTGAGGACGAAAAGATCATTGCCAACGGCTCTGCAATTTCATCTCTTGCTTCCCATAGAATCCTTGGATATATCCCGTCAGGCCCGGGGGACTTGTCTATCCTCAAGTTTTTCAAAATGCCCAACACATCTTCCTTCCTAACAAGTATTTCCTCGAGCTTACCAGTCTGTTTCACACTGTCCTCTCCAACAATATGGCCCCTCTCATTTGTAAATACTGAAGAAAAGTACTCGTTCAAGACCTTTCCTATCTCTTCAGACTCCCGCTACTGTCCTTGATCGGACCTACCCTCGCTCTAGTCATTCTCATATTTCTCACATATGTGTAAAAGGCCTTGGGGTTTTCCTTGATCCTACCCGCCAAAGTTTTTCACGCCCTCTCTTAGCTCTCCTGATCCCTTTCTTCAGTTCCCTCCTGGCTATCTTGTATCCCTCCAGCGCCCTGTCTAAACCTTTTTCCTCAGCCTTGCATAAGTCTCCTTCTTCC
This sequence comes from Scyliorhinus torazame, assembly GCF_047496885.1. Classification (NCBI taxonomy): domain Eukaryota; kingdom Metazoa; phylum Chordata; class Chondrichthyes; order Carcharhiniformes; family Scyliorhinidae; genus Scyliorhinus; species Scyliorhinus torazame. Next base: position 21,082,279 of record NC_092724.1, on the reverse strand, counting down.
TCTTAACAAGACATTCAACCTCTCTTGTCAACCATGATTCCCTCACTCAACCATCTCTTCCCTGCCTGACAGGAACATACATATCAAGGACACGTAGTATCTGTTCCTTGAACAAGTTCCACATTTCACTTGTGTCCTTCCCTGACAGCCTATGTTCCCAACTTATGCACTTCAATTCTTGTCTGACAACATCGTATTTACCCTTCCCCCAATTGTAAACCTTGCCCTGTTGCACGTACCTATCCCTCTCCATCACTAAAGTGAAAGTCACAGAATTGTGATCACTAGCTCCAAAATGCTCCCCCACTAACAAATCTATCACTTGCCCTGGTTCATTACCAAGTACCAAATCCAATGTGGCCTTCCCTCTGGTCGGACAATCTATTTTAATAGATATTAATGACTCCTTCCTTGCTGCACGTTGCCAAATTTGGAATAGCCTGCTCTCTCTGGTTGGCTGGAGAATGTGCTGCTCTAACAAATAGTCCTGAAAACACTCTATCAAATCATCTCCCAGGCTACCGTTTTAATGGGATATGAGCATCGCTGGCTAGGCCAGCATTTTTATTACCTACCCCTGATTGCCCTTGAGAAGGCGGTGGTGAGCCGTCTTCCTGAGCCGCTGCAGTCCATTTTTATTATTTTTTTCAAAAAAATATACTTTATTCATAAAATTTATCATAAGCATTACAGAACACATTTCAAATTGTCTTGACTGTACATTTCCGGCAAAGTTACACATTGCCTTGACTTTTTTTCATTCAATTTTGATATTATCATACACATATCACTCTTTACATTACAATTCCTTCTTAAATATTTACATTGTCATGTTTGTTTTATACATTGGAATGTTAATGACCCAGACCGAGGGGGGTTTACACTGCTACCCGCCTCTCGGTGTACATTTGCTGGTAAGACCTTACACAGTGGTCTTTCCCCATTGCGCCTTGGCGGCAGCTGCCCCAAGCTTGAGTGCGTCCCTCAGCACGTAGTCCTGGACCTTGGAATGTGCCAGTCTGCAACACTCGGTCGAGGACAATTCTTTGCACTGGAAGATCAGCAAGTTTCGGGCAGACCAAAGAGCGTCTTTCACCGAGTTGATGACCTTCCAGCAGCAGTTGATATTTGTCTCGGTGTGTGTCCCTGGAAACAGTCCGTAGAGCACAGAGTCCTGTGTCACAGATCTGTTCGGGATAAACCTTGACAAATACCACTGCATCTCTCTCCAGACCTTCTTTGCAAAGGCACATTCCACAAGGAGGTGTGTGACCGTCTCATTTCCCCCACAGCCACTCCGAGGGCAGCGTGCATTGGCGCAGAGCCTTCGGGTGTGCATGAAGAATCTGACGGGGAGGGCCCTTGTCACCACCAGCCAAGCTAGGTCTTGGTGCTTGTTTGAAAGTTCTGGTGATGAGGCGTTCTGCCAGATGCCTCTGGCAGTCTGCTCAGGGAACCATCCAACGTCCTCCACAGTCTCCTTTTCCCTGAGGGCCTCGAGGACATTACGTGCTGACCACTGCTTCATTGCCTTGTGGTCAAAGGTGTTTTTCTTCAAAAACTTTTCCACGAAGGACAGGTGGTACGGCACGGTCTAACTACTTGGAGCGTTCCGCGGCAATGAGGCCAGGCCCATCCTTCGTAACACGGGGGACAGGTAGAACCTCAGTATGTAGTGACACTTGGTGTTTGCATACTGGGGGTCCACGCACAGCTTGATGCAGCTGGACACAAAGGTGGCCAACAGGATGAGGGAGGCGTTGGGTACGTTCCGCCCTCCCTTCTCCAGAGGTTTGTACATGGTGTCCCTTCGGACACGGTCCATCTTGGATCTCCAGATGAATTTGAAGATGGCTCGGGTGACTGCTGCGGCGTAGGGTCGGGTTATGGGCCAGACCTTCGCCACGTGCAGTAACACCGAGAGTACCTCACACCTGATGACCAGGGTTTTGCCCGCAATGGAGAGGGAGCGTTGCTCCCACCAGCCCAGTTTCTGCCTTGCCTTTGCTAAGCGCTCCTCCCAGGTTTTGGTGCACGCCCCAGCAGCTCCGTACCATATCCCCAGCACCTTCAGGTAATCTGACCTGACCGTGAAGGGGACAAAGGACCGGTCGGCCCAGTTCCCAAAGGACATGGCCTCGCTCTTGCCACGGTTTACCTTGGCTCCCGAGGCCAGTTCAAACTGGTCGCAGGTGGTCAAGAGCCTGCGCACAGACGCAGGATCCGAGCAGAAGACGGCAACGTCGTCCATGTACAGGGAGGCCTTGCTGCAGTCCATGTGGTGCAGGTACATCCACAGTGCTGTTGGGGAGATAGTTCCAGGATTTTGACCCAGTGACAGTGAAGGAACGGCGATGCATTTCCAAGTCAGGATGGTGAGTGGCTTGGTGGGGGGGGGCTTCTAAGTGGTGGTATTCCAAGGTATCTGCGGGCCCTTGTCTTTCTGACTGGTAGAGGTTATGGGTTGAAAGCTGTGCGTGTGTGCGTGCGTGCGTCTGCCTGCGCCGGCGCATGCGCAGCACCATGGCGCAGTGGGTTAGCCCTGTTGCCACAGGGTGCCAAGGTCCCAGGTTCCATCCCGGCTCTCCAGGATGTTGCCTGGTATGGAGGGAAGATCTTATGAGGAAAGGCTGAGGGACTTGAGGCTGTTTTCGTTAGAGAGAAGAAGGTTAAGAGGTGGTTTAATTGAGGCATACAAGATGATCCGAGGATTGGATAGGGTGGACAGTGAGAACCTTTTTCCTCGGATGCTGATGGCTAGCACGAGGGGACATAGCTTTCAATTGAGGGGAAATAGATATAGGACAGATGTCAGAGGTAGGTTCTTTACTCGGAGAGTAATGAGGGCGTGGAATGCCCTGCCTGCAACAGTAATGGACTCGCCAACATTAAGGACATTTAAATGGTCATTGGATAAACATATGAATGATAAGGGGATAGTGTAGATGGCTTTAGAGTGGTTTCACAGGTCAGTGCAACATCGAGGGCCGAAGGGCCTGTACTGCGCTGTAATGTTCTATTCTGGGTCACTGTCCGTGTGGAGTTTGCACATTCTCCCCGTGTTTGCGTGGGTTTCACCCCCACAACCCAAAGATGTGCAGGCTAGGTGGATTGGCCACGCTAAATTGGCCCTTAATTGGAAAAAATGAATTGGGTACTCTAAATTTATTTTTAAAATAAATAGACATGGCCATTTTTAGCTGTACCACCAGGTGGCAGTAGATCTCTCCCATGGTAGCGGTCAGCTCGACAGTGTTCTGTAGAATTTATCCCACATAAACAAGCCAATCCGCCGAGTCTGTGCCAGTGTTTATGCTTCACATGAGCCTCCTTTCATCCCCTCTTCATCTCATTCCATCAACATATCCTTCCATTCCTTCTCTCACATTTAAAGTTAGATGTTAAGTTTTGAATTTATAAATGTGTTCTGGGCTTTATAAACAGAGGCGTAGATCACAAAAAAGTTATAGTAAACACAAGAATTAGGAGCAGGAGTCGGCCATTTGGACGTTTGAGCCTGCTCCACCATCCGATAAGGTCATGGCTAATTGTGGCTTCAATTCCACTTTTCTGTCTGTCCCCACCATTGGCTGGAATTCTCTGAAATCCCGGCCAAGTGTTGACGCCGGCGATTCTCCGGTCGCCGGCGCGGAGCAGCGTGGCAGGATTCTTGCCCCCCCCCCCCCCCCCCCGCGATTCTCCGTCCCAACGCGGGCTCGGAGGATCCCGGCCGTATCTTTTCCAGAAGATTTCCAGTAACTTTTTCCTTTTGATTGTGATTGCTTTATATCCCTCCCTCCTTTTAACCTCTTAATTTTCCAAAATTCCTGGGATTTTTCTTGATGTTACGACCAAGAAAGCACAACAGCGCCTATACCTTCTCAGGAAACTAAGGAAATTCGACATGTCCACATTGACTCTGACCAACTTTTACGGATGCACCATAGAAAGCATCCTATCTCACTGCATCGCAAAGACCGTAAGAAACTACAGAGTCGGGAACACCGCCCAGTCCATCACACAAACTCGCCTCCCATCCATTGACTCTCTCTACACCTCCCACTGCCTTAGGAAAGCGGGCAACATAATCGAAGACCCCTCTCATCCGGCTTATTCATTCTTCCAACTTCTTCCATCGGGCAGGAGATAGAAAAGTCTGAGAACACGCACTAACGGGTTCAAAAACAGCTTCTTCCCTGCTGTTAGCAGACTCCTAAATGACCCTGTTATGGACTGATCTGATCTCTTTACACATCTTCCCTACTGACGAGTGCTACACTCCTGTATGCTTCACTCGATGCCTGTGTCTATTTACTTACATTGTGTATTTTATGTTGCCCTATGTATTTTCTTTTCATGTACGCAATGATCTGTTTGAACTGTACGCACAATAATACCTTTCACTGTACCTCGGTACACGTGACGATAAGCAAATCCAAAATCCCCAAAATCCACTGGTCTCCACTGAGCAGTGCCAGCCTCTTCCCCACCCCCTGAGAAAGAAAAATCTTAGTTTGGAATTGAATTGAGTATGAGTTTGCTTCATCAACACAACCATCGTAAACCTAAAGATTGTAATTGGATTTAAATAAATATTTTATTGAAAATTTTTGGTCAACCAACACAGTACATTGTGCATCCTTTACACAACATTATAACAATACAGATAATAATGACCTTTTTTATATAAACAAAAAACTACAAATAAATAAATATTAAATAACAAAAATGAAAACTAGCCCTAATTGGCAACTGCCTTGTCACAGGCTATACCCCCCCCACCCACCCCCCCCCCCCCCATCCCTCCCCCCCCCCCCCCAAGTCCTGGGCTGCTGCTGCTGCCTTCTTTTTTCCCCCATCTATCTTTCCGCAAGATATTCGACGAACGGTTGCCACCGCCTGGTGAACCCTTGAGTCGACCCCCTTAGGACGAATTTAATCCGCTCTAGCTTTATGAACCCCGCCATGTCATTTATCCAGGTCTCCACCCCCGGGGGCTTGGCTTCTTTCCACATTAGCAATATCCTGCGCCGGGCTACTAGGGACGCAAAGGCCAAAACATCGGCCTCTCTCGCCTCCTGTACTCCCGGCTCTTGTGCAACCCCAAATATAGCCAACCCCCAGCTTGGTTCGACCCGGACTCCTACTACTTTTGAAAGCACCTTTGTCACCCCCACCCAAAACCCCTGTAGTGCCGGGCATGACCAAAACATATGGGTATGATTCGCTGGGCTTCTCGAGCACCTCGCACACCTATCCTCCACCCCAAAAAATTTACTGAGCCGTGTTCCAGTCATATGTGCCCTGTGTAATACCTTAAACTGAATCAGGCTTAGCCTGGCGCACGAGGACGACGAGTTTACCCTGTTTAGGGCATCTGCCCACAGCCCCTCCTCGATCTCCTCCCCTAGCTCTTCTTCCCATTTCCCTTTTAGTTCGTCCACCATAGTCTCCCCTTCGTCCCTCATTTCCCTATATATATCCGACACCTTACCGTCCCCCACCCATTTCTTTGAGATGACTCTGTCCTGCACCTCTTGTGTCGGGAGCTGCGGGAATTCCCTCACCTGTTGCCTCGCAAAAGCCCTCAATTGCATGTACCTGAATGCATTCCCTTGGGGCAACCCATATTTCTCGGTCAGCGCTCCCAGACTTGCGAACTTCCCGTCCACAAATAGATCTTTCAGTTGCGTTATTCCTGCTCTTTGCCACATTCCATATCCCCCATCCATTCCCCCCGGGGCAAACCTATGGTTGTTTCTTATCGGGGACCCCCCCAATGCTCCGGTCTTTCCCCTATGTCGTCTCCACTGTCCCCAAATCTTCAGTGTAGCTACCACCACCGGGCTCGTGGTGTAGTTCCTCGGTGAGAACGGCAATGGGGCTGTCACCATAGCCTGCAGGCTGGTCCCCCTACAGGACGCCCTCTCTAATCTCTTCCACGCCGCTCCCTCCTCCTCTCCCATCCACTTACTCACCATTGAAATATTAGCGGCCCAATAATACTCACTTAGGCTCGGTAATGCCAGCCCCCCCCTATCCCTACTACGCTGTAAGAATCCCTTCCTCACTCTCGGAGTCTTCCCGGCCCAAACAAAACCCATGATGCTCTTTTCTATCCTTTTAAAAAAAGCCTTCGTGATCACCACCGGGAGGCACTGAAACACAAAGAGGAATCTCGGGAGGACCACCATCTTAACCGCCTGTACCCTCCCTGCCATTGACAGTGCTACCATATCCCATCTCTTGAAATCTTCCTCCATCTGTTCCACCAACCGCGTTAAATTTAGCCTGTGCAATGTGCCCCAATTCTTAGCTATCTGGATCCCCAGGTAACGAAAGTCTCTTGTTACCTCCCTCAACGGTAGGTCTTCTATTTCTCTACTCTGCTCCCCTGGATGCACCACAAACAGCTCACTCTTCCCCATGTTCAATTTATACCCTGAAAAATCCCCAAACTCCCCAAGTATCCGCATTATTTCTGGCATCCCCTCCGCCGGATCCGCCACATATAGTAGCAGATCATCCGCATATAAAGATACCCGGTGTTCTTCTCCTCCCCTAAGTATTCCCCTCCATCTCTTGGAACCTCTCAGCGCTATCGCCAGGGGCTCAATCGCCAGTGCAAACAGTAATGGGGACAGAGGACATCCCTGCCTTGTCCCTCTATGGAGCCGAAAATATGCCGATCCCCGTCCATTCGTGACCACACTCGCCACTGGGGCCCTATACAACAGCTGCACCCATCTAACATACCCCCCTCCAAAACCAAATCTCCTCAACACCTCCCACAGATAATCCCATTCCACTCTATCAAATGCTTTCTCGGCATCCATCGCCACTACTATCTCCGTTTCACCCTCTGGTGGGGCCATCATCATTACCCCTAACAGCCTCCGTATATTCGTGTTCAGCTGTCTCCCCTTCACAAACCCAGTTTGGTCCTCGTGAACCACCCCCGGGACACATTCCTCTATTCTCATTGCCATTACCTTGGCCAGGACCTTGGCATCCACATTTAGGAGGGAAATTGGTCTGTAGGACCCGCATTGTAGCGGATCCTTTTCCTTCTTTAAGAGAAGCGATATCGTTGCTTCAGACATAGTCGGGGGCAGTTGTCCCCTTTCCTTTGCCTCGTTAAAGGTCCTCGTCAGTACCGGGGCGAGCAAGTCCAAATACTTTCTGTAAAATTCAACTGGGAATCCGTCCGGTCCCGGGGCCTTTCCCGTCTGCATGTTCCTAATTCCTTTCACCACTTCTTCTACCGTGATCTGTGCTCCCAGTCCCACCCTTTCCTGCTCTTCCACCTTGGGAATTTCCAGCCGATCCAAAAAATCCATCATTCTCTCCCTCCCATCCGGGGGTTGAGCTTCATACAATTTTTTATAAAATGTCTTGAACACTTCATTCACTCTCTCCGCCCCCCGCTCCATCTCTCCTTCCTCATCCCTCACTCCCCCTATTTCCCTCGCTGCTCCCCTTTTCCTCAATTGGTGTGCCAGCAATCTGCTCGCCTTCTCCCCATATTCATACTGTACACCCTGCGCCTTCCTCCATTGTGCCTCTGCAGTGCCTGTAGTCAGCAAATCAAATTCCACATGCAGCCTTTGCCTTTCCCTGTACAGTCCCTCCTCCGGTGCTTCCGCATATTGTCTGTCCACCCTCAAAAGTTCTTGCAGCAACCGCTCCCGTTCCTTACTCTCCTGCTTCCCTTTATGTGCCCTTATTGATATCAGCTCCCCCCTAACCACCGCCTTCAACGCCTCCCAGACCACTCCCACCTGAACCTCCCCATTGTCATTGAGTTCCAAGTACTTTTCAATACATCCCCTCACCCTTAGGCACACCCCCTCATCCGCCATTAGTCCCATGTCCATTCTCCAGGGTGGGCGCCCTCCTGTTTCCTCCCCTATCTCCAAGTCTACCCAGTGTGGGGCATGATCCGAAATGGCTATAGCCGTATATTCCGTTCCCCTCACCTTCGGGATCAATGCCCTACCCAACACAAAAAAGTCTATGCGCGAATAGACTTTATGGACATAGGAGAAAAACGAGAACTCCTTACTCCTAGGTCTACTGAATCTCCACGGGTCCACACCTCCCATCTGCTCCATAAAATCCTTAAGCACCTTGGCTGCTGCCGGCCTCCTACCAGTCCTGGACTTCGACCTATCCAGCCTTGGTTCCAACACCGTGTTAAAGTCTCCCCCCATTATCAGCTTTCCCGTCTCTAGGTCCGGGATGCGTCCTAGCATTCGCCTCATAAAGTTGGCATCATCCCAGTTCGGGGCATACACGTTTACCAAAACCACCATCTCTCCCTGTAATTTGCCACTCACCATCACGTATCTGCCCCCGTTATCCACCACTATAGTCTTTGCCTCGAACATTACCCGCTTCCCCACTAATATAGCCACCCCCCTGTTTTTCGCATCCAGCCCCGAATGGAACACCTGCCCCACCCATCCTTTACGCAGCCTAACCTGGTCTATCAGTTTCAGGTGCGTTTCCTGTAACATAACCACATCTGCTTTAAGTTTCTTAAGGTGTGCGAGTACTCGTGCCCTCTTTATCGGCCCGTTGAGCCCTCTCACGTTCCACGTGATCAGCCGAGTTGGGGGGCTTCCCACCCCCCCCCCCCCCCTTGCCGGTTAGCCATCATCTTTTTCCAGCTTCTCACCCAGTTCCCACGCAGCTGTATCTCCCCCAGGCGGTGCCCCCCCGCCCATCCTCTCCCGTACCCACTCCCCCCTTTCCCCAGCAGCAGCAACCCAGTAATTCCCCCCTCCCACCCCCCCCCCACTAGACCCCCCGCTAGCGTAATTACTCCCCCCATGTTGCTCCCAGAAGTCAGCAAACTCTGGCTGACCTCGGCTTCCCCCCGTGACCACGGCTCGCACCATGCGACGCCCCCTCCTTCCTGCTTCTCTATTCCCGCCATAATTATCATAGCGCCGGAGCGGAGCCCGCGCCTCTCCCTCGGCCCCGCCTCCCATGGCCAACGCCCCATCTCCTCTCCCTCCCCACCTCCCCCCATCACCACCTGTGGGAGAAAGAAAAGTTACCATACCGCAGGATTAGAACATAAAACCCCTCTTCGCCCCCCCCATTCGCCCCACCACTTTGTCCAAACGTTCTTTTTCATAATCCACTCATTCCAGTTTTTCTTCTACAATAAAAGTCCACGCTTCATCCGCCGTCTCAAAGTAGTGGTGCCTCCCTTGATATGTGACCCACAGTCTTGCCGGTTGCAGCATTCCAAATTTTATCTTCCTTTTGTGAAGTACCGCCTTGGCCCGATTAAAGCTCGCCCTCCTTCTCGCCACCTCCGCACTCCAGTCTTGATAAACGCGGATCACCGCGTTCTCCCATTTACTGCACCGAGTTTTCTTCGCCCATCTAAGGACCATTTCTCTATCCTTAAAACGGAGGAATCTCACCACTATGGCTCTGGGAGTTTCTCCTGCTCTCGGTCCTCGCGCCATCACTCGGTATGCTCCCTCCACCTCCAACGGACCCGTCGGGGCCTCCACTCCCATTAACGAATGCAGCATCGTGCTCACATATGCCCCGACGTCCGCCCCCTCCACACCTTCAGGAAGGCCAAGAATCCTCAGGTTGTTCCTCCTTGCGTTGTTTTCCAGTGCCTCCAACCTCTCCACACATCGTTTCTGGTGTGCCTCCTGTATCTCCGACTTCACCACCAGGCCCTGTATATCGTTCTCATTCTCGGCTGCTTTCGCCTTCACGACCCGAAGCTCCTGCTCCTGGGTCTTTTGTTCCTCCTTTAGCCCTTCGATCGCTTGGAGTATCGGGGCCAACAACTCTTTCTTCATTTCCTTTTTTATCTCCTCCACGCAGCATTTCAAGAACTCTTGTTGTTCAGGGCCCCATATGAAACTGCCACTTTCCGACGCCATCTTGGTTTTTGCTTGCCTTCCTTGCCGTTGTTCCAAAGGATCCGCTGCAATCCGGCCACTTTCCTTTCCTTTTTCCATCCGTGTCCAGGGGGAACACCCTCCTGGTTTACCGCACGGTGTTTTTAGCCGTTAAAATTGCCGTTGGGGCTCCTATCAAGAGCCCAAAAGTCCGTTTCACAGGGAGCTGCCGAAACGTGCGACTCAGCTGGCCATCGCCGCACCCGGAAGTCTGTAATTGGATTTAAATGACGTGTCGGTGTTGTTGAGAGCCCTGTGCGTGCTGTGTGAATCTTCCTGAGTATCTGGGTGCAACCCTACAGCCACGTTACGCTGGAAAAGCAGCTCACTGCGGTGCAGCGTGGCTGTTGAAATCCAGGAGACCCCGCTCCCGGGATCTACCTGGCTCGCAATGCCTAGCGGGATTCAACGCAATCTCGTGAGACCTTGCGAGGTGAAACCCGCCCACAATGGACGGGATCCCTTTTTAGCAAATCTGCATATTAGAGCAGAGAGTGAGCCTCACTCTAATGTGCAGATTCCCAAAGTACCTGAGGCTTTGGGATTCAATCCCTTCACCTCAGAGACCTTGGGTGAGCGCCGTTTGGTACTGCCCACAAACTGGGACCAGACAGATTGGCACTCGTGGGGGGTCTCCAAGGGGTTCGGAGACCTCCAGCTGCATGCCATTAGGATAGGGTGGTGCCCTGGCACTGCTGGTGCCACCTGGGTACACCGGCAGTGCCACCTGGCAGTGCCAGCCTGGGCACCCTCCTACATTGTGTTTGAGCTGGGGGGGGGGGGGGTGGGGCAAGGTAGGGGATTCTTTTGTGGGCCTCCGAGATTAAAAATGGCGTCTCGATCTCTCCCCACTCCGGCGAGCGCAGCTCAGCATTATAAAAACCGGGGCTCTGTGCGGCATTGGCCGCGAGTTCCCCGTTCAGGCCCCGTATTCAACACGAATCGCGTTGTCTCTGTCTCTGTGCTCAGTGTAAAACAGAACACCACCCCGGCACCCCTCAGACTAGTTCCATCTGGATTTGGTATTTCAACGTTAAGCTGGTCAGACTGCCCAGCGTGAAGCTATGTGAAGATTACTGGAAGAGTATTACTAAACAATGGTGGTTTTACTTGTCACATATATATATTTATCTGGCATTCACCAGCAATTCTGGTCAAATTATCAGTTGCACAATTTCTTCCACGTGTACCAAGTTTAGCTCCTTTATTAAGGACAATCTGAACACGCCCTTTTCCCTCGCCACTTATTCCATAGGGCACAAGACCAAATCACTTCCTACTGTGCATAATCGCAGTAGAGGCATTCCTCGTGCAATTGGCTGCTCTGTGTAGAATTATCATAACGTAATACCTTCCCCTCTTCCATTGCGACACACCAGTCCATCCCCCGTAAGCATTGCCTGTTTTTGTGGCTCAGAGCACCGTGGAGGTTCCATTCAATGACATGGATTTATGCTGCTCTATCGTAGAATCATAGAATCCCTACAGTGCAGAAGGAGGCCATTCGGTCCATCGAGTTTGCACTGGTCCTTGGAAAGAGGACCCTACTTAAGTCCACCCTATCCCCATAACTCAGTATCCTCTGTTATGGGCCAGGGTCTAGAGAACCCCAAAGTGTATCATGGAGTTCACCTGACCCACAACTTTTAATAGATTGTGGTGTGGGGAGCACACGGCCCACTCTACAGGTGTGGTACAGCAGAAATGGAAAAGTATTTTTTAAAGCAAAACAACGTTTATTCTATGAACTCAAGTTAACCTTTTTAAAACAAACAGTGAACATCTTAGCAACCATCAATTCAAATACAACCTCCAAAGAGTACAACACTATGTATTACTTATGCTGTCCTTTTAACATCCAGAAGACTTACAAAAAACATAACCTTTAACAGAAGCACATCAGGTTAAAGTCACTACTGAAAACATTTATAATTCTGAATTCACCAAATGATCAAGAGATAGTCTGTTCATGGCAGAGAGATCAACAGTACACCTGCTCTGTCTGGCTTCAGCTCCAACACTGAAAACGAAACTAAAACACACCCTGCAGCAAACAGCCTAAAACGAAAGTAAAAAGCCGACAGACAGCCCAGCTCCACCCCCTCTCTGACATCACTGCAGTAATAAACACCCATTTCTTAAAGGGACTTTCACTACAGATATTTATATACACACCCATTTATAAACACCAATTTCTTAAAAGTACTCTCACATGACACCTCACCTAACCTTTTTGGACAAGGGCAATTTAACACGGTCAATCCACCTAACCTGCGGATCTTTGGGATGTGGGAGGAAACTGAACCACCCGGAGGAAATCCACGCAGACACTGAGAGAAAGTTCAAACTCCACACAGAGCCACCCAAGGCCAGAATCGAACCCAGGTCCCTGGCGCTGTGAGGCAGCAGTGCTAACCACTGTGCCGTGTTGTTTTGAGTTGTTGACTGCTGTTTGTTGGGCTGCTGTCTGACAATTAATGAGTGCAGGTTCTGGAGAGCTTGTGTTTGCTGGTTCAGTTCTGTGCCGTGTCGAGCTCCGTGAGCCATATACAATACTGATACAACAACCTGAACTTATATAACGCCTTTAATGCAGTAAAACGGAGGTGGCTGAAGGCCTCGCCAGCAATGGTGAGGCAAAGAAGAAGCAGTATGTGGGAACGGAGAGAATTGCAGGGACCCAGAGGTATTAGAAAGTTGATGGGCTGGAGGAGATTACAGATAGAGGGAGGGGGAAATGTGGGGATTTGCACATCAGGATGAGAATTGTTAATTACAGATATTGCTGGACTGGGAGTCAATGCAGGTCAACGAACGAAGGAGGTGAGGGAGGGAGAGTGGCGATGCAGGGTTGATGTGGATTAGGACAGTGTTCTTCAAACTTTTTTTCCGGGGACCCATTTTTACCAACCGGCCGACCTTCGCGACACTCGCCGGCCGACCTTCGCGACACTCGCCGGCCGACCTTCGCGACACTCGCCGGCCGACCTTCGCGACACTCGCCGGCCGACCTTCGCGACCCACACCAGCTGACCTTCGCGATCCACGCCGGCCGACCTTCGCGACCCACGCCGGCTGACCTGCGCCGACCCACCATTTTCTCTTACCTTGTTTGCTGCTGACAAAAATGGAGGAAATGGTTTTGGGTCCCTTTGGCCCTCGTACACGCTCCTCCAATGGAACCTGTTGGATGAAGGTGAAGCCTTCCGGTGTCGGAAAGTATGGAGTCTCCATCTGTCCAAAGTTCTGCATTTTTTTCCTGTGAAATTTTATCAAGCACATTGTTTCGGAATGTTGGTCTGGTTGCTTCATCGCCAAAACCATCGTGAACCTAGAGTTTGTAATTGGAGTTAAATGATGCGTTGGTGTTGTTGAGAGCCCTGTGTGTGCTGAGTGAATCCTTCTGAATATCTGTCTCCGTGCTCAATGTAAAACCCAACCCATCCCTCAGACTAGTGAGTGGAGATGGATTTGGTATTTCAGTATTAATCTGGTGATGTTTGTACGTCCCCAATGCAAAGCAATGTGGTGATTGCAGAATGTGTATTGCTAACTAATTGCAGTTTTACTGGTGGAAAATAGTGATTCGTCTGGAATTCATCATTATCTCTGTCCTAATTGTCAATTGCACAATTTCTTGCACCTTGACAGCTGTTGGGTTACAATCGGAACAGACCCATTTCCCTCACCATTCTGTCCCTTCGACACATTCCAGTGGACTCGGCCCCTTCCCGTGACCATTGTGAGAATTGCGAATGAACTCCTTCTTGTCCACTTCCATCGGGAGTACACCAATCCATCTCATCATAGAGCCATCCAGACTCCAAACGTCAGCTCCCTTCTCTCCCCACAGATGCTGTCAGACCTGCTGAGATTTTCCAGCATTTTCTGTTTTTGTTTCAGGTTTCAGCATCAGCATTAATTTGCTTTTATCATCCTAAACATTCCCCGTCTTCGATTCTCGACGCTCTGTGGAGATTCCGCCGAGTAACAGACGCCGATTTGTGACTTTCTATTGGGATGTTGTTCTCTGCTATTTGTTGAGCAGCTGATTAATGTGGGGCGCTATCTTCCCAAAAGGAATTGTATCCCAAAGTCGCAGGTACTTTGGGAATCTTCACATTGGAGTAAGGCTTACTGCCTCGCTCTTGCAGATTTGCCGAAAAGTGATCCCGCCCATTGTGGGCGGGATTCTCCTTGCAACGTCTCGCCTGATTGCGTTGAACCTCGCGAGGTGTTGCGAGGCGGGTGAATCCCCGGGGCGGGGTCTCCTGGCTTTCAACGGCCACGCTGCGCCGCGGTGAGCTGCTTTTCCGGAGTAACATGGCCGAAAGATCGCGCCCGTGGGGTCCAGCGAGCTTGTGTTCAACTTTTTATATTTGTGTTGTGCCCATCTCCCCTTGCCAAGAGCAACAGCAATGTGCATTTATATAGCGCCGGTATCATAGTAAAATGGAGATGGCTTAAAGCAGAGCCACAGTTGGCTCAGAGGAAAAGCAGTTTGTGCAAAAAGCCAGAGTTGGAGAAACCCAGAGAGCTGGTTGGTCGTCAGACTTGAGATGAGAGAGAGAGAGAGATAGAGAGAGGGAGAGGGACGGGGTGGTGGGGGGGGAGGGGTGGGGGGGGGGAGGGGAGGGGGGAGGAGTCTGTGGTGGCATTTGAACAGCTAGATGAGAATTTTAAACGTTGCTGGACTGAGAGTCCGTGTAGGACAGTGAACGCGGGGTTTTACATGGGATGTTTTAACAGAGGACCAAACAATCCCATTGCACCCCTCCTTCACCTGACTGAATTCTTTCTCTCATTGAACAATTTTGCCTTTAACTTTTGTTTAAAATTTAGAGTACCCAATTATTTAATTATTATTTTTTTCCAATTAAGGGGCAATTTAGCGTGGCCAATCCACCTACCCTGCACATTTTTGGGTTGTGGGGGTGAAACCCGCACGGACACGGGGAGAATGTGCAAACTCCACACGGACAGTGACCCAGAGCCGGGATTCGAACCCAGGTCCTCAGCGCCGCAGACCCAGTGCTAACCACTGCGCCACCGTGCTGCCCTTAATTTTGCCTTTAAATTGTCCAACTTCCTCCAAATAAAAGGTCCCCGTTATGCTGGTGTTTTTGTGGGTTATGTGGAACATTCCTGTTTTTAGTCCTACTGGGGGCCCGCTCCCACAACTCTTTCTCGATTACATCAATGACTGTATCGGTGCAGCTTCCTGATCTCATCTGGACCTGGAAAAATGTATTGACTTTACTTCCAAATTTCATCCCTCTCTTCACATGATCCATCTCTGACACTTTCCTTCCTTGACCTCTCTGTCCCCATATTTGATGATAGACTATCTATTAATGATTGTGCAGCGGTGCAGACTCAATGGGCCGAAGGGTCTTTTCTGCATGTATTTTTCTGTGACTGCCACAGCTACCTGGACTACATCCTTGCACTTGTTGCTTTCCTATATGTACCCTATTCCATTCCCCCCAGTTCCTCTGTCTCCATCATAGCTGTTCTGATGATGGAACCTTCCGGCGTGTCTTCCTTTTTCCTCAACTATAAATCGGCCCTCCCACTGTCATTGACAGGCTCTCAATTATGTCTGACCCATTTCCTGCACTCCTGCCTACCACTCTCTCCCAGAACCAGGATAGGATCCCTCTTGTCCTCAGTTTCCACTCCACCAGCCTCCACATGTAAAGGATTATCTTCCACCATTTCCACCACCTGCAACATGATGCCACCACCAGATGCATATTTCCCCTCACTGTCAGCATTCCGAAGGGATCATTTGCTCCACCCCTCCATCACACGCACCATCTTATGCAATCGCTGAAGGTGTACCATTTGCCCCTTTACCTCCTCACTGCCTAAAATACTCTTCCCAGGTTAGGCAGCGATCTACTTGTATTTTACGGTACCAGTTTTCGCCCCTCCCAATGCGGTCTCCTCTGCACTGGGGAGACTAGACAGAGACTGGGTGACCACGATGAGGAACGCTTTCACCCAGTCTGCAAGCATGACCCCAACCTTCCTGTCGGTTACCATTTCAATTCACCATCTTGCTCTCAGGCGCACGGTTCTGTCTTTGGCCCGCTGTAGTGTTCCAGTGAAGCCCACCTGCAAACTGGAGGGACGTCACCTCCTCTTCCGATTAGGCACTTTACGGCCATATGGGCGCAACTTCATGGGTGCATTCATCTGACATGCTGTTGCAACGTCACTGCCAGTCACAGGAAGCTGGCTGCATCAAAGATTAGCAACATCTGTAATATTGAGCAATGTGAAGATAGTTAGACAAGTACACGTCAATGAAATGAGGGGTTTTTTCGGCCATTCGGCCCATCGAGTCTGCACCGAAAGAGGACCCTACCGTCTTAATCTCCCGTAACCACACCTAACCTTTGGACACTTTGAGGCAATTTAGCGTGCCCGGTCCACCTGATCTGCACATCTTTGGACTGTGGGAGGAAACCGGAGCACCCGGAGGAAACCCACGCAGACACGGTGAGAATGTGCAAACTCCGCACAGTCACCACTGCCGGAATCAAACCCGGATCCCTGGTGCTGTGAGGCAGCAGTGCCAACCACTGTGCCACCGAACATCGGTTACAAATCCTGCAATAGCTATTTTCTCTCTGCCCTGCTCATGATCCCTCACTACCTCCCTCTCACTCACCGCCCTGTCACCGCACTGTCTATAGGCAGTGAGCAGGCAGGTGAGCAAAGAAGCCAAGAGTTGGCAGCGAGGTGAGTGGGTGAGCAAATGTGTGGCAGGTGTTCAACAGGCGCCGGCGGTGTTCAACATCAGTGGCAGTAAGCAGGGGCCCAGGGGCGGAGGTGGAGACTGACTTCCTGTTCCAGGCCCACAATGATGACACCAGCAGCTTCCTGTTCCAGTACAGCGACCGGAGATATGGTAGGAGTCCCAACAATCCCAGCCCTTGAGCTCTGTTCCTGATTTTGATTTAATTTTGCCAAGTGCCAGCTCGTCTGTGTCTCGTTTTCACGTTTTTACTTTCAGACAGGGCTCCCCTTTATTCTGCCACGAACACTTACTCTGGATTAGTTTCTTTACTGCGATGTTTTGTTCCATGACATCCTTGTTATTTAATCTCTACCACCTCCCACCTTCTAATCTGCTCCCCCCAACTCCCCTCCCCGCCTTCCTTTGGTCTCACCTGCCCTTCCCCGCCTTTTACAACAGCATAAAACCCATCACATTCCTGCTGCCCTTTAGTTTTGAAGAAGAGTTCGATTGAAACAGTAACGCTCCCTCTCTCTCCACGGACAAAACCCACTGAATCTACGGAGAACATACAGTGCAGGAGGAGGCCATTCGGCCCATCACGTCTGCACCGCCCCATTTAAGCCCTCACTTCCACCCTATCCCCACAACCCAATAACCCCTCCTAACCTTTTTGGACACTGTGGGCAATTTATCACGGCCAATCCAGCTAACCGGCACATCTTTGGACTGTGGGAGGAAAGGGGAGCACCCGGAGGAAACCCACGCAGACACTGGGAGAACGTGCAGACTCCGCACCGACAGTGACCCAGCGGGGAATCGAACCTGGGACCCTGGAGCTGTGAAGCCACAGTGCTAACCACGTGTGCTACCGTGCTGCCCTAAGTGTTGAATCTTTTCAACACTTTGCTCTTGTTTTATAATTTCCCAGTGCTGTCTGCAGCCAATTAAGTATTTCCTATCTGCGCTCATTTTTGTAACATTAAAATGCAGAAGCCAATTTGCACACACCAAGTTCCCACAAACAGCAATGTAGTAATGACCCAGCTCACCTATTAGGTGGGGTTACGGGGATAGGGCCGAGGTAAGGGGCTCTTTCAGAGGGTGGGTGCAGACCCGATGGGCTGAATGGCCTCCTTCGGCACTGTAGGGGTTCTATGGATAGTGGCGTTGGTTGAGGATAAATGTTGGCCCAGTAAGAGGTCCACAGGCCTTCTTTGAATGACGCTGCAGGATATTCATTGCCCACGTGCGAGGGAAGATGGCTCTTTGGTTTAATATCTCGCCTGAAAGGCCGGCACCTCTGGCACTGCAGCACTCCCTGAGGTGTCAGACAAATGTGGTGAGATCTCTGGTTTTGGACTGGAATCCGGAACATTCTGTCTCAAGAAGGCCTGAGGCGAGCGTGTGTCCAACTGAGCCATCACTGCCTCCCCCCCCCGCACTGATCTCCGATGAGCAGCTCCACCCTTTTCCCCACCCCTTAAGAAACAAGCACTTTGTTTCGGAATGTTGGTCTGGTTGCTTCATCGACACAACCTCGTAAACCTCGAGATTGTAATTGGATTTAAGTGATGCATCGGTGTTCTTGAGCACCCTGTGCGTGCTGAGTGAATCCTCCTGAGTGTCTGTCTCCGTGCTCAATGCAAAACCTCAGACTAGTGCGTGAGAATGTTCTATCTGAATTTGGTATTTCCATATTGAACTGACGAGGTCCATAAGCCCCCGGGTGAAGTGATCTTTAATTGCAGAAGAAGATTGCTGCACAATTGTGGTTTTGCTGGTCAAAAATAATTATTTACCTGGAATTCGCTCATTATTTTTCCCCAATTACCAGTTGAGCAATTCCTTGTGTATGGCCACAAACATTCACCCCCTCCACCACCAACACATGGTCGCTGCAGTTTGTACCATCTAAAAGATGCACTGCAGGAGCTCCCCAAGGCAACTTAGACAACACCTCCGAAACCAACGACTGCTGCCATCTAGGACAAGGGCAGCAGATGCATAGAAACACCTTCAAGTCACACACCATTGTGACTTGGATCTTTATCGCTGTACCCTCATTGTCGCTGGGTCAAAATCCTGGAACTGTCTTCCAAACAACACTGTGGGTGTATGCACACCACATGGACTGCAACGGTTCAAGGGCAATTAGCGATGGGGCAACAAATGCTGTCCTAGCCAACGAAGCTCACGACCCAGGAATGAGTAAACAAAGCACGGTGGCGCAGTGGGTTAGCACCGCTGCCTGACGGCACCGAGGTCCCAGGTTCGATCCCGGCTCTGGGTCACTGTCCGTGTCTAGTTTGCACATTCTCCCCGTGTTTGCGTGGGTTTCGCCCCCACAACCCAACGATGTGCAGGGTGGGTGGATTGGCCACGCTAAATTGCCCCTGAATTGGAAAAAATGAATTGGGTACTCTAAATTTATTTTTAAAAATGAATGAATAAACAACAATGTACAAAGTTACATAGATACATAGAACATACAGTGCAGAAGGAGGCCATTCGGCCCATCGAATCTGCACCAACCCACATAAGCGCTCACTTCCACCCTATCCCCATAACCCCTCCTAACCTTTTTGGACACTTTATCGTGGCCAATCCACCTAACCTGCACGTCTTTGGACTGTGGGAGGAAACCAGAGCACCCGGAGGAAACCCACGCAGACACTGGGAGAACGTGCAGACTCCGCACAGACAGTGACCCAGCAGGGAATCGAACCTGGGACCCTGGCGCTGTGAAGCCACGTGTGCTACTGTGCTGCCCTAAAGTTGTTAGGTACAATCGTAAACGTCCCATTTCCCTCACCATTCATTCCCATTGGATACAATCCCAATGAACTCATTTCTCTCAACGTTCTCTCCCAATGGACACATTCCAATGGGTTAAACCCCTTTTCCATTCACTCCCATTTGAAATAATCCATATCGACCCCATTTCCTTTCCAATTCACTTCCACTGGGCAGGTATAGAGACAC
This sequence comes from Scyliorhinus torazame, assembly GCF_047496885.1. Lineage (NCBI taxonomy): Eukaryota > Metazoa > Chordata > Chondrichthyes > Carcharhiniformes > Scyliorhinidae > Scyliorhinus > Scyliorhinus torazame. Next base: position 21,062,608 of record NC_092724.1, on the reverse strand, counting down.
CAGTCCAACCCTTCAAAATCCATTTGCTGTGTTTGATTCCAATGTTCTGATTATTGCAGGGATTTTGCCCTGTGGACAGAAGGGGATTTGTGACGTCCTATTGGGTGGGATTTGTTTTGTGTCATTCTCTGCTGTTTATTGAGCTGCTGTTTGAGGATTATTGAGTGCAGGGTCTGGAGAGATTGTCTTTACCTGTTCACGTCCGTGTGTGTTGTGTCAATCTCCCTCAGCCAAGAACAATATTGATACAACAACAATCTGAATAAAACAGAACCCACCCCTCAGACCCGTGAGTGAGGATGTTCTATCTGTATTTAATGTCTCAATATTAAACTGGTGATGCTGTGGTATTGCTTGGTGGCAGTAGGTGTTTACCAGGGATTTTCCTGCAATTCTGCCTTAATTATCAGTTGTGCAATTTCTTGCATGTCACAAACCTTGCCTCAGTACAATCTCAACGGCCTCAACTCTCTCATCGTTCACTCCCTCCCATCATACACAAAGGGACCAAACTCTTTCCCAATTCATTGCCACTCTGTAGACTTATGATGGAACAAACATCATTCTTGTCCACTTACATTGGGAGTGGGAGCGGGGGAGTGGGAGCTGGGGGTGGTAGCGGGGAGGGGGGAGGGGAGTGGGGAGGAGAGTGCGAGCGGCGAGGGGAGTGGCAGCAGGGGAGTGGGGGAGGGGAGTGGGGGAGAGGATGGGGATGGGAGGGGAGGGGAGGGGGATGGGAGGGGGGAGTGGGTAGGGGGAGGGGGATGGGAGGGGGGAGTGGGTAGGGGGAGGGGGATGGGAGGGGGGAGTGGGTAGGGGGAGGGGGGAAGTGGGTAGGGGGATGGGAGGGGGAGGGGGATGGGAGGGGGATGGGTGGGGGAGGGGGATGGGAGTGGGGGAGGGGGGAGTGGGGAGGGGGAAGGGGGATGGGAGGGGGGAAGGGGGATGGGAGGGGGGAGGGGGGAGTGGGGAGGGGGAAGGGGGATGGGAGGGGGGAAGGGGGATGGGAGGGGGGAGTGGGGGATGGGATGGGAGGGGGAGTGGGGGAGGGGGATGGGAGTGGGGAGTGGGGGATGGGATGGGTGGGGGAGGGGGGATGGGAGGGGGAGGGGGATGGGAGGGGGAGGGGGATGGGAGGGGGAGGGGGGGATGGGGGGGGGGAGTGGGGGAGGGAGGAGTGGGGGGGGAGTGGGGGAGGAGGATGGGAGGGAGGAGTGGGGGGGAGTGGGGGAGGAGGATGGGAGGGGGGAGTGGGGGGGGAGTGGGGGAGGAGGATGGGAGGGGGGAGTGGGGGAGGGGGATGGGAGTGGGGGAGGGGGATGGGGGGTGGGGGGGAGTGGGGGAGGGGGGAGTGGGGGAGGGGGGGTGGGGGGGAGTGGGGGAGGGGGGGAGGGGGGGAGGGGGATGGGAGGGGGAGGGGGATGGGAGGGGGAGGGGGATGGGAGGGAGGAGTGGGGGAGGATGGGAGGGGGATGGGGAGGGGGGATTGGGGGTGGGATGGGAGGGGGGAGTGGGGGATGGGAGGGGGGAGTGGGGGAGGATGGGGGGGGAGTGGGGGGGGATGGGAGGGGGGAGTGGGGGAGGATGGGGGGGGAGTGGGGGGGGATGGGAGGGGGGAGTGGGGGAGGATGGGGGGGGAGTGGGGGGGGATGGGGGGGGGGAGTGGGGGAGGATGGGAGGGGGATGGGGAGTGGGGAGTGGGGGAGGATGGGAGGTGGATGGGTAGTGGGGAGTGGAGGTGGATGGGGAGTGGGGAGTGGGGGAGGGGGAGGGGGATGGGGAGGGGGAGGGGGAGGGGAGGGGAGGGGAGGGGAGTGAGTGGGGAGGGGGTGGGAGGGGATGGGTGGGGGTGGGAGGGGATGGGGAGTGGGGAGTGGGGGAGGATGGGAGGTGGATGGGTAGTGGGGAGTGGAGGTGGATGGGGAGTGGGGAGGGGGATGGGGAGTGGGGAGTGGGGGAGGGGGAGGGGGATGGGGAGGGGGAGGGGGGAGGGGAGGGGTGGGAGGGGAGGGGAGGGGAGTGAGTGGGGAGGGGGGGTGGGAGGGGATGGGTGGGGATGGGTGGGGGTGGGAGGGGAGGGGTGGGAGGGGAGTGGGGAGGGGAGTTGGGAGGGGGTTGGGAGGGGAGGGGAGTGGGAGTTGGGAGGGGAGTGGGAGTTGGGAGGGGAGGGGAGTGGGGAGGAGAGTGGGAGGGGAGGAGAGTGGGAGGAGGGGAGTGGGAGGAGGGGAGTGGGAGGAGGGGAGTGGGAGGAGGGGAGTGGGAGGAGGGGAGTGGGAGGAGGGGAGTGGGAGGAGGGGAGTGGGGAGGTGAGGGGAGGGGAGTGGGGAGGGGAGTGGGGAGGGGAGTGGGAGGAGTGGGGAGGTGAGGGGAGGGGGGGTGAGGGAGGGGAGTGGGAGGGGAGGGGAGTGGGAGGAGGGGAGTGGGAGGAGGGAGTGGGAGGAGTGGGGAGGTGCGGGGAGGGGAGTGGGAGCGGGGAGGGGAGTGGAGGAGGGGAGGGGAGTGGGAGGAGTGGGGAGGTGAGGGGAGGGGAGTGGGAGCGGGGAGGGGAGTGGGAGCGGGGAGGGGAGTGGGAGCGAGGAGGGGAGTGGAGGAGGGGAGGGGGAGTGTGGGAGGGGAGTGGAGGAGGGAGGGGAGTGTGGGAGGGGAGTGGAGGAGGGAGCGGGGAGGGGAGTGGGAGCGGGGAGGGGAGTGGAGGAGGGGAGCGGAGCGGGGAGGGGAGTGTGGGAGGGGAGTGGAGGAGGGGAGCGGAGAGGGGAGCGGGGAGGGGAGTGTGGGAGGGGAGTGGGAGCGGGGAGGGGAGTGGAGGAGGGGAGAGGGGAGTGTGGGAGGGGAGTGGGAGCGGGGAGGGGAGGGGGGGAGGGAGGGAGGGGGAGGGGAGTGTGATCGTGCTGGATCCCCATGAGGTGGCTGGGAGTGAGGTCACCGTGGGGGTGTGAGGTCACCGTGGGGGGGGATGCGGGTGAGGTCACGTGGGGGGGTGAGGTCACCGTGGGGGGGGGTGTGAGGTCACCGTGGGAGGGGTGAGGTCACTGTGGGGGGGGGGGGTGAGGTTACCGTGGGGGGGGTGAGGTCACCGTGGGGGGGGGGGGTGAGGTCACCGTGGGGGGGGGGTGAGGTCACCGTGGGGGGGGGGGTGAGGTCACCGTGGGGGAGTGAAGTCACCGTGGGGGGGTGAGGTCACCGTGGGGGGGGTGTGAGGTCACCGTGGGAGGGGTGAGGTCACCGTGGGGGGGGGGGGGGTGAGGTTACCGTGGGGGGGGGTGAGGTTACCGTGGGGGGGGGTGAGGTCACCGTGGGGGGGGGTGAGGTCACCGTGGGGGGGGGGTGAGGTCACCGTGGGGGGGGGGTGAGATCACCGTGGGGGGGTAAGGTCACCGTGGGGAGGTAAGGTCACCGTGGGGGGGGGTGAGATCACCGTGGGGGGTGAGGTCACCGTGGGGGGTGAGGTCACCGTGGGGGTGTGAGGTCACCGTGGGGGGGTGAGGTCACCGTGGGGGAGGTAAGGTCACCGTGGGGGAGGTAAGGTCACCGTGGGGGGGTGAGGTCACCGTGGGGGAGTGAGGTCACCGTGGGGGTGTGAGGGGGTGTGAAAGGGTGCAGCGGGAGACACGAGGAGGCAGACTTACCCTGGATGCACGAGGAAGGTCATTCATCTTCTTTCGGCACTGTAGCCTTGCCCTCTTATGGAGCGAGCTGGCACTCACTATCGCGGCCACAACCTCCCTGGCGGGGTCGGTGACCTTACTTACTGGACGTCTGGCCGATCGCGGGTAGAGGAAGACGAGCTCTGCTCCACACCATCTAGCAGCTTGGTGAGAGCTCCCGGTGTGAAACGTGGAGCTGCCCATCCGGCACCCGGCAGCACCGCCCCCCCCCCCCCCCCCCCCCCCCCCGCCCCCCGGATCGTCAGTGTTGTTGAGAGCCCTGTGTGTTTGCCGAGTGAAACCTCCCGTGTATCTGTGTCTCTGTTCAGTGTAAAATGGAACCCACGTTTCAGACCCAGTGAGTGACACTGTTGTCCCTTGAGTTGCTATTTCAGCATTAAACTGGTATTATCCATACACCCACGTCTGAGGCAATGTGATAATTGCGAGCACTGTATTGCTAAACTTGTTTCCTTGTCAAAAATAATTCACCAGCAACTCTGGCCAAATCATCAGTTGCCCAATTTCCTGCCCAGTTGTTAAGTGCAACAGATGGTGACGGTTGCATTGTCAATGGCACCATGGAAACATGCGGAGAGCCCGGTGGTGCAGTCCACAGTAATGGTCTGGACCAGCTGAGGAGGCATTTCAGGATAGAGGGGATGTCGGTGCTGGCGCCGCTGTGTGGAAACCACGGTTTCGAGCCGGTGTGGGGGGGTATGTACAGGAAGTGGAGAGAAGTGGGGCTGGTTAAGGTGAGCAATCTGTACCTGGAAGAAGGGTTTGCCAGTATAGAGGAACTGAAGGAGCGGGTGAGCCCCTAAGAGGAAGTGAGTTTAGGTACCTGCGGATAAAGGACTTCGCGTGGAAGGTTTGGAAAGAGTTCCCCAGGTTGCCGACGTACACCCCATTGGAGTGACTGCTGCTTCTGGATGTGAAAGGGCAGGGCAGGATCGGAGACATATTCAGGTGGCTGGGAGAGCAGGGAGGTGAGCGGGTGGTGAAGATTAAGGAGAAGTGGGAGGGGGATCTGGGAGGGGAGATAAACTGGGCAGTATGGAGTGAGGCGCTACGAAGGGTAAAAGCGACCCCCTCGTGCGCAAGGATGAGTCGGATACAGTACAAGGTCGTGCACAGAGTACATATGACTCACAAGAATGAGTGCGTTCTTTTAGGGGGTGGCAGCCGAGTGTGAGCAGTGTGGGCGAGGACCAGCGAATCACGGACATATGTTCTGGGGCTGCGAAAAGTTGGGGAGATTCTGGGCAGGAGTGTTCACAGCGCTAGCCATGATAGTGGAGCAGGAGGTGGAGCCAGACCCTTTGGTAGCGATATTTGGGATATGGGAGAAGCCGGAGCTGATGGAGGGGAGGAAGGCTGACGTTGTGGCCTTCGCCCCTCTGATTGCACGGTGAAGAATTCTGTTGGAGTAGGGGTCAGCAACGCCGCTGGGATGGTGGCCTGGCCGGGGGACTTGCGTGACATTTGTCGGCTGGACAAGGTCAAGTACGCATTAAGGGGTTCAGCGGGGGGGCGTCGAGGCAAGGTGGGGGATGTTCGTGGCCGTTTTTGAGGAGTTTGTCGCAGGGGGGGTGAAAAAGGGAACAATTTGTAGAAACTGTACAGTTAAGTGTTGGGGTGTTTGCTCCCAGAATTGCTTATGTTTTGTAACCTTTCATATAAGTTTGGAATAAATACATTTAAAATAAAAAGAAAGCAAAAGTACAACAGACCCATTTCCCTCACCATACATTCCCATTGGATACAATCCCAATGGACCAAACCCCTTCCCCTTCATTCCCATTGGACACAATCCCAATGGACCAAACCCCTTCCCCTTCATTCCCATTGGACACAATCCCAATGGACCAAACCCCTTCCCCTTCATTCCCATTGGACACAATCCCAACAGACCCATTTCCGTTCCAATTCACTCCCGCTCTACAATTCCAATTGAACAGTTGCCTTCTTTACTATTTCCATCATGAAACACCAATCCATCCACCATAAACATTTGCTGCCTTAGATTCTTAACATTTTGAACATTGTCAAGATCCCGCCTCTCCGGGCAGCATGGTGGTGCAAGTGGTTAGCACGGTTGCCTCACAGCGCCAAGGTCCCAGGTTCGATCCCGGCTCTGGGTCACTGTCCGTGTGGAGTTTGCACATTCTCCCCGTGTTTGCGTGGGTTTCGCCCCCACAACCCAAAAGATGTGCAGGGTAGGTGGATTGGCCACGCTAAATTGCCCCTTAATGAAGCTTAGGGGATTTTGGCAGGGGTTTGCAGATGTCATGTCCACTGTGTTAAAAACAAGGGTGGCACCGATTCCAGAGGTGGCGATTTTTGGGGTGTCGGAAGACCCGGGAATCCAGGAAGAGAAAGAGGCAGACGTTCTGGCCTTTGCTTCCCTGGTAGCCCTGAGACAGATACTATTATCTTGGAGGGACTCAAAGCCCCCGAAGTCAGAGACCTGGCTATCTGACATGGCTAGCTTTCTCTGTTTGGAGAAAATCAAGTTTGCCTTGAGAGGGTCACTGTTAGGTTCGCCCGGAGGTGGCAACCGTTCGTCGGGGGTTTGCGGAAAATTAATCGTCAGCAGAAGGGGGGGGGTTAGTTTAGCTTAGAGTAGGGGGTTAATAAAGGTGGGACCTGTAAGGGAGGGAGACGTCTTTTGCACTATGTTTATAGATTCATGTACATTGTTTATTTTGTGTTTGCCTGTTTATCTCAGTGCTGTGTCCATCTCCCTGAGCCACACAACAACAACTTGCCTTCGACATAGTAAAACCGAAATGGCTTAAAGAACAGTGTTTGGAACAAAAGAAAACCCATTTTGTGCGGGCGGTCAGAATTTGAGGAAATCAGCCACCTTGGTGGTGTGTTGAGCTGGAGGAGATTACAGGAGGGATTCGAACGTGGGAAGGTGCGTTTTAATTGGGCCTGGGAGGCGATGTAGATCAGTGAGCACAGCATTGAGAGAGGATCTGGGAGCCAAGTACAGCCGGCAGAATTCTGGATGTGTGGCACCTGTAGTGTTGGCAGCTTCGAGTCTTTGACTGAGTTTGACCAACTTGCACTCTCCAGGCACCAACTGTTCTCACCTCCGCTGAACATTCCTGACAACTTCCTCAGTAACCCAGTCCCCAGAAATGTCCATTCAATTCGCGGCCATAAAAAAAGGGAAGGTTTGAAATGTTATTGAGCCTTTCCTAACGTTAGTATTTTGCAAAGCACTTTGCAGCTAATGAAGCTTTTGAAGTGAGCTTGTTATTGTAACAGAACAGACAGTGCAGAAGGAGGCCATTCGGCCCATCGAGAGTGCACCGACCCACTTAAGCCCTCACTTCCCCCCCATCCCTGCAACCCAATAACCCCTCCTAACCTTTTTGGTCACTAAGGGCAATTTATCATGGCCAATCCACCTAACCTGCACGTCTTTGGACTGTGGGGGGAAACCGGAGCACCCGGAGGAAACCCACGCAGACACGGGGAGAACGTGCAGACTCCGCACAGACAGTGACCCAACGGGGAACTCAAACCTGGGACCCTGGCGCTGTGAAGCCACAGTGCTATCCACTTGCGCTACTGTGCTGTTGAACCTGGCAGTGAATTTATGCACAGCAAGCTCCCATAAACAGCAATATGATAATAACCAGATCATCTGTTTTGGTAATGTTTGTTGAGAATAAATATTGGCCAGGATACTGGGGAGAATTCCCCAGGACTTCTGTGATTATTGGTGTGGGATCTTTATCATTCACCTGAGAGAACTGACAGATTTGGGGTGTCACGTCTTATCCAAAAGATGTTTCTGTTGTGGCAGTGCAGCAATGCCTGAAGCATCAGACAGATCCCTGGTTTTGGACTGGAATCAGGAACGTTCTGTCTCAAGAAGGCCTGGGAGCGTGTGATCAACTGAGCCATCACTGCCCCCCCCCCCCCGCCGCCCCCCCCCCCCGCCGCCCCCCCCCCCCCCAACCACTGATCTCCGAGGAGCAGCTCCACCCTCTTTCTCACCCCCGAAGAAACAAGCACTTTGTTTCGGAATGTTGGTCTGGTTGCTTCATCGACACAACCATCGTAAACCTTGAGATTGTAATTGGATTTAAGTGATGAGTCGGTGTTGTTGAGCACCCTGTGTGTGCTGAGTGAATCCTCCTGAATATCTGCCTCTGTGCTCAATGCGAAACAGAACCCTTTCCCCATCCCTCCCGCAGACCAGTGATGTTTTTTTTACTCTATCATAGGATGTGGGTGTCGCTGGCAAGCCCAGATTTATTGTCCATCCCTAATTGCCCTTGAGGAGGTGTCGGTGAGCTGCCTTCTTCTGCAGCTGCAGTCACTGAGGTGTAGGTACAGCCACAGTGCTGTTGGGGAGGGAGTTCCAGGATTTTGAGCCCGCGACAGAGACGAAACGGCCAATGTATTCCCAAGTCAGGATGGTGGGTGACCTCTGGGGAGGGGGACCTTGAAGGTTGTGGTCTTCACATTGCCTCTGCTGCCCTCGTCCTTCTAGGCGGTGGAGGCCACAGGTTTGTAAAGTGCTGTCGAATGAGCCTGGAGAAGCTTTTGCATCTTGTATCATATTGTGATCATTGTGTAATAAGGTTTCGGCTGACTATGGAAAAGGACAAGGAACAATATAAAGTAAGAATAATTAAATGGGGGAAAACCATTGTCAACGGGGTGTTATGTGAGAGTACCTTTAAGAAATGGGTGTTTAAGAAATGTGCCTTTAAGAAATGGGTGTTTATCAGTGATGTCAGAGTGTGGGTGGAGCTGGGCTGTCTGTCAGCTTTTTATTTTTGTTTTAGGCTGTTTGCTGCAGGGTGTGTTTTAGTTTCGTTTTCAGTGTTGGAGCTGAAGCCAGACCAAGCAGGTGTACTGCTGTTCTCTCTGCCATCAAAAGACTATCTCTTGATCATTTGGTGAATTCAGAATTATAAATGTTTCCAGTAGTGACTTTAACCTGATGTGTTTCTGTTAAAGGTTTTGTTTTTAAGTCGTATGGATGTTAAAAGGAAAGCTTAGAGGATTACTTAGTGTTGTAGTCTTTGGGGGTTGTATTTGAATTGATGGTTGCTAAGATGTTCACCATATGTTTTAAAAAGGTTAACTTGAGTTCATAGAATAAACATTGTTTTGCTTTAAAAAATACTTTTCCATTTCTGCTGTACCACACCTGTAGAGTGGGCCGTGTGCTCCCCATACCACAATCTACTAAAAGTTGTGGGTCAGGTGAACTCCATGATACACTTTGGGGTTCTCTAAACCCTGGCCCATAACAGAGGTAAGAACAGATCTGGGCCGAATCAATTGGAGTCGAAGGTTGGTAGGAAAAATGGTGTCTGAACAATGGGCTAACTTCAAAGAAGAGATGGTTCAGGTTCAGTCATGGTATATTCTCTCAAAAGGAAAAGGTGGAGGAAACAAATCAATGGACAAAGGAGGTAGACATTAAGATAAAAAAAAGAGCTTATCACAGGTGTTGGGTCAAAAATATAATTGGGAATCAGACTGAATATAGAAGGTGAAATGAAAAATGAAATGAAAATCGCTTATTGTCACAAGTAGGCTTCAAATGAAGTTACAGTGAAAAGCCCCTAGTCGCCACAATCCGGCACCTGTTCGGGGAGGCTGTTACGGGAATTGAACCGTGCTGCTGACCTGCCTTGGTTCACTTTCAAAGCCAGCGATTTAGCCCTGTGCTAAACTAGCCCCTTAAGAGGGGAGGTGAAAAAACAAATAAGAGAAGCAAATAGAGAGTATGAAAAGAGACTGGCAGCGAGCATAAGCATATAAATAACAAAATGGCGTAAAAGGAGAAGTTGAGCCGATTAGGAACCAAAAAGGAGATTTGCACGTGGAGGCTTCAGGCGTGGCTGAGGTATTAAATGAATACCTGTCATTACCAAGGAAGAAAATGCTGTCCAGGCCATGGTAAAAGAGAGAGAAATTCAGACACTAGAAAGATGTAAAATTAATTAGAAGGAGGCAATGGATGTAAAGTTGTCTTTAAGACAGAGATAGATAGGTTCTTGATTACTATCTCTGGTTTTGGATTGGAATCCAGAACTTTCTGTCTCAAGAAGACCTGAGGTGAGCGTGTAACCAACTGAGCCACCACACAAGACAGGAGAATGGGGATGAGAAAATATCAGCCATGATTGAATGGCGGAGCAGACTCGATGGGCCGAGTGGCCTAATTCTGCTCCTCTGTCTTATGGCCTTATGGTCTAGGACACCAGGACCAGTTGAGGTGCGACCAGGGACACTGAGGGAAGTGAGAGTGGAAATTGCACATGCACCGGTCATGATTTTCCAGTCTTCCTTCTACCTGGGTGGTCCCGGAGGACTGGAGAATTGCAAATGGTTCACCTTTGTTCCAAAAAGTTTGTAAGAATAAGAGCAGCAACTATAGACCAATTGGTTCAACTTCAGGGGCAGGGAAACTTCTAGAAATTGTAATTCGGGACAGAATTCTTCGTCACATGGACCTATGTAGGTTAATTGAGAAGAGCCAGCGTAGATTTATTAAGGGAAAATCATGTTTAACTAACTTGCTGGAGTTTTTTGAAGAAGAGGTTGATGTTGATGTAGTGTACATGGATTTCCAAAAGACATTGGATACAGTTTCACACAATTGTATCAAAGGAGGAAGTGTTGAGTATCCTAAATTGCATTAAGGTAGACAAGTCCCCAGGGCCGGATGGGATCTAACCCAGGTTACTGTGGGAGGCAAGAGGAGAAATAGCTGGGGCATTAACAGATATCTTCACATCCACAGGCGAAGTTCCAGAGGACTGAAGATTAGCCAATGTTGTTCCCTTGTTTAAGAAAAGAAGCAGGGATAATCCAGCAAATTATAGTTCGGTGAGACTGACATCAGTGGTGAGGAAGCTTTTGAAACTGACACTGAGGGACAGGATATATGCACATTTGGAGAAAAATGGACTAGTTAGTGACAGACAGCATGGTTTTGTACGGGAAGGTCATGTCTCACCAACCTGATTGAGTTTTTTGAAGAGGTGACAAAGAAAATTGCTGAGGGGAGGGCTGTGGATGTAGTTTATATGGACTTTGGTAAGGCGTTTGACAAGGTCCCGCATGGCAGGCTGCTACAAAAACGAAAATCACATGGGATTCGGGGTAGGCTGGCTCGATGGATACAAAACCTGTTTGGTTACAGAAGACAGAGAGTAGCGGTGGAAGGGTGTTTTTCAGAATGGAGATCTGTCGCTAGTGCTGTTCCGCAGGTATCAGTGCTGGGATCTCTGTTGTTTGTAGCATATATAAATGATCTGGAGGGTAATGTGGATGGTCTGATTAGTAAGTTTGCGGATGACACGAAGATTGGCGGAGTTGCTGATAGTGCCTGAGGATTGTTAGAGGATAGAACAGCATATAGATATATTGGAGATTTGGGCACAGAAATGGCAGGTGGACTTTAATCCGGACAAATACGAGGTGATGTATTTTGGAGGATCAAATCTAGGTGTGAATTATACTGTAAATGGCCGAACCCTTAGGAACATTAAAACACAGAGGGATCTGGGTGTGCAGGTCCACAGCTCCCTAAAGGTGGCAACACAGGTGGCCAAGGTGATTAAGAAGGCATATGGCATGCTTGCCTTCGTCAGCCGTAGCATTGAGTACAGCAGTTGGGAGATCATGTTGCAGCTGTATAAAACCTTGGTTAGGTCGCATTTGGAGCATTGCATGCAGTTTTGGTCACATTATCAGAGGACGTCGAAGCTTAGGAGAGAGTGCAAAAAAGGTTCACCAGGATGTTGCCTGGTCTCAAGGGTGTTGACTATGAGGAGTAGTTGAATAAACTAGGATTGCTTTCGCTGGAAAGATGGAGGCTGAGGGGAAACCTGATAGATGTCTACAAAATTATAAGAGGCACAGACAGGGTGGACAGTCAAAGGCTTTTTCCAAGGGTGGAAGTGTCAATTACAAGAGGGCACAGGTTCAAGGTGAGAAGTGGAAAGTTTAAGGGAGATGTGCGGGGTATTCTTTTACGCAGAGAGTGGTGGGTGCCTGGAACATGCTGCTAGAGGATGTGGTGGAAGCAGGCACATTAGTAACAGTTAAGAGGCATCTGGATTGGGTACATGACTAAGGAGGAGTTAGAGGATACGGACCGAGTAAGGGAAGAAGGTTTTTTTTAAAGTTAGGGCATCATGATCGGCCCAGGCTAGGAGGGCCGTAGGGCCTGTTACTGTGCTGTACTTTTCTTTGTTCTTTGTACAACAGACCCGTGAGGAAGGTTATAGCTTGTGGAATAAAAGGAACAGGAGTAATATGGATAAGGAAATTGGCTGAGAGCCAGGGTACAGACAGTAATGGTTAACGGTTGTTTTTCTGACTGGATGGGATTTGCAGTGGAGCCCCCTCGGTGTTCGCTTTGGGACCCTTACACTTGATATGACTGGTCCCCAGGTTCCTCAAATTTGTTATCCCGGATGAGGACGGATGAACGGGCTCCCTTTTTAAAATTCAACCCCTTTGGTTGGTTGCAACAAGATTTATTCAAAAAAGATCCCTTCCCTTGTGGATCCCTTTTCCCAGTCCAATATATATGTTGTCATATGAGGGTACCTTTAAGAAATGGATGTTTAAGCAATGTACCTTTAAGAAATGCAGTGATGTCAGAGTGTGGGTGGAGCTGGGTTTTAGATCAACCATTTTGCAGTTTTTTAGTTTTCAGTTTGAAAAGAGCTGGGGTGTGTCTGTGTTTGCAGTGAGCTGGATCTGCTGTGATCTCTGCCATGAAAGACTATCTCGAGATCATTTGGGTGATTTAAACTCATAATAGTAAAGCCTTTAACCTGATGTGTTTCTGTTTAAAGGTGTTAAGTCTCCTGGATGTTGAACGGAATAACTGAAAGATTATTTAGTGTTGTATTATTTTCAGGGTTATCTTTGAAGCAAGGGGTGTTAAGAGATCCAATGTTTATTTAAAAGGTTAAGTTGAGTTCATGGAATAAACATTGTTTTGTTTTTAAAAACCACATGTCCATAATTGTAATCCCAAGCCTGGAGAACAAGCCGTGTGCTCGGAAAAGCAACAGCATTAAAGGGGGAGGTTGGTGGAACTCCATGATACATTTTGGGGTTCTGAAAACACCTCTCCCTGAACAATGTTTCAAAAAGAGTTATTTTAACCAGGCTGGCATGAGTTAAATAGTGCGTTTTTAACCAATAAATCTGAGAAAGGTGAGAAAGCACACACACACACATTAGAATTGAGAATTGAATCCAAAAATAAGTTTTAAAAATACAAAACAGTCTTTCTTTTAACGTGGCCAATCCACCTACCCTGCACATCTTTGGGTTGTGGGGGCGAAACCCACGCAAACACGGGGAGAATGTGCAAACTCCACACGGACAGTGACCCAGAGCTGGGATTGTACCTGGGACCTCGGCGCCGTGAGGCAGCAGTGCTAACCCACTGCGCCACCGTGCTGCCACAAAACAGTCTTTGACTTGTCGGTAAAGAGCAGATGGTGGAACGTTATAGTCGTTGTGATTCCTGAGTCCAGGAGCGCTGACTTCACGGTTTCGGTTTCGAGATTCCAGTGTTCTGCAGTCTGGCTGAGAATCTATCCTGTCTCTTTACAGCTGTGGGTTTGCTTGCTTTGGAAATCAGACCGAGCGTTACCTGCGTAACGTGCAGTGGTCTGCAGCTGTCTTTCCTCCTGTGTCACAAGCTGACACACATAGCACTGGTTGATCTTGACCATGTTTTTCAGAAGCTTTTATCCCAGCCTTTGCATATTCCTGGAAGTTGAAAATTCACAAACCGGTTTGGGACACAGAATATCATTCCAGCTGAGATGATAATCAGCTCCCATTATCTCCACTGGAGATGACAGTTAATTTATTTATGGCATAAAAATGGACGCATTGTAAGCTGAGGAGGACAGTGCCGAAATTTGAATGGACATAGACAGATGGGCAAGAGATGAAGTTCAATGCAGAGGTGTGAGATGATACATTGTCGTAGGAAGAACATGGAGACTCAGTATAAATTAAAGGGTGTGCCTCTAAAAGAGGTGCATGCACAGAGGGACCGGAGTGTATATACACTAAATAATCCTTCAGTTATTCCGTTCAACATCCAGGAGACTTAACACCTTTAAACAGAAACACATCAAGTTAAAGGCTTTACTATTATGAGTTTAAATGTGGCAGGACAGGTTGAGAGAGCAATTAATAAATTATGCAGCGTCCGAGGCCTTATTAATAGGGGGATAGAGTAAAAAAGCAAGAGGTTAGGTTGAACTCGTATATGACACTTGTTCAGATTCAGCTGGAGTATTGTGCACAATTCTCGGTGCCGCACTTTAGGAAGGACGTGAAGGCAAAGGAGAATGCAGCGGTATGAAATGAGATTTATAAGAATGATTCCAGGATTGAGAAACTTCAGTTATGTCGGTAGTTTGGAGAAGTTTGGACTCTTCCTTGGAAAAGAAAAACCCTGAGAGATTACACAGCGATATTCAAAATAATGTAGGGCCTGGACAATGTAGGTAGGGACAATGTTGGTAGTGATAATGTAGGTAGGGACAATGTAGGTAGGGACAATGTAGGTAGGGACAATGTAGGTAGGGACAATGTAGGTAGGGACAATGTAGGTAGGGACAATGTAGGTAGGGACAATGTAGGTAGGGACAATGTAGGTAGGGACAATGCAGGTAGGGACAATGCAGGTAGGGACAAAGTCTTCCCACAAGTGGCAAGAACAACAAGGAGAGGGCACAGATTTTAAATAACTGACAAAAGAAGCAAAAACAATAGGAGAAAAAAATGTTTTCCCACACCGTGGTTTGAGCCTGAAATGCGCTGCTTGAGAGTGTGGTGGGGGCAGGCTCAATTGAGGCTTCAGGAGGGAGTTAGATGATTAACTGAAAAGAAACAATTGTGCAGGGTTTTGGGGAGAAGGCAGGAAAATGGCACTGGGTATAGTGCTCATTCCGAGAGCCAGTGCAGACACAGTGGGACGAATGGTTCATTCCAGGAGCCAGTGAAGCTATAGTGAGCCGAATGGTTCATTCCAGAGCCAGTGCAGACACAATGGGCCGAATGGTTCATTCCAGAGCCAGTGCAGAGACAATGGGCCGAATGGTTCATTCCAGAGCCAGTGCAGACACAATGGGCTGAATGGTTCATTCCGAGAGCCAGTGCAGACACAATGGGCCGAATGGTTCATTCCGAGAGGCAATGCAGAGACAATGGGCCGAATGGTTCAGTCCAGAGACAGTGCAGACACAATGGACTGAATGGTTCATTCTGAGAGCCAGTGCAGACACAATGGGCCGAATGGTTATTTCCGAGAGCCAGTGCGGACACAATGGGCCGAATGGTTCATTCCGAGAGCCAGTGCAGCCACAATGGGCCGAATGGTTCATTCCGAGAGCCAGTGCGGACACAATGGGCCGAATGGTTCATTCCGAGAGCCAGTGCGGACACAATGGGCCGAACGGTTCATTCCGAGAGCCAGTGTGGGCACAATGGGCCGAATGGTTCATTACAGAGCCAGTGCAGACAATGGACCGAACGGTTCATTCCGAGAGTTGTGCGGACACAATGGGCCGGATGGTTCATTCCGAGAGCCAGTGCGGACACAATGGGCCAAATGGTTCATTCCGAGAGCCAGTGCGGACACAATGGGCCGAGCGGTTCATTCCGAGAGCCAGTGTGGACACAATGGGCCAAATGGTTCATTCCGAGAGCCAGTGTGTACACAATGGGCTGAATGGTTCATTCATAGAGCCAGTGCGGATACCATGGGCAGAATGGTTCATTCCGAGAGCCAGTGAGGACACAATGGGCCGAATGGTTCATTCCGAGAGCCAGTGCAGAGACAATGGGCTGAATGGTTCATTCCGAGATCCAGTGTAGAGACAATGGGCCGAATGGTACATTCCGAGAGCCAGTGCAGAGACAATGAGCCGAATGGTTCATTCCGAGAGCCAGTGTGGACACAATGGGCCGAATGGTTCATTCCAGAGCCAGTGAACCTACAGTGGGCTGAATGGTTCATTCTGAGAGCCAGTGCAGACACAATGGGCTGAATGGTTCATTCCGAGAGCCAGTGCGGATACAATGGGCCGAATGGTTCATTCCAGAGCCAGTGAAGCTACAGTGGGCTGAATGGTTCATTCCGAGAGCCAGTGCAGACACAATGGGCCGAATGGATCATTCCGAGTGCCAGTGCAGACACAATGGGCTGAATGGTTCATTCCAGAGCCAGTGCAGAGATAATGAGCCGAATCGTTCATTCCGAGAGCCAGTGCAGACACAATGGGCCGAATGGATCATTCCGAGAGCCAATGCAGACACAATGGGCTGAATGGTTCATTCCGAGAGCCAGTGCAGAGACAATGGGCAGAACAGTTCATTCCGAGAGCCAGTGCAGACACAATTGGCCAAATGGTTCATTCCGAGAGCCAGTGCGGACACAATGGGCCGAGCGGTTCATTCCGAGAGCCAGTGTGGACACAATGGGCCGAATGGTTCATTCCGAGAGCCAGTGTGGACACAATGGGCTGAATGGTTCATTCATAGAGCCAGTGCGGATACAATGGGCAGAATGGTTCATTCCGAGAGCCAGTGAGGACACAATGGGCCGAATGGTTCATTCCGAGAGCCAGTGCAGAGACAATGGGCTGAATGGTCCATTCCGAGTGCCAGTGCAGAGACAATGGGCCGAATGGTTCATTCCGAGAGCCAGTGTGGACACAATGGGCCGAATGATTCATTCCAGAGCCAGTGAACCTACAGAGGGCTGAATGGTTCATTCCAGAGCCAGTGAAGCTACAGTGGGCTGAATGGTTCATTCCGAGAGCCAGTGCAGACACAATGGGCCGAATGGATCATTCCGAGTGCCAGTGCAGACACAATGGGCTGAATGGTTCATTCCAGAGCCAGTGCAGACACAATGGGCCGAATGGTTCATTCCGAGAGCCAGTGCAGACACAGTAGGCCGAATGGTTTATTCTGAGAGCCAGTGCGCAGACAGTGGGCCGGATGGTTCATTCCGAGAGCCAGTGTGGACATAATGGGCCGAATGGTTCAGTCCGAGAGCCAGTGCAGGCACAGTAGGCCGAATGGTTTATTCTGAGAGCCAGTGCGCAGACAGTGGGCCGAATGGTTTATTCCGAGAGCCAGTGCAGACACAGTGGGCCGAATGGTTTATTCTGAGAGCCAGTGCAGACACAATGGGCCGAATGGTTCATTCCGAGAGCCAGTGCAGACACGATGGGCCAAATGGTTTATTCTGAGAGCCAGTGCAGACACAGTGGGCCGAATGGTTTATTCCGAGAGCCAGTGCGGACACAATGGGCCGAATGGTTTATTCCGAGAGCCAGTGCCGACACAATGGGCCGAATGGTTCATTCCGAGAGCCAGTGCAGACACAGACCGAATGGTTTATTCTGAGAGCCAGTGCGCAGACAGTAGGCCGAATGGTTCATTCCGAGAGCTAGTGCGGACACAGTGGGCCGAATGGTTCATTCTGAGAGCCAGTGCAGACACAATGGGCCAAATGGTTTATTCTGAGAGCCAGTGCAGACACAGTGGGCCGAATGGTTCATTCCGAGAGCCAGTGCGTACACAATGGGCCGAATGGTTCATTCCGAGAGCCAGTGCGGACACAATGGGCCGGATGGTTCATTCCGAGAGCCAGTGCAGAGGCAATGGATTGAATGGTTAAGTCCGAGAGCCAGTGTGAATGCAATGGGCCGAATGGTACATTCCGAGAGCCAGTGCGGATACAATGGGCCGAATGGTTCATTCCGAGAGCCAGTGCAGAGGCAATGGATTGAATGGTTCAGTCCGAGAGCCAGTGTGGACACAATGGGCCGAATGGTTCATTCCAGAGCCAGTGAACCTACAGAGGGCTGAATGGTTCATTCCAGAGCCAGTGAAGCTACAGTGGGCTGAACGGTTCATTCCGAGAGCCAGTGCAGACACAATGGGCCGAATGGATCATTCCGAGTGCCAGTGCAGACACAATGGGCTGAATGGTTCATTCCAGAGCCAGTGCAGAGATAATGAGCCGAATCGTTCATTCCGAGAGCCAGTGCAGACACAATGGGCCGAATGGTTCATTCCGAGAGCCAGTGCAGACACAGTAGGCCGAATGGTTTATTCTGAGAGCCAGTGCGCAGACAGTGGGCCGGATGGTTCATTCCGAGAGCCAGTGTGGACATAATGGGCCGAATGGTTCAGTCCGAGAGCCAGTGCAGACACAGTAGGCCGAATGGTTTATTCTGAGAGCCAGTGCGCAGACAGTGGGCCGAATGGTTCATTCCGAGAGCCAGTGCAGACACAGTGGGCCGAATGGTTTATTCTGAGAGCCAGTGCAGACACAATGGGCCGAATGGTTCATTCCGAGAGCCAGTGCAGACACAGGCCGAATGGTTTATTCTGAGAGCCAGTGCAGACACAGTGGGCCGAATGGTTTATTCCAAGAGCCAGTGCGGACACAATGGGCCGAATGGTTTATTCCGAGAGCCAGTGCCGACACAATGGGCCGAATGGTTCATTCCGAGAGCCAGTGCAGACACAGACCGAATGGTTTATTCTGAGAGCCAGTGCGCAGACAGTAGGCCGAATGGTTCATTCCGAGAGCTAGTGCGGACACAGTGGGCCAAATGGTTTATTCTGAGAGCCAGTGCAGACACAGTGGGCCGAATGGTTCATTCCGAGAGCCAGTGCGTACACAATGGGCCGAATGGTTCATTCCGAGAGCCAGTGCGGACACAATGGGCCGAATGGTTCATTCCGAGAGCCAGTGCAGAGGCAATGGATTGAATGGTTCAGTCCGAGAGCCAGTGTGAATGCAATGGGCCGAATGGTACATTCCGAGAGCCAGTGCGGATACAATGGGCCGAATGGTTCATTCCGAGAGCCAGTGCAGAGGCAATGGATTGAATGGTTCAGTCCGAGAGCCAGTGTGAATGCAATGGGCCGAATGGTTCATTCCGAGAGCCAGTGCGGATACAATGGGCTGAATGGTTCAGTCCGAGAGCCAGAACGGATACAATGGCCGAATGGTTCATTCCGAGAGCCAGTGCGGATACAATGGGCTGAATGGTTCAGTCCGAGAGCCAGTGCAGTGACATTGGGCTGAATGGTTCAATGAGCTGACCCTCTGTGCTGAAACAATTCTGTATATGGTACATGTGTTTATGTTTTGATAATGATATCCAGATACTCTCAACAGTGCAGAAGGAGACCATTCAACCCATCGGGTCTGCATCAACCCTCTACCAGAGCACTCTCTACCTAGGCCCACTTCTCCATCCTATCCCCCCAACCTCGCACATTGAGAGAGAGAGAACTTGCATCTGTAGATTTCATAGAATTTACAGTGCAGAAGGAGGCCATTCGGCCCATCGAGTCTGCACCGGCCCTTGGAAACAGCACCCCACTCAAGCCCACACCTCCACCCTACCCACCGTAACTCAGTAACCCCCACCCAACCTTTTTTGGACACTAAGGGGCAATTTATCACGGCCAATCCACCTAACCTGCATATCTTTGGACTGTGGGAGGAAGCCGGAGGGAGGAAACCCACGCACACACGGGGAGAACGTGCAGACTCCGCACAGACAGTGACCAGAGGGTGGATTTGAACCCGTGGCCCGGTGCTGTGAGGCCGCAGTGCTAACCACCGGGTCAACGTGCTGCTGTGATATAAAGGCAGCAATCATGCAGAAGGGATTGTGCAAACACATTCTGGGTTCATTTATTTAGACTAAGCACACGGGGATATATATAAAGCGGTTTATGAACTGCAGAGCTATGTCTGTGCTCTGCTGAAAAGCAAAAATGAAAACAAATCTGGATCACATGACACACTTCCCTTTGAGTGCTGTCATGCTGCGCAACCCCTTCAAGGGATTGCAACAGTACACACAGATGCCAGTGTGTGACAGTGATGGAGGGAGTGAATGTTTAAGGTAACAGGAGTGCCAATCAAACAGGCTGCCTTGTCCCGAATGGTGCTGTGTTCCTTGAATGTTGACGGGCAGCCACGGTGCTCCATCTATATTTAATATTTCTGGCAATGTTCAGATTTCCAACTGTGAAGAAATGTGTTAGTTGCAAGAAGAGTATTGCTAAACAATTGAGGTTTTGCTTGTCGCAAACAATAATTTATCTGGAATGCAGTGAGCAACTCTAGCCAAATGATCAGTTACAACATTCCGTGCACATGCACCAACCTTGGCTCAGTTGGTAACATTCTTGTTGAATCCGCGATAAGCAGAATGCAGTAGAAATTGTGAACAAGATTTATTTCAATACAACTCAAATTCTTCTCCACTCCCCTAAAGGGTCCTTCCCCAACCTGCACACAGGCCAGAGTTTGTATACAGCTGGGACTCTCCTTGTCGAGGAGAAGCCCCGCCCCCTTAAAGGGGAGGTTCCACCCCGCGCCCCCCTTAGAGGGAAGGATCATATTCCGGGGAGGTCATGGGAAACCGTATGGTCCTGATCCTGGGACCTCCATTAGGGTTACAATACTCCTCCCCCCTCTACGACCGGAGCAACGTCTACATCCATGGGAGTTTAGCAGTTGAAGGTATAGCCACGAAAGGGGGGCCGATTCCAATAGACACTGTGTAAGTGGCAGTGATCTTGGAGGGTTCTATGGCTGGAGGGTGCTACATGGGTAAGGAGAGGTGAGGTAATGGAGGGATTTGAACTTAACGGTGAGAATTTTAAAATGAATAAACGCAGTTTACTGATAGGGTCATGGCAAACCGTATGTCACAAGGTAAGAACATAGTTACATGACACAAAAGTCGCCGCAGTCCCGGAAGACCATAGGCTGCTCTCTCCTTTGAGAGAGAGCTGACTGGTGGTGATTTAACCTGAGGGTCACCATACCTCCGGTGAGGCCTTCATGGATAACCCGCGCTGTTGACGTCACTCCACATCATGAACCAGCCGTCCAACCAACTGAGCTAAACAATCTGCCACGGTGGGATTCAACCCCAGGGCCATTACCCTTTGGATCACTGGTCAGTGACAATACCACTATGCCACTGCTGCCCTTAGTTATACAGGAACTAGAAGAAGACACTGGGCTGGATTCTCTCACCCCGGGGCCGAGCCGGAGAACCACCGGGACGGGCGCGAATCGCGCCACGCTGCCCCGACGCCGGTTCGCCGATTCTCCGGAGAGCGGAGAATCCGTAGCCCTACGCCATGTTGCGTCGGGGCTGGCGCGGAGAAGGGAGCCACTGCGCATGCGCAGACCCCCGGCGCCCATCTGACGGCGGGTACCGGCAGCTGGAGTGGCGTGGGCTGCTCCAGTACCGTGCTGGCCCCCTGTAGGGGTCAGAATCGCTGCTCCCGAGGACATGTTGACGCCGTCGAGAAACGCGATGGCATTTACGACGGTGTCAACACTTAGCCTGAGGATTGGAGAATCCTGCCCAGTGTCTCAAACCATTCTCCTCTTCAACAAGACTATGGTCAATCGTGATGGGGTCTGTTGAATGATTACTAACGACTGATTGCAATGATTTTGATTACATTTTTCACAACTTCAGGATGCCCCAAAGCATTTTACAACCAATGTAATGCATCTGACATAGAGTCACTTTTGTAATTTAGGAAACGTGACCGATAATTTTCATACAGCAAACAAACTCCCGCAAAGAGCAGAATGATGGATGTTCGGATCATCTGTATTGGCGATGTTCCTCGAAGGACCTATTGTGGCCAGGATGCGGAGGAGAATAACCCTGTTCTTCTTTGAAATAAGGACCTTTTATATCCAGTCGGGAGGAATTCAGCAGGAACTCACTGAAGAGGCTTTTGTGGAAAGTCATTTCACACACGTTATTAAAGTAGTTGGAATGCATCAGCAAGAGTTAATTGAAAACATATGTTAAAAATAACAGGAGTTGTGGAGGAAGCCAGCTCTCTTCCTTATTTAGTCCGGCATCTCCTAAGGATGGAACTAAGCCAAGCATTCCAACGGAAATCATGGAACTGGCATTGGTTTCAAAGGCTCCCGGAAAACCTGGAATTCTATATCTAATTACCATCAGGCTGGCACGCTGACTGCATATCAGAACGTGATAGGTACATGGAAAAATTAATGTATCACAAGTATGTGGTGGTCAGCATTATCTACCTGCATGATAAGAGTTTCACAAGCAGTATCAATGAAATCAGAGGACAATGTGTAGTGATGATTTATTGTGTCAATAATTACAGACTAACTGCATATGACTGAGCCAATAAGACACCCTGAATGCGGCATTGTGAATTGGTTCCTGCATTGCACCTGTACCCTGTCAGCTGAAATATCCACAATTTAATTTTAATCTTCATAATTGGTTGCTCTTTCAACCAGAGAGCTTGGAGAGAATTGAAAAAGTGAGGTGACTAGTGGCAGTGTTAATCACTCACAGAGCAGAAACAGCCCTGGTTTGAGAGTGAAGCTTCCAATTCACTGTCCCCATCAAACACTCCCAGGACAGGTACAGCACGGGGTTAGATACAGAGTAAAACGTCCTCGACACTGTCTCCATCAAACACTCCCAGGACAGGTACAGCACGGGGTTAGATACAGAGTAAAGCTCCCTCTACACTGTCCCCATCAAACACTCCCAGGACAGGTACAGCACGGGGTTAGATACAGAGTAAAGCTCCCTCCACACTGTCCCCAACAAACACTCCCAGGATAGGTACAGCACGGGGTTAGATACAGAGTTAAGCTCCCTCCACACTGTCCCCATCAAACACTCCCAGGACAGGTACAGCACAGGGTTAGTTACAGAGTAAAGCTCCCTCTACACTGTCCCCATCAAACTCTCCCAGGACAGGCACAGCACGGGGTGAGATACAGAGTAAAGTTCCCTCTACACTGTCCCCATCAAACATTCCCAGGACAGGTACAGCATAAGGTTAGATACAGAGTAAAGCTCCCTCTACACTGTCCCCATCAAACACTCACAGGACAGGTACAGCATAAGGTTAGATACAAAGTAAAGCTCCCTCTACACTGTCCCCATCAAACACTCACAGGACAGGTACAGCACAGGGTTACATACAGAGTAAAGCTCCCTCTACACTGTCCCCATCAAACACTCCCAGGACAGGTACAGCACGGGGTTAGATACAGAATAAAGTTCCCTCTACACTGTCCCCATCAAACATTCCCAGGACAGGTACAGCATAAGGTTAGATACAGAGTAAAGCTCCCTCTACACTGTCCCCATCAAACACTCACAGGATAGGTACAGCATAAGGTTAGATACAGAGTAAAGCTCCCTCGACACTGTCCCCATCAAACACTCACAGGACAAGTACAGCACAGGGTTACATACAGAGTAAAGCTCCCTCTACACTGTCCCCATTAAATGCTCCCAGGACAGGTACAGCACGGGGTTAGATACAGAGTAAAGCTCCCTCACATCACACAAACCTGCCTCCCATCCATTGATTCCATCTACACCTCCCACTGCCTGGGGAAAGCGGGCAGTATAATCAAAGATCCCTCCCACCCGGCTTACTCACTCTTCCAACTTCTTCCATCGGGCAGGAGATACAGAAGTCTGAGAACACGCACGAACAGACTTAAAAACAGCTTCTTCCCCACTGTCACCAGGCTCCTAAATGACCCTCTTATGGACTGACCTCATTAACACTACACCCTGTATGCTTCATCCGATGCCAGTGCTTATGTAGTTACATTGTATATGTTGTGTTGCCCTAGTATGTATTTTCTTTTATTCCCTTTTCTTCTCATGTACTTAATGATCTGTTGAGCTGCTCGGAGAAAAATACTTTTCACTGTACCTCGGTACACGTGACAATAAACAAATCCGATCCAATCCAATCCAATCTACACTGTCCCCATCAAACACTCACAGGACAGGTACAGCATGGGGTTAGATGCAGAGTAAAGCTCCCTCTACACTGTCCCCATCAAACACTCCCAGGACAGGTACAGCACAGGGTTACATACAGAGTAAAGCTCCCTCTACACTGTCCCCATCAAACACTCCCAGGACAGGTACAGCACAGGGTTAGATACAGAGTAAAGCTCCCTCTACACTGTCCCCATCAAACACTCCCAGGACAGGTATAGCACGGGGTTAGATACAGAGTAAAGCTCCCTCTACACTGTCCCCATCAAACACTTCCAGGACAGGTACAGCACGGGGTTAGGTACAGAGTAAAGCTCCCTCTACACTGTCCCATCAAACACTCCCAGGACAGGTACAGCACGGGGTTAGATACAGAGTAAAGCTCCCTCTACACTGTCCCCATCAAACACTCCCAGGACAGGTACAGCACGGGGTTAGATACAGAGTAAAGCTCCCTCTACACTGTCCCCATCAAACACTCCCAGGACAGGTACAGCACAGGGTTAGATACAGAGTAAAGCTCCCTCTACACTGTCCCATCAAACACTCCCAGGACAGGTACAGAAAGGGGCTGGTGGAGGGTGATTTACAACAACTTGCATTTATGTAGCACCTTTAAAATAGTGAACCATCCCAAGGCTCTTCATTGGAACGATCAGCAAAGAAAATTTAACAACGGATAAAGATACAGGTTTAAAGGAATATTCTAAAGCCGGAAAGGTTTTGGGAGAGAAGTTCAGAGCTCAGGGCTGGGCAGTGGAATGCACAGTCACCAATGGTGGAACGGTGGAAATGAAGCAATGGAAATGTACCGTAAAGAGTGTTTTTACAGCTGTTCTGGGCAAGAAACTGACATGAAAGCTAAAAGGGGAGAAATGAATGCTGGCGGGTGATGAGCTTGTCTGTACAGAGTTGAAAGACTTGATTAGCTGAGCTGCCGGAAAGGGCAAATGGCAGAGGGAGAGACGTAATCTGGAAACCCAAATGTAAATGAAAGCAGCCAGTGTGTCACGCAGTGGCGAAAGAGAGAGAGAGAACTTGCATCTGTAGATTTCATAGCAATAACAGTGCAGAAGGAGGCCATTCGGCCCATCGAGTCTGCTCCGGCCCTTGGAAAGAGCGCCCCATTTAAGCCCACACCGCCACCCTATCCCCGTAACTCAGTAACCCCACCCAACCATTTTTTGACACTTAAGGGCAATTTAGCATGGCCAATCCACATAACCTGCACATCTTTGGACTGTGGAAGGAAACCTGAGCAGCCGGAGGAAACCCACGCACACATGGGTAAAACGCGCAGACAGTGACCCAAGCTGGCAATTGAACCTGGGTCCCTGGAGCTGTGAAGCAACTGTGCTAACCACTGTTACCGTGCTGCCCTACATTACCTTTTACAAACACGGGGCGAGATTCACCCATTCGGCGGCAGAATGTCCACGCTGTTGGAAACGGTGTTGCGTTTCACGACGGCGTGAACGGGCCGCTGGGAGGACTGATTCTGGCCCCTACAGAGGGCCAGCATGGCGCTGGAGTGGTACACGCCGCTCCAGCCTTGCATCCCGGCGCGAACTGTGCACCGCGGGATCCGCGCATCCGCAGTGACGCCAGCGCCAACACACGCATGTGCTGTGGCCTCCCTCAACGTGCCGGCCCCGACGCAACATGGCGCGGTAGTTCAGGGGCCGGCACGTAAGAAAATAGGCCCGGGGAACGAGAGGCCGGCCCGCCGATCGGTGGGACCCGATCGTGGGCGCAGAGTTCATGGCGGCTACGACCAGTTGTGGACGGCGCCAGCGGGATGCTGCCTTTTTAGAGTGGCCGCTCGGCACATCCGGGCAGGAGAATCGGCGGCCAGTCCGCGTAGAGCGGCCCGTGACCGGCGCCAATGGCGCCGATTCTCCGCTGCACGGAGAATCGAGTGCCGGCGTCGGGGTGGCATGGCGTGGTTGCGGGAATTTTCTGGCCCGGCGCGGGGCTGGGAGAATCCCGCCCACGGCATCCCGAAGCACTTTATAGCTAGTAATGTCCTTCTGAAATGTAGCCACAATTCTAATGTGGGGAACACAGCAGCCAATTTGTGCACAGGAAGATCCCACAATGGCAATATGTCAACTAGCAGATAATCTGGTTTAGTTATTCTTCCTTAAAGAATAAATGCTGACTAGGACGCCTTGGAGAATGCCGGTGCAGTTCATGGAAGCTTGCAGCCCAGAGGAGGTCATCTACCCCCCTTACGCCTTTGTGACCTTTTTGGATAGAGCTTTGCTCGTTCGCAAAAAACTCTGTAAACGTCTTCTGGTCAAAACTCTTCTCGACCCGTTTTGAAAGTTACGATCAAATCTGCTTCCACGACCTTTTCAGGCAGCGCTTTCCAGATCATAACATCGCGCCGTGTTCGAAATTGAAGTTTCTTCGTGTTGCCTCTGTCTCTGTGTCCCTCTGGTACCCACCCTCCTGCCAGTTGTCTCTGTGTCCCTCTGGTAATTTTGAACGCCTCCATTAAATTTGCTCTGAACCGTCCCTGCTCTGAGGAGAACAATCCGAGCTTCTCCAGTCTCCCCACGTAAACAAAGTCCCTCATTTCTGACACCGTTTTTGTAAATCTGTTCTGCATGTGGTGTTTTTTGTAATGATATAAAGACACCAATCACTCATTAAAAATTGTGCAAATGCATTGTGGGTTAATTTATTTCAACTTGGTATGTGAGAACACATGTACGTGGATGGAAAGCTTGAAGCTATCAGCAGCAGAGCTGTGTGTGCTGTGTTCTGCTCACAGCCAAAGTGAAACTGGGACTGGATTACGTGACACACTTCCCTTCCAGTGATGGCGTGCTGCTATCCCTTAAAGGCATATTACGACATTGAATGCTCTTCAAGGACTTGTCATCCTTCCGGAAGTGTGGTGCCCAAAATTGAACGCAATACTCAGGCTGAGGGCTAACCAGTGATTTGTAAAGGATTGGTAAATGTTCCTTTCTTTCATACTCAATAAAGTCAAGGATCCAGTATGCTTTTTAACAGCCTTCTCAAATTGACCTATCCACCTCAAAACATTTGTGTACTTACATCCTCGGGTCTCTCTGCTCTTGCACCTCATTTATAATTTCACCATTCAGTTTAGACAGCCTTTCCGGAGACATCCGATCAAGATATATCACTTCGCCCTTCCCTTTGTTAAGTTTTAATCATCACGTTTGTCGATTTTTCACCAATCACTGTTTGTTCTGCCGAAGTCCATTGCTGTCTTGCTCTTATTTCTTTGACTGGTCCCACAGGATCTTTTACATTGCCCGAGAAGGAAGAGCAGGTCTTGATTTAATATTGCATCAGGAAGCTCCATCAGTGCAACACTCCTACGGTACTGCGATGGGAGTCTCAGCCTGGAATTTGTGCGCAGTTGGACTGGGGACCTGAATCCATAGCCTTCTGTCTGCGAGATGAGAGGGCTACTCACTGGCCAGTGACACCTTAAGTCTTTGCTCTTGGACAGTTGGACACATGCTGCCCATGAGCTCCTATTAAGAACAGCGGTAAGGGAATTAGCTACAATCCACAAAGGGCCACAGATGCCTCCCACCACTGGAGGGACAAATGGTTATATATAGCTTGGGGGGGGGAAACCATTCCACAAACATGGGGCAAGCCAAGGAGGCATGGACTAGGGCAGAGTGTACAGAGATTGAGCTCACCTTATTGGCATGATTGTACATCACACTCTAACCACTCAGCAAACTAGCCCCACGCAGAGTAGTGATGAGGGCAATATTTATTCCTCAACCAACATCACATAAACAAATTATCTGACCGTTGTTGTTTACGTGATCATGCTGTGTATGTAGCTTGCTGAGTTGCCCGCATTACAACCGTGAATGTACGTCAAACGATGTTGTTGTGGCTGTAATGAGCTTTGTCAAGATTCAAGGGCCAACGAACAAAAACCTCTCACAAAAGCAAGTAAATGAACTGTGAAAACTGAGCTCGACGTTAACGCTGGCTTTAAAAAGCTGAGCTAATCCGTCTGAAACTTGAGCATCTATTGTTCTCGGGGAGGTGATTTGACTAACCTTGCTGGTTGTGGTTACTTACATTTCCTGAACTTTGTTTACCATCGGGCAGCACGGTGGCGCAGTGGTTAGCACTGCTGCCTGACGGCACCGAGGTCCCAGGTCCGATCCCGGCTCTGGGTCACTGTCCGTGTGGAGTTTGCACATTCTCCCCGTGTCTGCGTGGGTTTCGCCCCCACAACCCAAAGATGTGCAGGCTAGGTGGATTGGCCACACTAAATTGCCCCTTAATTGGAAAAAATGAATTGGGTACTCTAAATTTATTTAAAGAAAACTTTATTTATCATTCCTGCTCAGCAACCTGTGAACAGTCATGCATTGATCAATAAATGAGAGGAATTTGAGGGACATATCTATGGGTGTCAACATTCCGCATTGCATTATTTTACCAATCACCATTACCAACTGCAGTTTAGATGCCAGCGCCATTGCTGCTGCATTCTGCTGCGTCCGTCCCTTCCTCACCGCCTGGTGGCTCCAATTTTATTTTCCTTTCTGTTCTCAATCCATGAACCACGGATCTAGGAACTCATGAGGGCAGAAATAGGTACAGCACGGGGTTAGTTACAGTGTAAAGCTCCATCTACACTGTCCCCATTAAACACTCCCAGGACAGGTACAGTACGGGGTTAGATACAGAGTAAGTTCCATCTACACTGTCCCCATTAAACACTCCCAGGGCAGGTACAGCACGGGGTTAGATACAGAGTAAAGCTTCCTCTACACTGTCCCCATCAAACACTCCCAGGACAGGTACAGCACGGGGTTAGATACAGAGTAAAGCTCCCTCTATACTGTCCCATCAAACACTCCCAGGACAGGTACAGCACGGGGTTAGATACAGAGTAAAGCTCCCTCCACACTGTCCCCATCAAACACTCACAGGACAGGTACAGCATGGGGTTAGATACAGAGTAAAGCTCCCTCTACACTGTCCCCATCAAACACTCCCAGGAAATGTACAACACGGGGTTAGATACAGAGTAAAGCTCCCTCTACACTATCCCCATCAAACACTCCCAGGACAGGTACACCACGGGGTGAGATACAGAGTAAAGCTCCCTCTACACTGTCTTCATCAAACACTCCCAGGACAGGTACAGCACGGGGTTAGATACAGAGTAAAGCCCCCTCTACACTGTCCCCATCAAACACTCCCAGGACAGGTACAGCACGGGGTTAGATACAGAGTAAAGTTCCCTCTACACTGTCCCCATCAAATACTCCCAGGACAGGTACAGCACAGGGTTAGATACAGAGTAAAGTTCCCTCTACACTGTCCCCATCAAATACTCCCAGGACAGGTACAGCACGGGGTGAGATACAGAGTAAAGCTCCCTCTACACTGTCCCCGTCAAACATTCCCAGGGCAGGTACAGCACAGGGTTAGATACAGAATAAAGCTCCCTCTACACTGTCCCCATCAAACACTCCCAGGGCAGGTACAGCACGGGGTTAGATACAGAATAAAGCTCCCTCTACACTGTCCCCATCAAACACTCCCAGGACAGGGACAGCACGGGGTTAGATAAATACAATATTAACTTTCAATAGGGAATTAGACAAATCCTTGAAGAGGATTAACTGAGGAAACATGTCAACATTTACTGAGGGACACTTCCGGTTGCGGCTATGCGGAGCTAAGCCGCACGATTCGGCAGCTCCCGCGAACACGGACCTTCGGGCTCGATAGAAGAGCCCCAACGGAATATTTTTCACAGCCAACCCATGGGGAAGAGAGGAGAGAGGTCCCCTACTAACTTGTATGGACCGGACCCGCAGCGAAACGGCCAAAAAAGTGGCATTGGAGCAGCGGGAGAAGAAAGGGAAAACAAACAAAATGGCGGCGGTGGGGGACAAAGATGAGATGCAGGAATTCATCAAGCGCTGCTTCGAGAAGCTGCGCAAAGAGATGGTGGCGCCTATGTTGGCAATAATTGAAGGACTTGGGGCAACCCAGAAAGCCCACGAGGTGAAGATCCAGGAGATCCAGGACAAAGTGAGTGAGAATGAGGACGAGCTCTTGGGCCTGGCGGTGAGAGTGGAGCGGCACGAGGCGCTACACAAGAAGTGGGCGGGAAGACTCGAAGACCTGGAGAACAGGTCGAGGAGAAATAATCTGAGGATCCTGGGTCTCCCAGAAGGAGTGGAGGGGGCCGACGCCGCGGCATATGCGGGCACAATGATCGGGGCGCTGATGGGCGCGGAGGCCCCCCTGGGATTGCTGGAGCTGGATGGGGCGCACCGACTGCTAGCGAGGAAACCCAAGGCCAATGAGCCGCCAAGGGCGATGGTGGTGAGATTTCACCGGTTTACGGACAGAGGGTCCTGAAATGGGCCAAGAAGGAATGGAGCAGCAAGTGGGACAGTGCTGAGATCAGAATATACCCGGACTGGAGCACGGAGGTCGCTAAGCGGAGAGCGGGTTTCAACCAGGCCAAAGCGGTGCTGCATCGGAAAGGAGTGAAATTTGGAATGTTGCAGCCAGCGCGACTGTGGGTTACACATAATGGCCAACACCACTACTTCGAAACGCTCGAAGAGGCGTGGACCTTTATACAAACTGAAAAGTTGGACTCTAATTGAGGGTTTGTGAGGGTGGGGGGTATTTGAGGGTTGAAGTATGATGGTTGTTGTATATAGGGGGGCAATCACGCGCAGGGAATGTTAAATGGGCTGGGGGAGAGAGACTAGGCCGCGACAGGAGCTGCGCCAGAGGGGCCGGGGCAGGCTTTGGAAAGCGCGGTTTTTTTCCCCCGCGTGCGGGAATAAAGGCGGGAAGGGAAACAAGGGAACGTATATTGATCGGGAGACTCCCACACGGGGGGGGCCAAAGGGATGGCGGGGGAAGCCGGGGTCAGCAGGTGTCAGCTGACTTACGGGAGTGATATGGGGGGAGCAAAAAAGCTAGACAGGGATCTAGCGGGGGGGAGGGGAGGGGGGAAGGGGGGGAAAAAGGGTTGCTGCTGCACTGGCCGAAAGGGAATGGGACACATAAGAGGTGGTCGGGACGGAGGTCCTCCGGCTGGGGGACTGGAGGGTGAGGGAGACGCGAACACGGGATTGGCCCAGAAAAGGAGATGACGGGGGGAGAGAGTGAGAGCCACTCCAATCCGGCTGATAACGTGGAACGTGAGGGGCCTGATTGGGCCGGTGAAGAGGGCTCGAGTGTTCGCGCACTTGAAGGGACTGAAGGCAGACATGGCTATGCTCCAAGAGACACACCTGAAGGTGGCGGACCAGGTTAGGTTAAGAAGGGAATGGGTAGGACAGGTATTTCACTCGGGACTGGACGCGAAAAATAGAGGGGTGGCAATTCTGGTGGGAAAGCATGTGTCATTCGAGGCCAAGACTATCGTAGTGGATAATGGAGGGAGATATGTGATGGTGAGTGGTAGGTTGCAAGGGACGTGGGTGGTGTTGGTAAATGTATACTCCTCAAACTGGGATGATGCTGGATTCATGAAGCGCATGTTGGGGCGCATTCCGGACCTGGAGGTAGGAGGACTGATAATGGGAGGGGACTTTAACACAGTGCTGGATCCAGCACTAGACCGCTCCAGATCAAGGACGGGAAAGAGGCCGGCGGCGGCCAAGGTGCTCAGGGGGTTTATGGATCAGATGGGGGGAGTGGACCCATGGAGGTTTGCAAGACCGCAGGCCAGGGAATTTTCTTTCTTTTCCCACGTGCACAAGGCCTACTCCCGGATAGATTTCTTTGTTCTGGGCAGGGCGCTCATCCCGAGGGTGGAGGGGACGGAGTATTCGGCCATAGCCGTTTCGGACCATGCCCCGCACTGGGTGGAAATGGGGCTGGGAGAGGAGAGGGACCAACGCCCGCTGTGGCGGCTGGACGTGGGACTGCTGGCAGATGAGGTGGTGTGTGGGAAGGTGAGGGGGTGTATCGAAAGGTACTTGGAGGCCAACGACAACAGGGAGGTGCGAGTGGGGGTGGTATGGGAGGCGGTGATCAGGGGAGAGCTAATCTCCATCAGGGCTCATAGGGAGAAGACAGAGGGCATGGAAAGGGAGAGGTTAGTGGGGGAGATTTTGCGAGTGGACAGGAGATACGCAGAGGCCCCGGAGGAAAGATTACTTGGGGAAAGGCGACGGCTCCAGACGGAGTTTGACCTGTTGACCACGGGGAAGGCAGAGGCACAGTGGAGGAAGGCGCAGGGGGTGACCTACGAGTACGGGGAAAAGGCCAGTCGGATGCTGGCACACCAGCTCCGTAAGAGGATGGCAGCGAGGGAAATAGGGGGAATCAAAGATGGAGGGGGAGCCACGGTTCAGAGTGCAACAAAAATAAACAAGGTATTCAAGGCCTTCTATGAAGAGCTGTACAGATCCCAGCCCCCAGGGGGGGAAAGAGGGGATGAGACGATTCCTAGACCAACTGTGGTTCCCGAGGGTGGAGGAGCAAGAGGTGGCTGGTCTGGGGGCACCAATCGGGTTGGAGGAGCTGAGTAAGGGTTTGGGGAGCATGCAGGCGGGGAAGGCCCCGGGGCCGGACGGGTTCCCGGTGGAGTTCTACAGAAAGTATGTGGACCTGTTGGCCCCGCTACTAGTGAGGACTTTTAACGAGGCAAGAGAGGAAGGGACCCTGTCCCCGACAATGTCGGAGGCGACAATTTCCTTGATTCTGAAGCGAGACAAGGACCCACTGCAATGTGGATCGTACAGGCCGATTTCGCTCCTTAATGTGGACGCTAAGCTATTGGCAAAAGTGCTGGCCACGAGGATTGAGGACTGTGTCCCGGGGGTGATTCATGAGGACCAGACGGGATTCGTAAAGGGCAGGCAATTAAATACCAATGTGCGGCGGCTCTTAAACATGATAATGATGACATCGGAGGAGGGAGAGACGGAGATAGTGGCAGCTATGGACGCGGAAAAGGCCTTTGACCAAGTAGAGTGGGAGTACCTCTGGGAGGTGTTGCATAGGTTTGGGTTCGGGGGAGGGTTTATTAGCTGGGTTAAGCTCCTTTACAGCGCCCCGGTGGCGAGTGTGGTAGCGGAGGTCGGAGTACTTTCGGCTGTACCGAGGAACGAGGCAGGGGTGCCCCCTGTCCCCCCTGTTGTTTGCATTGGTGATCGAACCCTTGGCCATATCACTGAGGGAGTCTAATAAATGGAGGCGGGTGGTCCGCGGGGGAGAAGAGCATCGGGTGTCGCTATACGCGGATGACCTGTTGCTGTACGTGGCGGACCCAATGGAGGGGATAGTGGAGGTCATGCAGACTCTGAGGGAGTTTGGGGAGTTCTCGGGCTATAAGCTCAATGTAGGGAAGAGTGAGCTCTTTGTATTACAGGCAGGGGACCAAGAAAGAGGGATGGGGGACCTACCGCTGAGGAGGGCGGTGGGGAGTTTTCGGTATCTGGGGATCCAGATAGCCAGGAGTTGGGGGGCCCTACACAAATTGAATCTGACGAGGTTAGTGGACCAAATGGAGGTGGACTTCAAAAGATGGGACATGTTGCCGCTCTCGTTGGCGGATAGAGTGCAGTCGGTCAAAATGGTGGTCCTTCCGAGGTTTTTGTTTGTGTTTCAGTGCCTTCCCATTGTGATCACCAAGGGTTTTTTTAAGAGAGTAGGTAGGAGTATTATGGGGTTTGTGTGGGCGAATAAGACCCCGAGGGTAAGGAGAGGATTTCTGGAACGCAGTAGGGACCGAGGAGGGCTGACGCTGCCAAACCTAGGGAGCTACTACTGGGCAGCAAATGTGGCGATGATCCGCAAGTGGGTTATGGAGGGAGAGGGGACGGCATGGAAGAGGATGGAGATGGCGTCCTGTAAAGGAACGAGCTTGGGGGCGTTGGTGACAGCACCGCTGCCGCTCTTGCCGACAAAGTATACCACGAGCCCGGTGGTGGCCGCAACGCTAAGGATCTGGGGCCAGTGGAGACGGCACAGGGGTGCAGTGGGAGCCTTGGTGTGGTCCCCGATTAGGGGTAATGAACGGTTTGTCCCTGGGAAGATGGACGGGGGGTTCCAGGGCTGGCATCGGGCGGGGATTAGAAGAATGGGGGACCTGTTCATTGATGGGACATTTGCGAGCCTAGGGGCACTGGAGGAGAAGTTTGAGTTACCCCCGGGAAATGCATTTAGATATATGCAGGTGAGGGCTTCTGTGAGGCGACAGGTCAGGGAATTCCCGTTGCTCCCGGCACAAGAAATTCAAGACAGGGTGATCTCGTGTGTATGTGTCGGGGAGGGCAAGGTTTCGGCAATACACCAGGAGTTGAAAGAAGAGGGAGAAGCACTAGCAGAAGAGTTGAAGGGTAAATGGGAGGAGGAGCTGGGGGAGGAGATCGAGGAAGGTTTGTGGGCTGACGCCCTGGGTAGGGTTAATTCCTCCTCCTCATGTGCCAGGCTCAGCCTGATACAATTTAAGGTGGTTCACAGAGCGCATTTGACGGGGGCGAGGTTGAGTAGGTTCTTTGGGGTAGAGGACAGATGTGGAAGGTGCTCAGGGAGTCCGGCGAACCATGTCCACATGTTTTGGTCATGCCCGACACTGGAGGGGTTCTGGAGAGGAGTGGCGGGAGCAATATCTCAGGTGGTGAATGTCCGGGTCAAGCCAAGCTGGGGGCTAGCAATATTCGGAGTAGTGGATGAGCCGGGAGTGCAGGAGGCGAAAGAGGCCGGCATTCTGGCCTTTGCGTCCCTAGTAGCCCGGCGAAGGATCTTGCTAATGTGGAAGGAGGCGAAGCCCCCCAGCCTGGAGGCCTGGATAAACGACATGGCTGGGTTCATAAAGCTGGAAAGGATTACGTTTGCCTTGAGAGGGTCTGCGCAGGGGTTCTACAGGCGGTGGCAACCGTTCCTAGACTACCTCGCAGAGCGTTAGAGGAAGGTCGGTCAGCAGCAGCAGCAACCTTGGGGGGGGAACGAGAGATTGTTTGAGGGGACGGATGAGCGGGAGATAACATGGAGGGTTTATGGAAACTGGCACGTGCGGGCGCGAGCCAGTGTATGAAGCTATGTAAATATACCATTTTGCCATGTATATATCTTGCTCAGGGCGATTTTGTGTTATTTTGTTACGGGGTGGGGGCGGGGTTATTGTTTGTAAGGGGAAAAAATTGTGTCGTTTAAAAACTTTAATAAATATATATATATTTTTAAAAAACATTTACTGAGGGAATTTGTCTGAAGAATTGTGGGGGGTGGGGAACAGAATACGTTGGATAAAAGCACCATTTATGTTATAAAGTCCATATAAGTATTGTTCGCATTAGTCCATGCCCTGTCATCAGCGGCAGTTTTACTTTGGTAGTTTTTGTTTATGAGTGCCATGTTTTAGTTGTTTTCTGTGTGATTAGAGGTGAAAGAAAACTTGCAGATAAAACACACGCCCCATATTTACCGAAATTAAACATTGCTATTTCAGAGACGAGTTACATTTTCCAAATCTCAAGTTACTCACCAATCCTGTATTCCTTGTTTAGGAAGGGCACTCCCTTCCCCACAAGTTGTGTCACTTCTCCTGCATGTTTGTTTGCCGGGTGCAGAAGCCTAATGGTATGTAGTTACAAGTTCTGTGACGTTGTTGTGATGCTGATGCTAACACCATTGACATCAATGCCATTTGCATTCTCACTCCGCTTTGTTTTCTGGATCTGATCATTTATGTTGGTGCGGGGAAGGGAGGGCCCGTGTTCTCCCTGATCTCTGTAATCTCCTCCAGCCCACAACTCTCCGCGGTCTCTTCTCGCCTCCAAATCTGCCTCTTGCACGTTCCCAATTGTAATCCCTCCACCATTGGTGGCCCTGCCCCGTGGCTCAGGAATTCTCACCATAAATCTCTCCGACTCTCTACCTCACTCTTTTAATAGCTGCCTCTGGCCAGCTCGAATAGGAATTGCTCCCCCCCCCCCGCCCAATGTAATTGAGGGGACCAAATATCCAATTTTGTTCTCTTCATGGAAATTGGTCAATGAAGAATGGGCCCATCTCATAACTCGTTATAAACGTGAGGATGCAGCATTACAGACATTGGAACATGCAAAATGCTGACTGTATTCCCCAACACTCTCCACAGTAGAAACATGCTGGGGGTGCTCTACCCGAATTGGGACAGAGTCCCGTGGCGCACGCGATTAGCCGGGTGTTTCCCAGCACTCGGAGTGCTGGGAAACACTCCACTGTCTAACGCCCATCTGGGTCGGTCGGGGGCCTCAGTAGGGAGCGTGCGACCCAGGCCGCACTTGGCCCCGTACCCTGCACTGAGGTTCTCCGCTCGCCAGTGCAAGGGGATATCGGGACAACATTTTGAAAAAGCATCCCAATCTCTCGGGCCCCTCACATGACTCCCGAAATCCCCTCCAAACCCCAACTCACTAAAAGGGGGTCCTCGAGCCCCCTGCACCCCTCCATACCCGCACAGGGTACCCACCAGCCTGAACCCTGCCGCCTAAGACAATGCAGCTAAGGCACCCTGGCACTGCCCCTGTCTGCTGAGGCACCAGGGTGCCAGGATGTCCAGCTAGAATCAGCAGTTCCACCCTGCCCAGAGGGCATGCACCCTGGAGACCCCCACGAGTGCCGCTCCGCCTGGTCCCTGTTTGTAGAGACCAGCTCTGAATGGTTCTTGACCGAGGTCTCCAAGGTGAGGGGATTAGATCCCACACCTGAGTTAGATCCCAGGCAAGCATATTAGAGTGAGACTAGCGGGATGGCTAGGATTCACATTGCGACGTCTTGCAAGGTTGCGTTAGATCTAGTGAGGCGTGCACCCTTGTTGCTATAATTCCTTGTTGCTTTTTCCAAGGCGACCCCTCGACCAAGCAGAGTTGACTTGTCAACAAATCAGAACCCTATAAATTGTTGTGATGGTTTGAAATTTTGTATTCTGGTGCTTGTCCTGATGAATGCAAGATGAAAAGCTTCAGCAACATGTCTCTCTTTTCAGCAAGATTCAAATAGGACCAGAGGAATAGGAAGATTAACGGGTGGCACAGTGGTTAGCGCTGCTGCCTCAGAGTGGCAGGAACCCGGGTTTATATTCCGGCCTTGGGTGACTGTGTGGAGTTTGCACATTCTGCCAGTGTCTGCGTGGGTTTCCTCCCACAGTCCACAGATGTGCAGGTTAGGTGGAGTGGCCATGCTAAATTGCCCCTTAGTGTCCAAAGATTTGTAGGTTAGGTAGGGTTACCAGGATAAAGCGGAGAAGAGGCCTAGATAGGGTGCTCCTTCAGAGGGTTGGTGCAGACTCGATGGGCTGAATAGCCTCCTTCTGCACTGTAGGGATTCGACGATTCTAGGAGGAGGTCACTTAACCCCCGAGAGCTGATTCCATGATTGAATTAGACTGTGTCTGATCTGCATCCATCGACCTTGGCTCCACGGACCTCCTACACCCTCATCAAGCAAAATCTATCACTCTCAGATTTAAAATGGTTAACTGAGTTAGCGTCCACTGCTTTTTGTGGGAGAGAGTTCTGCAACTCGACCAGCCTTTGTGTGAAAACGTGTTCCCGACCTTCTCTGCTGCATCAACAGCCTCTGATGTTAAAGTTGTGTCGCCTGCTGCTGCCCTCTTCCGCCAACGGAGCAAGTTGCTCTCGATCTCCCCAATCAAAAATCCTCAGTTCATATCACTCCATGACCTCCTATTCTGCAAAGACCACCAGCCTGCTTTATTTAATCACTGTCACAATCTATTCTTGGAGTCATGGTAACGGTCCGGTGATAGTCCAGCCTCGATTGAGACCATGATGGTGGCTCAGGATCTCACCCAGGGGTCGATTCATGATGTGTGAATCTGGTCAATGACTGTCAACAGTTATGGGCTGTTTAGCACAGGGCTAAATCGCTGGCTTTGAAAGCAGACCAAGGCCCGCCAGCAGCACGGTTCAATTCCCGTAACAGCCTCCCCGAACAGGCACCGGAATGTGGCGACTAGGGGCTTTTCACAGTAACTTCATTTGAAGCCGACTTGTGACAATAAGCGATTTTCATTTTCATTTCATCGGGGGAGTCAAACCCAAGCCCACCGCTGACCCTGTGCTGGCCTGATAACTGTGCACTTTGAACATGCCGACTGAGGTGATCTCAGTGGCTGCAGTGGACAGGAGGAGCCATTTGCGGATTGTCCTTTCTATCGTTCACCTACATTTCAATAGCACCTGTCGTGGCGCCAGGCATCCCTGAAGCACTTAACAGCCCCAATGAAGTGCTTTCCTGACGTGCAGTCACGGTTGTCTGTTAGAAAATGGGTGCACAGCAAGATCCCACAGAGAGCACCGTGATGCCAGTCAGATGATCTATTCTTTGTGCTGTTGGTTGAGCAATAGATATTTGCCAGGACACTGGCCATTAGGTCTCCATTAAAATAGTGGAATGGCATATTCCACATCTCCCTCAGAGAGCGTATCCCATCCAAACAGCTACGTGATTAATTACCAGATAGTCTGTTTTAGAGATGCTGGTTGGGGGATAGAAATCATCTATCTACATCGGAACTACATCCCGGTCCTTCAGTTGAAATATTGCCATGAGATCTTCGACCTCCCGAGAGGCAGATGTGACCTCTATCAGTGCAGCATTCTCTCAGTACTGGCGCGTGTCAGTCAGGATTTTGCACTTATGGCTCCAGATTGGAACTTGACAATCTATCAGTTGCAACTGATCGCACTCAACCCGGCCAGTCAGATGCTAGAACGTTCAAATGGTACTCCAGGGTTTGAGCACCAAAATCAAGACTGACATGGACCATGTAGTACTGAGGGAGTGCTACACTGTCAGAGGGTCAGTACTGAGGGAGTGCTACACTGTCAGAGGGTCAGTACTGAGGGAGTGCTACACTGTCAGAGGGTCAGTACTGAGGGAGTGCTGCACTGTCAGAGGGTCAGTACTGAGGGAGTGCTTCACTGTCAGAGGGTCAGTACTGAGGGAGAGCTACACTGTCAGAGGGTCAGTACTGAGGGAGTGCTGCACTGTCAGAGGGTCAGTACTGAGGGAGTGCTGCACTGTCAGAGGGTCAGTACTGAGGGCGTGCTCCACTGTCAGAGGATCAGTACTGAGGGAGTGCTACACTGTCATAGGGTCAGTACTGAGGGAGAGCTGCACTGTCAGAGGGTCAGTACTGAGGGCGTGCTCCACTGTCAGAGGATCAGTACTGAGGGAGTGCTGCACTGTCAGAGGATCAGTACTGAGGGAGCGCTGCGCTGTCAGAGGGTCAGTACTGAGGGAGTGCTGCACTGTCAGAGGGTCAGTACAGAGGGAGTGCTGCACTGTCAGAGGGTCAGTTCTGAGGGATCACTGCAATCTCAGAGGGTCAGTATTGAGGGAGTGCTGAGGTGTCAGAGGGAGTGCTGAGGTGTCAGAGGGAGTGCTGAGGTGTCAGAGGGTCAGTACTGAGGGAGTGCTGCACTGTCAGGGGGTCAGTACTGAGGGAGTGCTGCACTTTCAGAGGATCAGTACTGAGGGAGCGCTGCGCTGTCAGAGGGTCAGTACTGAGGGAGTGCTGCACTGTCAGAGGGTCAGTACTGAGGGAGTGCTGCACTTTCAGAGGTTCAGTACTGAGACTGGTGTGACAATGGAGACTAAGATTGTGAATCGAGGAATGGTGGGAAGGGTTAAATGCAATCCTCTTCATAAAACTCTGTGCACTCGCCACTTGCATTCTTTTTTCTGTCTGAACAAACATTCGCTTATCAGTGGGAAGATATGGTGTGGGCCAGTTGGTGGTGTTAAAAAGAAATCTGATATATTTAGCCCCTGGAAAGGCAAATGCGTTCATTTAGAAAATCTGAAACTACACACAATCAATCGTGCCCCAGTTGAAATCTGTACCTAAACCCCAGGGGTGGATCTGCCACATTGAGGGAGTGAGTCCAGCCCAGTCTACACACTGTTCAACTCAGCCAGTGTTTCAGACAAAGGGGCAACTTTCCTGCTGAAATACAGGGGGCTACATTCATTCAGCTTCAGGATAGCAGAGAGGGGGGGGGGTCTGGATAGGAGAGGGGCGGGGGGGTCTGGATAGGAGAGGGGCGGGGGGGTCTGGATAGGAGAGGGGCGGGGGGGGGGCTGGATAGGAGAGGGGCGGGGGGGCTGGATAGGAGAGGGGCGGGGGGGGGCTGGATAGGAGAGGGGCGGGGGGGGGGCTGGATAGGAGAGGGGGGGCTGGATAGGAGAGGGGGGGCTGGATAGGAGAGGGGGGGCTGAATAGGAGAGGGGGGGGCTGGATAGGAGAGGAGAGGGGAGGGGGGGCTGGATAGGAGAGGGGAGGGGGGGCTGGATAGGAGAGGGGAGGGGGGGCTGGATAGGAGAGGGGAGGGGGGGCTGGATAGGAGAGGGGAGGAGGGGCTGGATAGGAGAGGGGAGGGGAGGGAGAGGGGGGGGGCTGGATAGGAGAGGGGAGGGGGGGGGCTGGATAGGAGAGGGGAGGGGGGGGCTGGATAGGAGAGGGGAGGGGGGGGGCTGGATAGGAGAGGGGAGGGGGGGCTGGATAGGAGAGGGGAGGGGGGGGCTGGATAGGAGAGGGGAGGGGGGGGCTGGATAGGAGAGGGGAGGGGGGGGCTGGATAGGAGAGGGGAGGGGGGGCTGGATAGGAGAGGGGAGGGGGTGCTGGATAGGAGAGGGGAGGGGGGGTGCTGGAGAGGGGAGGGGGGGCTGGATAGGAGAGGGGAGGGGGGGCTGGATAGGAGAGGGGAGGGGGGGCTGGATAGGAGAGGGAGGGGGGGCTGGATAGGAGAGGGGAGGGGGGGCTGGATAGGAGAGGGGAGGGGGGGCTGGATAGGAGAGGGGAGGAGGGGCTGGATAGGAGAAGGGAGGGGGGGCTGGATAGGAGAGGGGAGGGGGGGCTGGATAGGAGAGGGGAGGGGGGGCTGGATAGGAGAGGGGAGGGGGGGCTGGATAGGAGAGGGGAGGGGGGGCTGGATAGGAGAGGGGAGGGGGGGCTGGATAGGAGAGGGGAGGGGGGGCTGGATAGGAGAGGGGAGGGGGGCTGGATAGGGGGAGAGGGGGGGCTGGATAGGGGGAGAGGGGGGGCTGGATAGGGGGAGAGGGGGGGCTGGATAGGGGGAGGGGGGGCTGGATAGGGGGAGAGGGGTGCTGGATAGGGGGAGAGGGGGGGCTGGATAGGGGGAGAGGGGGGGCTGGATAGGGGGAGAGGGGGGCTGGATAGGAGGAGGGGGGGGCTGGATAGGGGGGGGCTGGATAGGGGGGGGCTGGATAGGGGGGGGCTGGATAGGGGGGGGGCTGGATAGGGGGGGGGGCTGGATAGGGGGGGGCTGGATAGGGGGGGGGCTGGATAGGGGGGGGGCTGGATAGGGGGGGGCTGGATAGGGGGGGGCTGGATAGGGGGGGGCTGGATAGGGGGGGGCTGGATAGGGGGGGGCTGGATAGGGGGGGGCTGGATAGGGGGGGGCTGGATAGGGGGGGGCTGGATGGGGGGGGCTGGATGGGGGGGGCTGGATGGGGGGGGGCTGGATGGGGTGGGGGGCTGGATGGGGGGGCTGGATAGGGGGGGCTGGATAGGGGGGGGCTGGATGTGGGGGGGGCTGGATGGGGGGGGCTGGATGGGGGGGGGCTGGATGGGGGGGGGCTGGATGGGGTGGGGGGCTGGATGGGGGGGCTGGATGGGGTGGCTGGATAGGGGGGGCTGGATAGGGGGATGGGGGGGGCTGGATAGGGGGGGGCTGGATAGGGGGGGCTGGATAGGGGGGGCTGGATAGGGGGGGGCTGGATAGGGGGATGGGGGGGGCTGGATAGAGGGGGGCTGGATAGGGGGAGGGGGGGGGCTGGATAGGGGGAGAGGGGGGGCTGGATAGGGGGAGAGGGGGGGGCTGGATAGGGGGAGAGGGGGGGGCTGGATAGGGGGAGAGGGGGGGGCTGGATAGGGGGAGAGGGGGGGGCTGGATAGGGGGAGAGGGGGGGGCTGGATAGGGGGAGGGGGGGCTGGATAGGGGGGGGGAGGGGGGGGGCTGGATAGGGGGAGAGGGGGGGGCTGGATAGGGGGAGAGGGGGGGGCTGGATAGGGGGAGAGGGGGGGGCTGGATAGGGGGAGAGGGGGGGGCTGGATAGGGGGAGAGGGGGGGCTGGATAGGGGGAGAGGGGGGGGCTGGATAGGGGGAGAGGGGGGCTGGATAGGGGGAGGGGGGGGCTGGATAGGGGGAGAGGGGGGCTGGATAGGGGGGGAGGGGGGAGAGGGGGGGCTGGATAGGGGGGGAGGGGGGGAGAGGGGGGCTGGATGGGGGGAGGGGGGAGAGGGGGGGCTGGATAGGGGGAGAGGGGGGCTGGATAGGGGGAGAGGGGGGGCTGGATAGGGGGAGAGGGGGGGCTGGATAGGGGGAGAGGGGGGGGCTGGATAGGGGGAGAGGGGGGCTGGATAGGGGGGGAGGGGGGGGAGAGGGGGGCTGGATAGGGGGGAGGGGGGAGAGGGGGGCTGGATAGGGGGAGAGTGGGGC
Source organism: Scyliorhinus torazame (assembly GCF_047496885.1). Taxonomy (NCBI): domain Eukaryota; kingdom Metazoa; phylum Chordata; class Chondrichthyes; order Carcharhiniformes; family Scyliorhinidae; genus Scyliorhinus; species Scyliorhinus torazame. Next base: position 21,020,572 of record NC_092724.1, on the reverse strand, counting down.
TGGATAGGGGGAGAGGGGGGCTGGATAGGGGGGGAGGGGGGGGGAGAGGGGGGCTGGATAGGGGGAGAGTGGGGCTGGATAGGGGGAGAGGGGGCTGGATAGGGGGAGAGGGGGGCTGGATAGGGGGAGAGGGGGGCTGGATAGGGGGAGAGGGGGCTGGATAGGGGGAGAGGGGGGCTGGATAGGGGGAGAGTGGGGGGCTGGATAGGTGGAGAGGGGGGCTGGATAGGGGGAGAGGGGGGCTGGATAGGGGGAGAGGGGGGCTGGATAGGGGGAGAGGGGGGCTGGATAGGGGGAGAGGGGGGCTGGATAGGGGGAGAGGGGGGCTGGATAGGGGGAGAGTGGGGGGGGGCTGGAGGGGGAGGGGGGCTGGGGGGATGGGGGCGCGGGGGGGGGGCTGGATAGGGGGAGAGGGGGGCTGGATAGGGGGAGAGGGGGGCTGGATAGGGGGAGAGTGGGGGGCTGGATAGGGGAGAGTGGGGGGCTGGATAGGGGAGAGTGGGGGGGCTGGATAGGGGGAGAGTGGGGGGGCTGGATAGGGGGAGAGTGGGGGGGCTGGATAGGGGGAGAGTGGGGGGCTGGATAGGGGGAGAGTGGGGGGCTGGATAGGGGGAGAGTGGGGGGCTGGATAGGGGGAGAGTGGGGGGGCTGGATAGGGGGAGAGTGGGGGGGCTGGATAGGGGGAGGGTGGGCTGGATAGGGAGAGGGAGGGGGGGCTGGATAGGGGGGGGCTGGATAGGGAGAGGGGAGGGGGGGCTGGATAGGGGGGGGCTGGATAGGGGGGGGGCTGGATAGGGGGGGTGCTGGATAGGGGGGGTGCTGGATAGGGGGGGTGCTGGATAGGGGGGGGTGCTGGATAGGGGGGGGTGCTGGATAGGGGGGGGTGCTGGATAGGGGGGGGGTGCTGGATAGGGGGGGGTGCTGGATAGGGGGGGGGCTGGATAGGGGGGGGGGCTGGATAGGGGGGGGGGCTGGATAGGGAGTGAGGGTGGGGGCTGGATAGGGAGTGGGGGGGGCTGGATAGGGAGTGAGGGGGGGGCTGGATAGGGAGAGAGGGGGGGGCTGGATAGGGAGAGAGGGGGGGCTGGATAGGGAGAGAGGGGGGGCTGGATAGGGAGAGGGGGGGGGGGGCTGGATAGGGAGAGGGGGGGCTGGATAGGGAGAGGGGGGGGCTGGATAGGGAGAGGGGGGGGGCTGGATAGGGAGAGGGGGGGGGCTGGATAGGGAGAGGGGGGGGGGGCTGGATAGGGAGAGGGGGGGCTGGATAGGGAGAGGGGGGGGCTGGATAGGGAGAGGGGGGGGCTGGATAGGGAGAGGGGGGGCTGGATAGGGAGAGGGGGGGCTGGATAGGGAGAGGGGGGGGCTGGATAGGGAGAGGGGGGGGGCTGGATAGGGAGAGGGGGGGGGCTGGATAGGGAGGGGGGGGGGCTGGATAGGGAGGGGGGGGGCTGGATAGGGAGAGGGGGGGGGGCTGGATAGGGGGGGGGGGCTGGATAGGGATAGGGGGGGGGGCTGGATAGGGATAGGGGGGGGGGCTGGATAGGGAGAGGGGGGGGGGCTGGATAGGGAGAGGGGGGGGGGCTGGATAGGGAGAGGGGGGGGGGGCTGGATAGGGAGAGGGGGGGGGGGCTGGATAGGGAGAGGGGGGGGCTGGATAGGGAGAGGGGGGGGGCTGGATAGGGAGAGGGGGGGGGCTGGATAGGGAGAGGGGGGGGGCTGGATAGGGAGAGGGGGGGGGGCTGGATAGGGAGAGGGGGGGGGGCTGGATAGGGAGAGGGGGGGGGCTGGATAGGGAGAGGGGGGGGGCTGGATAGGGAGAGGGGGGGGCTGGATAGGGAGAGGGGGGGGGCTGGATAGGGAGAGGGGGGGGGGGCTGGATAGGGAGAGGGGGGGGGGGCTGGATAGGGAGAGGGGGGGGGGGCTGGATAGGGAGAGGGGGGGGGGGCTGGATAGGGAGAGGGGGGGGGGGGGCTGGATAGGGAGAGGGGGGGGGGGGCTGGATAGGGAGAGGGGGGGGGGCTGGATAGGGAGAGGGGGGGGGGGCTGGATAGGGAGAGGGGGGGGGGCTGGATAGGGAGAGGGGGGGGGGGGCTGGATAGGGAGAGGGGGGGGGGGCTGGAGAGGGGGGGGGCTGGATAGGGAGAGGGGGGGGGGGCTGGATAGGGAGAGGGGGGGGGGGGCTGGATAGGGAGAGGGGGGGGGGGCTGGATAGGGAGAGGGGGGGGGGCTGGATAGGGAGAGGGGGGGGGGGCTGGATAGGGAGAGGGGGGGGGGGCTGGATAGGGAGAGGGGGGGGGGGGCTGGATAGGGAGAGGGGGGGGGGGCTGGATAGGGAGAGGGGGGGGGCTGGATAGGGAGAGGGGGGGGGGCTGGATAGGGAGAGGGGGGGGGGGCTGGATAGGGAGAGGGGGGGGGGGGCTGGATAGGGAGAGGGGGGGGGGGCTGGATAGGGAGAGGGGGGGGGGGCTGGATAGGGAGAGGGGGGGGGGGCTGGATAGGGAGAGGGGGGGGGGGCTGGATAGGGAGAGGGGGGGGGGGCTGGATAGGGAGAGAGGGGGGGTGGCTGGATAGGGAGAGAGGGGGGGTGGCTGGATAGGGAGAGAGGGGGGTGGCTGGATAGGGAGAGAGGGGGGGTGGCTGGATAGGGGAGAGAGGGGGGGGGGGCTGGATAGGGAGAGAGGGGGGGGGGCTGGATAGGGAGAGAGGGGGGGGGGCTGGATAGGGAGAGAGGGGGGGGGGCTGGATAGGGAGAGAGGGGGGGGGGCTGGATAGGGAGAGGGGGGGGGGGGCTGGATAGGGAGAGAGGGGGGGGGGCTGGATAGGGAGAGAGGGGGGGGGGCTGGATAGGGAGAGAGGGGGGGGGGCTGGATAGGGAGAGAGGGGGGGGGGGCTGGATAGGGAGAGAGGGGGGGGGCTGGATAGGGAGAGAGGGGGGGGGGGCTGGATAGGGAGAGAGGGGGGGGGGCTGGATAGGGAGAGAGGGGGGGGGGCTGGATAGGGAGAGAGGGGGGGGGGCTGGATAGGGAGAGAGGGGGGGGGCTGGATAGGGAGAGAGGGGGGGGGGCTGGATAGGGAGAGAGGGGGGGGGGCTGGATAGGGAGAGAGGGGGGGGGGCTGGATAGGGAGAGAGGCGGGGGCTGGATTGGGGGCAGGCTGGGGAGACCTACTCAGAATCAAATGAGCAGCAAAATTCGCCCCGGAGCAGATCAGGGAGACAGTTGTGGAAGAGAGAGAGGGGGGGGGGAAAGGAGAGAAAGAAAGACAAGTCTGATATTCGAGTTCCAGGACAGAAAACCATCTGACTGCAGAGCCCAGTGAACTTGCAAAACCTCCCCGGAGTTGGCGACGGGATTTTCCTGTAAATGAGCTGAATGGTGCGAGGCAAGTTTCCAGGTGAGAGTCTGGGCGGGAGCAGATCACCTTCCTCGATTGCACAAGATTGACCAGCTTGCTGGAGAGCATTGGGGCGGAGGAGCAGAGTCTGATTGTCTGCTGGGGTGGTTGGGGGGGGGGGGGGGCGGGGGGAAAGAGACTTCCTCCCTCATTCGCTCCCTCTCTGAAGCACCGTCCTACCCGGAAATGTGGAGCGGAAGATGTTAAACTGAACTCAGGAGGAGCAAGAACCTACTGTCCTGCCTCAGTCCCGGGGGGCGGGAGTGGGAAAACTCTCCGCAGAGGTTGTTTTGGAATTGCTCCTGTTTCTCTCGCTCGGTGTGTGGTTATTGGGAGGAGCAGG